>NC_056078.1:29338035-29658928 GCF_016772045.2 Ovis aries | reverse complement strand
CCAAAGAATGTTCAAACTACCGCACAGTTGCACTCATTTCATATGCTAGCGAAATGATGCTCAAAATTCTCCAAACCAGGCTTCAAAAATACATGAACTGTGAACTTCCAGATGTTCAAGCTGTATTTAGAAAAGGCAGAGGAACCAGAGATCAAATTGCCAACATCTGTTGGATCATGGAAAAGCAAGAGAGTTGCAGGAAAAAAAATCTACTTCTGCTTTATTACTTCCAAGCCTTTGACTGTGTAGATCACAACAACCTGGAAAATTCTTCAAGAGATTGGAATACCAGACCACCTTACCTGCCTCTTGAGAAATCTGTATGCAGGTCAAGAAGCAACAGCTAGAACCAGACAGGGAAAGACAGACTGATTTCAAGTTGGGAAAGGAGTATGTCAAGGCTGTATATTGTCACCCTGCTTATTTAACTTATATGCAGAGTACATCATGTGAAATGCTGGGCTGGATGAAGCACATGCCGGAGTTGAGATTGCCGGGAGAAAAAATCAATAACCTCAGATACGCAGATGACACCACACTTATGGCAGAAAGCAAAGAAGAACTAAAGAGCCTCTTGATGAAAGTGAAAGAGAAGAGTGAAAAGGCTGGCTTAAAACTTAACATTCAAAAAATAATAGGATCATGGCATCTGGTCTCATCACGTCACGGCAAATAGATGGGGAAACAATGGAAACAATGACAGACTTAATTTTCTTGGTCTCCAAAATCACTGAAGATGGTGATTGCAGCCATGAAATTAAAAGACGCTTGCTCCTTGGAAGAAAAGCTATGACCAACCTAGACAGCATACTGAAAGGCAGAGACATTTCTTAGGCAACGAAGACACATCTAGTCAAAGCTATGGTTCTTCCAGTAGTCATGTATGGATGTGAGAGTTGGACTATAAAGAAAGTTGAGCATCGAAGAACTGATGCTTTTGAACTGTGGTGCTGGAGAAGATTCTTGAGAGTCCCTTGGACAGCAAGGAGATCAAACCAGTCAATCATAAGGGAAATCAATCCTGAATATTCATTGGAAGGACTGATGGTGAAGCTGAAACTCTTAATACTTTGGCCACCTGATGTAAAGCACTGACTTATTGGAAAAGACCCTGATGCTGGGAAAGACTGAAGGTGAGAGGAGAAGGGGACGACAGAGGATGAGATGGTTGAATGGCATCACCAACTCAATGGACATGAGTTTGAGCAAGCTCCAGGAGCTGGGATGGACAGGGAAGCCTGGTGTGCTGCAGTCCATGGGGTCCCAAAGAGTTGGTCATGACTGAACCAAACTAACTGATATTGCTTAAGCCTCTAAATATTTCTTCACACTATCCTTCACACTATGAGTTACTTTTACCTTGTACTATTTACAAAATGTACTTTGTACTTATTTATAAAAATATTTACATATTTTCCTATGAGACTGCATTAATGTTATACTACTTTTAATACTAAATTATTTGTGAAGAGGAAAAGTTTTAACTTGTAAATAAAGTAAACAAAGGCTGGATAATATTTTTAAGTAAATATAAATCTGAGAAACCCCTTTTAAAATGTTTCATTCATGAAAATATCTGTACTGGTTTTTCAAAGAACATACAACTTCTGGGAGATTTTCAACCTGTGCTCTGGCATTTATTACCATATGCTTCCTGCCTGCAGAATGCTGAATATAAATGTTATTTAACATTTATTGAGTGTCAAAAACTCTGTGGGGCAATGTATAAGCTATAAAGACAAGCATGGCCCCTATCCAATGATAAAAATTAAACAGTGTATAAAGTATACCTTCATAAACATGACTGAAAAAAATCACATAGCTGAATTATAAGCCAAATAAATTAGGTTCAGTTTAGAACATACTTAATCCTTTCACAAAATGATTTACTAGGTGATATGTCTGTTTTACCAAGGAAAGCTGTTCATCACGCCCACTGTTATGCATATTTAATGATGGTAGGTAAAGGAAAGCAAGTTTAGGAAAAGTATTTCATCAAAATTTGATTGACTAGCTATTTGGGCTAACTTATAGACTAACCCAAGTTTTTCAGCTGCTTAAAAAAAAAGAGGAGAGGTGATAGGATAAGAAAACGATTAGGGGAGTAGGCCTCTTATTGGGTGTTTTATTTCCATTTCTAGTGAGATACCATGTGCATGGCATAATGAAGACACTTAACAGGTGTCAATTATTTTCATTTCATTTGATCCTCATAAAAATCCCATAAAATACGTATTCTTCTCCTTTCATAAATAAAAATCTGAAGGTTTGGAGACATTAAAGTATATATTCAATACCAAATAAAATGTATTCATAATAGCTGGCAGCTGGATCTGATGATTTCTGAACGGTTTGTGCTGGTCTGCTGAACTCTTTTAGCTGTTTTGTCTTAACCTCATTTTCATTTTTGAAAGATATTTTTGCAGGGTATAGAATTTGAGATTGACAATTTTTCTCTGAGTTTCAGCTTGCACTGTTTCAGATGCATTCTTTCTTGGCTCCTGGGCTCTAGAACACAGACTCAATAGTTGTGGCACGTGGTTAGCTGCTCTGCAGCATGTGGGATCTTCATGGATCAGGGATCAGACCCATGTCTCCTGACCTGGCAGGATCATCCCTGAGCGACCAGGGAAGCCCTCAG
Source organism: Ovis aries (assembly GCF_016772045.2). Taxonomy (NCBI): domain Eukaryota; kingdom Metazoa; phylum Chordata; class Mammalia; order Artiodactyla; family Bovidae; genus Ovis; species Ovis aries. Next base: position 29,656,287 of record NC_056078.1, on the reverse strand, counting down.
ATGCATTCTTATCTTTGTTTCTCTATATAGAATATATCTTTAAAAATCTGTTTTAAGATTTATCACTGACTTTATGCAATGTGATTATGATGTTCCTTGGTGTAGTTTTTTTCCTTGTTTCTTTTGCGGTTTGTTGGGCTTCTTTGATTTCTGGGTTTATAGTATTCTTCAAATTTGGAACATTTTCACTCTTTTTTACTTCAAATATCTGTTTTGTTTCTCCTCTCTAGGACTCCAAATATGAATGTTAGGTCACTTGAACTTGAGCAATCCCTGTTTTACGCTATTAATAGAATACGTATAAGTTTTAAAACAGACATTTTTCTTCTTTACTGCATTACCAGTGAAGAACTGAAGGCCTATGGAGACCAGGCTACAGCTTGTTAACCTTAAGATAAGTAAAATGTATCTTTAGACAGATGTTACGTACCTCATTTATTGGAAAAAGAAAAAAAATGCAAAACTTGAGTCACTTATATTAATAAAAAACAGTAAAAGACAAGATAAATAATTGATTCTTACAAGTTTAGATACATGTTTACGTGGGGCAATGAGAAAGGTATTACTGATCAGTGTTAAAAATTAGATCAAAAAAGGAAACAAAGACCTTAGGATGGGGAGAGATTGGCATTTTTATTAAGTATCTTAATCTTTTCTCTCAAATGTGTACCAATATCCTTTATTTTTTCTATATCCCATGCATTAAGCTTCTTAAAGTTCCTAAGCTTCCTATCACACCTTCCTAAGGTCAAGGTATGATAATCACTGCTACCTTAGGGTCAAGGTGTGATAATCACTGCTACATAGTTTCCGCCCTCTATGGCCACCCTAATGGCCCTATCAGCAGAACCTATCATAAAAGCTCCTCTATTCTTTGAGTCTCCTGGTCTTTCAAGGGAGAAGAGGAAACAATTAGAAATCATAACAACATTCACAACCCAAAATATTACTGAATTAATTTAAAAAGAAACTTATAGGAACACATTGTGACTTAATAACATTTAAAAAATAGTTTAAAACAAACAAACAAACAAAAAGAAAACAAAATGAGAAGCATCTAATCTCCTAACCTCTAGTTGGCGAAGGGGGTCGGGGTGGAAAAGGTAGTTCTTCTCAGGTCATAATTTTTAAACTACGGATGTGTATATAACAACATTCCATTCAAGTATCACCAAAACCCCGTATTATTTTCATTCTTGCCAAGTGAGTCACAATAATTATGCAGAAAGTGTACAGTAGCAGTATACCTTAGAAACAAATCTAATATAGACAAAATTAGAATTTTCATAATGGCCAGTGGGAAGAAACAAGGTTAGGCATGGTGGTAACCATCAATACAGGTCTCTCAAGGAAAAGAAAAAAGAAAGCGAAGAGCACACTACCACCACTAACCAAAAAAACCCCACAACAAAAATGAAACTATAAAGAAGTCAATGGAAAAAAAAGTCAGGCTATTAAAAAAATAATTACAGAAAGAGGATAGGAAACACCCAACATAATATGTATCTCCATAAATACTTAGCTGAAAGCATAACTCCCTTACCCGACCTCTAAGATAAATATGTTTAAAAAGCTACTTTTGAAAAGCCAGTACTGCATTTGATAATGAAATGGGAGACAATCATCTTAAGTCTACAAACTAGAACCAAGAGATATTCATCTACCTTGCAAACCTTTTTTTTTCCTTTTGGGCTGCCCCATGTGTGATCGAACCTGTTGCCCCCTTGCAGTGGAAGTGAGGAGTCCTAACCACTGAACTGCCAGGGAATTCCCTTTCCCCCCCGCCTCACAAACCTTTTGTCAAAATCTGAGATAACATTTAATCCAAGTGCTTGCCTATGTGCTTAGGAGTCTCTGTAACAAAGTATGAGTTTTCATTAGATACCAACAACACACTGGGAAATGAAGGTAATTCAGCACAGAGGTAGTAACAAAGCACCGGCATTTTTATTGTACTGAACATTATAAAGTGACTGGCTAACAAATGGGATTTTTGTTAAAAGTATTTTTGACTTATTGTACATAGTATTATAAATCGGCTTCAACCTATATCCATTTCAGAAACTTTTCCCGTTGGTCACCAATCCTAGCTTTCTCCTTCACCTTTCTGAATAGGACTTGATCTCTCTTCTAGAGTGATGAAGGATTTCTCCATGGTGTAAAAGTTAGGAATAATTATTTTAAGAAATATTTATTTTCTCCTATTTTAAGAATAGTCATTTCCTTCTATTTCTTCAGAAGCATAATTTTAATCCCTGTCCAAATTTCTTTGCATTACCAATTAGTCTTCATTTCCTGAATAAATATTTTCCCTCTTTCTAGTCTTTGGTCAGACTTCCTACTTACTCCTACATATTTAAGCCCTCTTGCTTGCATTTTTCCAATTTTATTTTAATTTAACAGATGAAAAACTGAGATTCTTTTTTTTTTTTTTGATGCTTTAGAGTGTGAATTTTTCCACCCTCTCCAAGAAACATTCCTCCCTACTTTTCTGTTACATATCATCTTTCCCTTTCTCTCTCACCTTCCCTGTTGCTTATCTTCAAATTTATTAACTTCCCTAAACATAGTCTTACCTAGAAATTGAGATATCAACTTTTCAATCTTGTCTCTCTTTACATTTTTTTGGGGTAATTTCCTTTATTCCTTTCATTTGGTAACATCCTCAGATATACTTCCTCACTTCCAGAGACCCTTTGACATTTTCTTTCTCTTCACATTTGACAGCTTCCAAGTTCTGCCAAGTACATTTTATAAGCACAATGCCTATATAGTCTTGTCGTCATTCTTACCCACAGAAACCTAGGTCAGGCCTGTATTACCTCTTGCCTAGATTACTGCTATAGTCTCTTAAACAGTCATATGCATATTTGAATGCATGCTTACACCCAATCATTAGATCCACCTTCCTAAATATCAACTCTGATTAGCCTTTGTTCAAAAAGCTACCTACTGCTTCCTGATAAAGTACTGATAAAAGTTCCAAAGCCTGACTTTCAAAGGTCCTCCATAAAGTGCCCCTACTTTTTCTTCCTAGCCTGATCTTTTACTATTCTCTTGTACATGTACCAGATGCCACTCAAACTAGAATACTTGTTATTCTCTGAACATGCCTCAGGCTTTTTTGCCTTCATGCTACTTTGCACATGTAGGCACTAAATGAATTAGAATACCCTTCAACCACCCTTGTCAAAATCCTACCAATCCCTCCAGGGTTAGTTCAACCATCTTCTCCTTAATGGAAGCCTTCTTGAATTGTTCATGGTCTTTCCTTCCCATCTCCAGAAGTGGCTTTCTGCATTGCAGAAGAGTTTTGCTAAAATTGTAAAGGTTTCTTTTTTTGGCAGTTATGTACCGACTGGAAATCGTTATGTGTGTAGACAGCTTATCTCTCTTACTAGATTACAAATTCTTAGCATAGAAACTTTTTTATTTTATATCCTCAAAACATCTGATATGTTGCTCTGCCCAGAATAGATAATACATCTTTGTTGATTTACCAAATGATAAGGATAAAGCACTCACCTACATTAAGCAAAGAAGAAATACCTCTACATTAGATCAATGACTTGATTTGTTGTCCTTCATACTTCTGTTTTAGAGATCTTGGTGCTCTGTGTATTTCTCTGTTATTTCTTACACTGCTTTACAATTTATTTACGCAGTGTATTTTCTCCCCTACCTTATCAGTTTCTTTGAGAACTAATTTTTATATCGTATCTTAGAATTATACCTCACACAGAGTATGAATTAAACAAATGAGAGCTGGAATGAGTTAAACTGTTTTAAAAGAAACACATTTTAAAAGGTAAAAGATCTTTCTACTCATGTATATTGAGCTTTTCTGGAATGAGACCTAAGATTTGGCCAGCAAATTGCTGGCCGTAGGTGTTCCGTGACAGTATTCATTCAATATGTATTTGAGCTATTTCTGCAGTTGTCCTGCTCTGGGAAGTTACCATAAAGGATTTTGGCACTTGTCTCTTTCCAAGCATCACACAAATAATTGTGGAAATAGTTTTTCCTGGAAGAATGGTTAACTCTGAAATATTAAACTATGTTTTCAAAGATAGGCACAGTCTAGACATCACTGCCAGATAGTGGATATCAAAGGGTCTAATACAGCTCAACAAAGATAAGCAGCAATATTTATAATGGAAGTAGCAAGAACAGCTACAAAGAAAATCAACAAAAATAACTAAACAAAACCCACAAAACAACCTCTTCCATACAGATTAAATAACAGGGGTAAACAGCAAGTCTCAACTCAGGTTTAAAGACTTGATAAGTTATCTACTAAGTGGTTTTATGATAAGCTACTATTTTACTTTGCTGACATATATGATAATTAGAGAATTTATAGCACTTGGGATAGAAATAGAAGTCTAAATGAGCTTACAACCAGCCACAACCCATTATGGTAGATTCACAACTTCAAAATGCCATTTATTTTCTTTAGTAAATGAATGCTAATACATCCAATGTAATACATATCACTTTTTCACTGTCAGTGCACATATCATTATAGATACAACCCCATACATGTGCAGCTCAAGACGTAATGTTAAATTTTCTGATTTCAAAAGAAGAGAAACTGACATTCATAAATTGATCTTATGTATTACGTTTTCCAAGTGTTAGCTGGTTAAGCATGTCCAACTCTTTGTGACCCCATGGACTGTATGCAGCCCACCAGGCTCCTCTGTCCCTGGAATTCTCTAGACAAGAATATTGGAATGGGGAGCTCTTCTCTTCTCTAGAGGATCTTCCCTTCCCAGGGATCAAACCCAGGTCTCCCACATTGCAAGTGGATTCTTTACCATCTGAGCCACCAGGGATGTCCAAGTTTTCCAAGAACAAGATCTAATTTAGATAGTGAGCCTCTGGAAACAGAAGCTAGAAGCAATGATAACATATCTAAAAACTTCATGGTGAAAGGAATGATCTGAGTTACATTTCTAATTAACAGGCACTCTACCTCACAAACAGGAAAGTCAATTCTTCACTAGACAGAGCATATTAGACATGGTTTGGACAAAACAGGGGCCTGCCTGAGATGTGCTCACCAACCCAGAAGAGTCTGGTAATTAGGCAATATTGGATTAGCAGTTGCAGGATGAAGGCAAGGAGTTGGATTAAGGAGCACATTATTGTATCACCCACTTCCACTTCAGAGTAATTCACTTTATCACTGCCATGGTTAACATTCACTTGGACAACCAACACTAAACAATGGATTTGTTATTATAGCGATTTTCAGTTATCAATAACTTCTCTTCCTACTCTGCTACCTTTACATGCAGTTCAGTTCAGTTGCTCAGTTGTGTCTGACTCTTTGCGACCCCATGAATCACAGCACGCCAGGCCTCCCTGCCCATCACCAACTCCCAGAGTTCACTCAAACTCATGTCCATCAAGCTGGTAATGTCATCCAGCCATCTCATCCTCTGTCATCCCCTTCTCCTCCTGCCCCCAATCCCTCCCAACATCAGAGTCTTTTCCAATGAGTCAACTCTTTGCATGAGGTGGCCAAAGTATTCGAGTTTCAGCTTCAGCATCAGTCTTTCCAATGAACACCCAGGACTGATCTCCTTTAGAATGGACTGGTTGGATCTCCTTGCAGTTCAAGAGACTCACAAGAGTCTTCTCCAACACCACAGTTCAAGAGCATGTCAATTCTTTGGCACTCAGCTTTCTTCACAGTCCAACTTTCACATCCACACATGAACACTAGAAAAACCATAGCCTTGACTAGACGGACCTTTGTTGGCAAAGTAATATCTCTGCTTTTTAACATGCTATCTAGGTTGGTCATAACTTTCCTTCCAAGAAGTAAGCATCTCTTAATTTCATGGCTGCAATCACCATCTGCAGTGATTTTGGAACCCCAAAAATAAAGTCTGCCACTGTTTCCCCATCTATTTCCCATGAAGTGATGAGACCAGATGCTATGATCTTCATCTTCTGAATGTTGATCTTTAAGCCAACTTTTTCACTCTCCTCTTTCACTTTCATCAAGAGGCTTTTAAGTTCCTCTTCACTTTCTGCCATAAGGGTAGTGTCATCTGCATATCTGAGGTTATTGATATTTCTCCCGGCAATCTTGATTCCAGCTTGTGTTTCTTCCAGCCCAGCGTTTCTCATGATGTACTCTGCATATAAGTTAAATAAGCAGGTGACAATATTCATCCTTGACGTACTCCTTTTCCTATCTGGAACCAGTCTGTTGTTCCATGTCCAGTACTAACTATTGCTTCCTGGGCTGCATATAGGTATCTTAAGAGGCAGGTCAGGTGGTCTGATATTTCTATCTCTTTCAGAATTTTCCACAGTTGATTGTGATCCACACAGTCAAAGGTTTTGGCACAGTCAATAAAGCAGAAATAGATGTTTTTCTGGAACTCTTTTGCTTTTTCCATGATCCAGTGGATGTTGGCAATTTGATCTCTGGTTCCTCTGCCTTTTCTAAAACCAGCTTGAACATTTGCAAGTTCACAGTTCATGTATTGCTGAAGCCTGGCTTGGAAATGAGATGAGTGCAATTGTGTGGTAGTTTGAGCATTCTTTGGCATTGCCTTTCTTTGGGATTGGAATGAAAACTGACTTTTTCCAGTCCTGTGGCCACTGCTGAGTTTTCCAAATTTGCTGGCATATTGAGTGCACCACTTTATCAGCATCATCTTTCAGAATTTGAAACAGCGCAACTGGAATTCCATCACCTCCACTAGCTTTGTTTGTAGTGATGCTTTCTAAGGCCCACTTGACTTCACATTCCAGGATGTCTGGCTCTAGGTGAGTGATCACACCGTGATTATCTTGATCATGAAGATCTTTTTTGTATAGTTCTTCTGTGTCTTCTTGCCACCTCTTCTTAATATCTTCTGCTTCTGTTAGGTCCATACCGTTTCTGTCCTTTATTGAGCCCATCTTTGCATGAAATGTTCCCTTGGTATCTCTGATTTTCTTGAAGAGATCTCTAGTCTTTCCCATTCTGTTGTTTTCCTCTATTTCTTTGCACTGATCGCTGAGGAAGGCTTTCTTATCTCTCCTTCCTATTCTTTGGAACTCTGTATTCAGATGCTTATATCTTTCCTTTTCTCCCTTGCTTTTCACTTCTTTTTTCACAGCTATTTGTAAGGCCTCCCCAGACAGCCATTTTGCTTTTTTGCATTTCTTTTCCATGGGGATGGTCTTGATCTCTGTTTCCTATACAATGTCACAAACCTCCATCCATAGTTCATCAGGCACTCTATCTATCAGATCTAGTCCCTTAAATCTATTTCTCACTTCCCTTGTATAATCATAAGAGATTTGATTTAGGTCATACCTGAATGGTCTAGTGGTTTTCCCTACTTCCTTCAATTACCCTTTGTTAATTAATAGGTAGATAGTAATTTATTTTTCTTTTTTGAAATGATGGCAAGAAAAGTCAAGAGTCACAAAAAAGCAACAGTACATTCTTAAGAAGCAAACTGCATAAACTGCATATATGAAAAAATACTAAAATCAAGTTCTATTTAAGGTTTTTCAGGAGCATCCTAAATTACTCAGTGTATTATCATGCACAGCATCTGAAAACATAGCTGCCACAGAACATGGCATGATTTTATGTGCAACTGCATAAGAAAAAAAGGCCTCTGATTAGTCTCCCCAAAGCAAAATATAAACAGTGTATATTCTACAGATATTGCATAAACTATGAAATTTGGTGACTGTAATAGGCTCAGAACAGGCATTTCATAGCAGGTATTTTGTATCTCCAGCCTCCATGTAATCACCATGACAATGTTAGTCAGATACTATTGATCGCTGGATAGGAATGGGAGTTGCTGGACTTCTCTTGGTTCTAATGACCTGGATAGATTTTTGATTATCTAATGCAGGAATATAGGGACGGTAGTAATCCCTAACTTTCATAAGAATTTTAGCAACCAATGACCATATTAGAGACTTTTTAGGTACTTTTTATTTCCAAAGTTATAAGGCACTGTGCAAGACTCATCTGATTAATCAAAAATAAGGAAATAATGAAGATGAAAGCAAAAATTAAACTCGGACTACAGTATGTTGCAATGGAAGTGAAAATGAGAGAAACCAAAAGAAAAGGCTTTACGGTAGAAGTAGAATTTGCTATAAATCTAAAAGGCAAAATTTTAGGAAGGATAGGAAGGTACGGAAAATGACAGGTGTGTCCTGTCAGTAGCAAGTGGTCCAATGTGGGTGGATCATAAGCTATGAATACAGGACTCGAAAGCACTAAGATTTGAAAGGTAGATTTACACTGCAATGAGTTAGAAGACTGGATTTAATTCATTTAACTATGTGGTAGGCCGATGGAGGAGGTGAGAGATATTATGTGATAGGCAGCCTAATTAGTTCTACACTTTGTAAAGACTGATTTATCTAGTGGCAATATACAGACTGGATATAACAGGGAAGACAGGTGAAGATTTTTAGATGGCAGATCAGAGAACAGGTGATGAATACAAAATAATTTAACTCAAAAAGTAAAGTATAGAAATGATAAGTTATAAAATAGCATGTAAGAATTAAAGATATTAAAATTTAAAAAATAAAAAACTAAAAAAAAATATATACACAATATAATAAATTTTGGGCAAACCTTTTTATTTAGGTTTTCCTTCCAAGTTACATAATATAATGAAATAAAATCAAAGAATCCTGGACTTGGAATCAAGAAACTTGGATTCCAGTTCTTTCTTTGTCTCTTTCTTTACCTATAGTGTGACTGTGGGCAAGGCAAACTCCGTCTCCTCACCTTGAGAATGAGAGGCTTAACACTTTCTCAAGTCCGTCTAAGTATATAATTCAATGACTATACAACTGAGTTTTTGGAAGGTACCTAAGAACTACAGAAAGCATATTAGAGAAAGCTCCTTCAAGCAGAAAGTCCAGAGATTCTACCAAGAAATGACTGGACTAAATCAGTGAGATTTAAATATCTGTCAGTTTTTACTGCTTGTATCTTTTTGCTAAAGGTAAAGCAACATTTTAGAAGACAGTAAGGGGCTTCCCTGATAGCTCAGTTGCTTAAGAATCTGCCTGCAATGCAGGAGAACCTGGTTTGATTCCTGGATTGGGAAGATCTGCTGGAGAAGGGAAAAAGCTACCCACTCCAGTATTCTGGCCTGGAGAACTCCATGGACTGTATGGGGTTGCAAAGAGTTGGACAGGACTGAGCGACTTTCACTTCTGGAGAAGGTAATGGCAACCCACTCCAGTATTCTTGCCTGGAGAATTCCATGATCAGAGGAACCAGGCATGCTACAGTCCATGGCCTCACAAGAGTCCAACACGACTTAGTGACCAAACCACCAGAAGACAGTAAAAGATTCGTTCCTTCTTTCTGAAAGCCAAAATTCAGGAAACCTTTTGCCTTATTCATGTATATGAAAACAAACTCCTGCCAAGAGAAACAAATTGCAAAATACAGAGGTTGGAAAATGTGAATCATCACTGGCATTAAAATCAACATTTAATAATTATGTTGCAGTTTCAAATGACTGCTGAATCCCATTAGGTTTAAACATAAATTCAATAAGATTTTATGACTGCATAAATGGCGTTTAAATGTATTCAGAAGTAGAAACAAGAACCATCTGATAGAGAAGTGATGGTGGTTAAAATGAAAAAGAAGGTGCAAGTAAAGACATAAGGAGGCTAGGTGAAGGAGAGGAAGGATATAGAAATAGGCTGCAAGTCAATGTACTATAGTGATGATTCTGAGGCAAATGCTTACAAATTTATCTTTCGTACTATGCATTTTCATACTGTATGGATTCTGAGTTAACACTACAATAAAAGATGGGACACCTGTCATTTAAGAAGCAGAAATTATTTTAGCAGAACTTTATGCCAAGTTCTTAAGGATTTTTAGAACATATGGAAATATGCACCACATGACTGAAAATAACAATTTGGCCTTTATTTCACATCCAATTTGGATTTTAACCGTTAACCGTTTTCTAAAGTTTTAATTCTATCTTATTTTTAATCATATTCATTAATCTGAAAAATAGAACTGCAAGTGGTGTCTTATTAAGACAAGATTTATGCTTTATTGTTGATATGATCACTTGTTTAAAAATCGCCAGTCTCATATTCAGCAATCTTGATTGTTAAAATATTTAACTCTCTCCTTCAGTTACCTGGGAATAGTATGGAACTCAACAAGCCCACAGAAAGGATACAGTAATGTTCCTGGAGTTAGGCTATATTCTAAGTCCCATCATTTGACTTTCCAGGCTCTAACCTGCCCCCTCTTCTTTTTGAACTCTTCTACTTTCACCTGACCTTGGGGCTCCCAGGGATTTAAAACCACATTTTAAAAAATTTAGGGCCTCACAAGGACATTTTCTCTCCATGCTACCAATACTCAGCAATTTTCTAAGGACCTTCGGGCACAAAATAGGGAAGGGAAAGAGTCAAAAGTCAATCTTGAAGGGTCAAGAGAAAATATCCAACATAGAAAATTAAATATAAGCTACTAAAGCTACCAACCTTAGTCAAAACTTTCGTGCAGAGGAAGCAGCAGAGCCGCTGAACTTCCAAAGCTAACGGCTAGGGATCTCAGCAGAGCCAATGTGGACAGAAGATAAGAGGGTGGAGACTGGTGGTAATTCCCTGAGTGCTATACTTTGTGTAACAACTCTGGGGAGGTAAAGGAAAGCACCCCAATAATGATGTGCATCTAATTTCCCAGGAAAGCAATTTAAAATTGCACTAAATTTAATGAAAATAAGATTCAAGAGACAACTTTTTGGGTGGAGACAAATGTGAAATTAACGAGTAAGAATAAAACAAACACAGAAAAGCCTACATCCAGTACAAAATAATGTTTATATAACCAAGTACATGAAAGTATAGTACATAAAAACTGAGAAATATATATACCAAAATGGTGAGAAAATTCAAAGAGCTTTAAAAAAATTAGAAAGGTTTGTTGGAGAAAAAGGATTTCCCTGCTCTTTCCTGAAAGATCATCCTGAGAAGAAAAACAAAGTAAAAGCATAAAAATATGAAGTATTATAGAATTCTAAGAAAATCACAGGATGGGGCACATGGTCCAATAAAGAGAACAGATGAAATACCATTAGCTTTCCTAGGCTTGAGAAGGTTTTCAGGTTTTGAAAATTAAAGGTAGAATGTTATACAGTGTTTCCTTTTTTTAAAGAGGCTTTCCTCCAAATTTTGATGGGCTCCTTGAACTTAAACATTAACAGCATTTTCTGGGAGATTTCTGATTTTGGCTTTTGACTCTAAGCAAACAAATGTGAGAAGCCAAAGCTGCAGAAACAGAGAGATGCCTGGGGAAGTTGATAAGTGAAATAGATTGCTTTTCTGGAAATACTTGTTAGGAAATTATTACACAACAGCATCCACTAAAGTGGTAGCTTTCAAGGTTTCTTGACAGCAACCACAGTAAAATATTCACTTTACTTTGTAACATGCCATACACAGACATAGGTATACATGCATTTACATAAATGTACATTCTTATATCTTTATACTTATTCCATTCAGAACTGGTAATTTTGTTCCATAAAGTGAAACTAAGAATATCATTTACAAAGTAACATGGGCCTTTGGAACTCAAACTTAAGTTCCTTGAGGGCATTTTATATTGATTAGAACATAATAAGTGCTCAGTATATTAATCCATCCTTTCATTTACCACTATGTACCAGGAACTAATAGCAACTAAAAATACAGAAGAAACTATTAAGCAGGATCTAACTAAGATTTGGTGGTGTGAATGAAGATGGAATCTTTAAAGAATGAATAATTTAGTGGGTGAATAAAAGTTAATACCACAGGTCAAGGCAGAGGGAAAAGAACATGAAAGGAGTCTGAGACAAGAAGAGAAATAGGTCAACAGTTTTTAAAACTGGAAATAGGCCACCATGACAGGAGACTGGTTAGTGGAAAGATGGTGTTATGGATTCTGAATTTTGTTCACAAAAAAATAATAATAATAAACCAAATCCTCACAACACAACATAACCAAAGAAAAAATGGTGTCTGTTGAATATAAAACCAAATACAGAAATCAAATTTAATTCTGCCTTTGACCTGGTTTGCAAGAACAGCTTTAAAGTTATAGAGCATAAAATATAACGCAAGTGTACTTGACACAAAGGCTGGTTTAATTTCTTGCCAAAGCAGGCATTTATTGAAAACACATGCACCACACTAAAAAGGATCCTAAAATTTTATGTGCCACATTTGATAAGAGATTTAATTTATATTTTGGAATTTAGCTAGAAGCCTGGATTAGTGATGCAGCAACATAATAAGGACTTCAACTTTTTTTAGTTATGTCCTATTCACTTGGTCACTGGCAGTTTCAATTAGTTCAAACCAATATACTGATCTCAAAACAAAGGTTAAAGGTCAGGAACAATGAGACTAAGAGCATGAATGAAAGAACCAGCCTGCCAATGCAGGAGCCTCAGGAGATGCGGGGTCCATCCCTGGGTTGGGAAGATTCACCTGAAAAAGGAAATGGCTACCCATTACAGTATTCTTGCATGGGAAATCCCATGGACAGAGGAGCCTGGCGGGCTATAGTCCATGGAGTCCCAAAGAATTGGACATGTCTGAGTGGCACACACACACACACACACACACACACACACACACCAGGAAGTGGCCAAATTAAAAAACAAAAACCATGAATCATGTCTCTATACTCTCGCAGTACAGATACTTTCCATAATTAATGCTGGTGTTTCCTGTATCATTTTCCTACTAGACTATCCATCTTGCTCACCACTGCATCAAGAGAAGTGTTAGGCACATAACAGTCATTTACATATTTTTTGAATTAATATATGGTCTTTACGGACCTTTAGTGGGAGATTATGCAAGTATTCAAGAACATCATGCTGCTGCTGCTGCTTCTAAGTTGCTTCAGTCATGTCCGACTCTGTGCGACCCCATAGACGGCAGCCCACCAGGCTCCCCTGTCCCTGGGATTCTACAAGCAAGAACACTGGAGGGGGTTGCCATTTCCTTCTCCAACGTGTGCAAGTGAAAAGTGAAAGTGAAGTTGCTTAGTTGTGTCCGACTCTTAGTGACCCCATGGACTATAGCCTACCAGGCTCCTCCATCCATGGAGTTTTCCAGGCAAAAGTACTGGAGTGGGTTGCCATTGCGTCCTCCGCAGGAACATCATATATACACAATTAAGCACAAAAAAACTCACAACCAAATTTCAGTTAAACTTTAATTATACATCATAATATCAAAGGGCAAACTAGGGATCCAGTATAAAAAATTACAAGGAAAAGGTAGCAGGCAAGGCAATGGAGAAATACTAAAACTGTGTCACTAATCCTTATGAGAGTGCTTAAAACATGTTTTTAATCCTCCAAAGAGGACAAAATTCATTCTCATAAAAGCCATCTCTACAAAGTTCTTCATTAAATATCCAGATTTTAAGCTCTATACCCAAAGAAACACATTTCTAAGTACCAAGATCTTTCACATATAATAATATTACAAACTGATAATTGAACTAAAAATGGAGTATTTTCAGTGCTCTATTTATACTCTTAGATGAATCTTGCAGGACTTTAGGTGAAAGACTAACTCAATTAAAATATATCCCTAAATGAGATATTTCAAGTATTAAAACAAAATTAAATTTCACAGTTTTTCTGGGCCTTAGATCTTCACCTGAAAAATGAAGGGATAGATTGATTGCTTCTTAAGGAGATCTTTCTACTTTAAGACTAGCAACAAAGCTTAGTTTCTGAGTGTGAACGGTGCTAATGTAAATGATTCTTGAGGTTACCAGTTGTAGGGGAACTATTATTTTTGTGAATTATAGCCAAGGTAACAATTATTGCTTAATTATGTCTAAATGATTCTGATGGCTTTTGGGAGGCGCTGGGGCACATTATCTTGCTTAGGCTGAACTATCTTTCCCAGTTATTCAACCAAGCACTAATCTATCTGCTGCTGGGATGGAATTTTGCAGATGAAATTAGAGTCCCTAATCAGTTAACTTTAAGTAAATCCCAAGTGGGACATAATCAGTGAGCTCTACAAAAGAGAGCTTGTTGTTTAGTCACTAACTTGTGTCTGACTCTTTTGCGATCGCGTGGACTGTAGCCTATCAGGCTCCTCTGTCCATGGGACTGTCCAGGTAAAAATATTGGAGGGGTCACTAATTCCTTCTCCAGGGGATCTTCCCGAACCAGAGATCAAACCCACATTTCTGGTATTGGCAGGCAGACTATCACTGAGCCCCCAGGAAACCCAAAAGAGAGCCTAGGCTTTCCCTAAACAGAGACTCTATCCCACATACACCCATATGATTTTAACCTGCTCATCATCTTCTGTTCTTAAGTAGACTTTAAACTTTAGTCAGCCTTCAGAACTGTATATGCCAATTCTTTGTAAGAAATCCATATTATCTATATGGTTCTACTGGTTCCGCTCCTCTGCTTCAACTCTGACTCATATAATGATGCTGTACAAGCTATAAAGAGTGAACACTTTAAAATATTCTAACTGTTCCCATCAATTTCAATGAAATGTGTAGATATGAGGAGTAGACACATATATAATGTGCAGATAAAGGGTGTATTCAGATGTCACTGCAAGGTGTACAAAGGTAAACAAACCTAGACTCCCATGGTTCTTCTTCTCCAGAGACTTTGAATTTTCTCATTGTCTCTCTCTTTCCCTATCCAAAACTAAGATGAGGAGAGGATTAAAAGTTATTCACACTGAAGTATTAATATTTTACAACAGTTGGTATTCAAAATTTCCACAAGGTACGTCTACTTTAATAAAAGTGAAAGCTTCAACACAAAGGAGTATCTGGCAAATGGTGAAATAAGCAAACAAATAAGGATATTCTCCAATACATAAATTCACAAACTCTCAAACGACCACATATTCTGCCTATCTATAAACTGGCTACCTCCAGGTATCTTTTTTTTGATGATTTATTCATTTTGTGATTCTAGAAATGATTACAGCCAAACCTTTCACACCAGTAACATTTTCTTACCATATAGTACTTCTACAGAAGAAACATACTTTTTTTTTATCATTCTGTATTATTTTGGTTTGGGTAGGGACTCTTTGTATACTATTGGGCAATTATCATTTATTTTATTATTTAACTTTTGATGCACTTAAACCATATATTCCAAACTAGATCATGAGCTTCTTGAAGAGAGGGTTACAACTCAAACTGAAGAAAAAAAAAACACACAAAACGCAAACCAACTAGTGTTTTTTCTTATAAGAGTGTAGCAATAAATCAATAAGTATTTATTAATTTGATAATTTGCAGAGTAGTATGTAAAATAAGGATAATTGTGGTTCGTCTCTTATCTGAAGGAATTTTTTTCCTATTTATGAGAAATGCTAGTACTGATGTTTTTATAATAAGACCGTAACTTGGAAAGACGTACATCTTTTAGCCACAAAACTAAGAGTAAATATAAAGACACATAAGAGACAAAATCAAATTTCAGAAAAGGACAAATCATTTGTACCATATAGGTTTTTACTTTGGCTTTTACACGTTACATGTTACCTTAACTTTAAGGCAATATTCAGAAATGACTAGTAATAATTCTTGAGAATGTGATTATGTTACAAGTTACTCTGCTTTACCATAATATTTAGAAGAAGCTACTAGTCATACTAGAGACTTTGCTCTATTGCTAGCCTAAAACCTCACTGCTGGAAGTATGAGGATATTCCTTGATTGTACATGCAGTACTGACCAACTGTTTCCAGACACTTGGTATACAATAGGACTCGAATGATTAGATTCTGAAAATAAGTGAATAAAATGAATACTTTAGACCCAAATAAATACGATACTAAAATTTAGAGGTTATAAACTAAAAAGGAAAACCAACAAATGTGACTACATACAAATGAAAAATTTCCACATATAAGAAAAGCATCAAAAATAAAGTGAAAAGACAAGCTGTGAGAAATATTTACAAGTGAGGAATTTATTAGGTATTATTTCCCTAATAAACAAAGCAGGGGAGGGGATAAACACTGTAGTAAAAAACGCATCATTCAAAAGCAAGCTGAGCAAAGAATTTGAGAGATGACAGATTAAAATAGAAATGGCTCTCAAACTTATAAACTTCAACAATAACTCCAGAAATGCAAATTAAAACAAAGAGATGTTACTTTTAGTTGATCATTTTGGCCAATCTTAAAAACCCACTTAAATTCAGAATATGATTTGGTAGCAACTCTCAGGAGGGCAACTGGAAAAATTTAACAAATCTAAAAATCATTAGCAATTCTACTTCTAGAGATTGATCCTAAAGAAAAATGCACACTTAAGTACACAGACATATATTCACTACAGCACTATTTATAACAATAAAAAAATAGAAGACACCCCAATAGCCTTCAATAGGAGAACAAACTACAGTGTATGCATACAATTATATGACTACTATAAAAAAATACCAAAGAGAAATCTGTGCTAACAGGAAAAGAGGTCTATGTATTTTGTTAGGCAAAAAGCTTTAAAGCAGAATTACAGTACAACCTCATTAAAATGAACATTTAAGATACTTTACATGGTAAAATATGAAGGTATTTGGAAGGGATACCTAAAAGTAACAACAGAGATTATCTCACTATGAGATGTGGTGGGATTATGAAAGAGTTTCCTTTTGGCATTATCTAGTTTTGTAAAGCTCAATTTCTAAACAATGACTAAGAAAAAAGAAAGTTCCATATAACCATGATATCCTCAGTCATCTGTTCTACCTTGTTGTATACTATTTGGGTAGGGAAGTATCTGATACTGTAAAGTTTATGGAATACTAAATCACGTTTTTTAAATTACAAGCGGGATGAAAGGACAAACGCAAATATACCCTCAACATATATCCCGTGAGTAATAGGTAGTCAAATATTGATATATATATATATATGCCTATTTAGCTTTTTAAATTGACTAATCTGTGTTTGAAGATCTGTGATTTACCTCCTACAAACTTCAGTCAAAAATAACTTCCTCTATTAATTATGTGCTGTGTTCAGTCGCTTTAGTCATGTCCTATCCTCTGTGATCCCATGGATAGTAGCCGGCCAGGCTCCTCTGTCCATGGGATTCTCCAGGCAAGAGCAATGGAGTAGGTTGCCATGCTCTCCGCTAGGGGGTCTTCCCAACCCAGGGATTGAACCTGCATCTCCTGTGTCTCCTGATTCTTTACCTGCTGAGCCATCAGGGGAGCCTTTACTATCTATAGTATAGCTATTTCTAGTAGTTTCAATAAAGAACTTAAAAAATTTTTAATTCATACTTCCAGTGAAATAGGTATAATGCAGCTGCCAGTTCATGTAGAAATTCATTTTCTTATTTTATACTTGTTAGAGGTTGTTACAGAGCAGCACCATTCTCTAATGTGTCATAGTTCTTGGGACTGTTGAAAATAAATATCTGGTAAGATCCATAGTAACAAGGGTGTGCTCCTATTTTATTTCTGAGGTCTGACAGCCTTCTACATACTCTAAAGAATGCGAGAGAAGGGGAGAAGTGGGGATCTGACAGCATCAATCACAGAAATCTGAAGTCCTTTTTTTACAGATACACTGCTATGTAACCTACACTTAAATCTCACAGAGCAATTAATGGTCCTAAAAGGGAACTAACTGCATGCCTCCAGCTGTGCCTGGCATCCTTCTCTTCTCAAATTCTAAAACAGACTCCATTTTTTTTTTAACTTAATACATAAAAGAAGACAGTAGGAGAAAAGCTAAGATTGGATAAGGACTGGTCAATAAGACTGAAAAATGTTTCCATGCATGCTATATATATATGCCCTTCCGGTCAAATCTTCTGAGTAGTAGTGATGCTCCACAGAAGATACTTGGTTAAATATACAATAGCAGAGTCCCTGCTGGTCAGAGATAGTGAAGCTGTTCTTTTAGCTCAGTGGCAAAGAATACAAACTATATAGTACAAGAGAGGTTGGAGACTTGAAATACACTCTTGCCAACTGCTTTTTACTTTGAAAGATTTCTAAATCAGTGATAAGCTATCTGCACTGAGAAGGGAGTGGAATATCCTCTAGTTGTGTATGCCGTCCTTATGTACAAAATAAGCATGGCTCATATGGCATATTGCTGTTCTCTATTTTAGAACTAGCACAGGAACCATGTGATGTGCTCATTGCTATGGTAACTACATTTCAGTGGCGAACAGAGCAAACAGGCATGTAAAACATGTATAAGTTGTCAATATATAAGTAATTGCTGCCCTGGAGCTGCAATAACTTAAATTCCCTGTTGCATGACTTATCAGAATAAAACTCTACACCTTTTTTTAAAAAAATCACATTTAATAAGTGTTCACTCTCTCTAATGCCTGCTCCGTTCAAGAAAACAAATGAATATTGTCTTTCATTCTAGGGTTTCAGTTGCTTCATAAAGAACTACCGATGTAACTATTACTACCACTATTACAGATCGATGCTTCTAAAAAAGAAGTGCAATGTCCTATGTGATTTAAGGATGGATTGAAGTCTCAGTCTTGGTCAAGAGGAAAAATGCTCTTACTCTCTTCTCTAGGGTTTTGAGTCTACTGTTAGGACCAACTAGGTCAGGTTTTTAGTTGATTATAGGGGAAGAAATCTCTGATTTGGCACCAGTGTTATTTAAATCTTCCAAGTGCTTTCTTACCAGAGCAACCTAGAAAAAAAAGATCATCCAAAGATTTTGACTACTTTTAGAACAGTCCTATTGTCCTGTATTTTAATGAGATATTTATAATATTGTATACTTAATTTTAAACTTTCTGTATGATGTCACTTAGGAATGTAAACCTTAAGTTTCTCTGACAATTCTCTCTCCCTCATCCCTTCCCTTCCTCCCTTCCTCTCTTTCAATCCATCATTCTGACTTTGTGGTCTTTTTGTTCAGTCTCTAAGTCATGTCTGATTCTTTGTGATCCCATGAACTGCAGCACGCCAGGCTTGCCTGTCTTTCACTATCTCTCGGAGTTTGCGCAAATTCATGTCCATTGAGTCAGTGACGCTATCTAAGCATCTTATCTTCTGCTCCCCTCTTCTTTTGCCTTCAATCTTTCCCAGCATCAGGATCTTTTCCAGTGAGCTGGCTCTTTGCATCTAGTGGCCCAAGTACGGTAGTTTTAGCTTCAGTCTTATCAATAAATATTCAGGGTTGATTTCCTTTAGGATTGACTGATTTGATCTCCTTACACTCCAAGGGACTCTCAAGAGTCTTCCTCAGCACCACAGTTCAAAAGCATCAATTCTTCAGCACTCAGCCTTCTTTATGGTCCAACTCTCACAACCATACATGACTACAGGAAAAACCATAGCTTTAACTATAAGGACCTTTGTCAGCAAAATGAGGTCTTTGCTTTTTAACATTTTGTCTGTATTTGTCATAGCTTTTCTTTCAAGGAGCAAGTGTCTTTTAATTTCATGGTTGCAGTCACTGTCCACAGTGATTCTGGAACTCAAGAAAATAAAATCTGTCACTGCTTCTACTTTTTCCCTATTTGCCATGAAGTGATGGGACTAGATGCCATGATCTTAGTTTGTTGAATGCTGAGTTTTAAGCCACCTTTTTCTTTCTTCCCTCTTACCTTAATCAAGAGTCTCTTTCCTTTCTCTTCACTTTCTGTCATTCGAGTGGTATCAAGTGCACATCTAAGGCTGTTGATATTTCTCCCAGCAATCTTGATTCCAACTTGTGATTCATCCAGCCCAGCATTCTGCATGATATACTTTGCACAATTATACAGCCTTGTCATACTCCTTTTCTAATTGTGAACCAGTTGTTCCATTCAAGGTTCTAACTGTTGCTTCTTGACCTGCATACAGGTTTCTCAGGAGATAGGTAATGTGGTCTGGTATTCCCAATTTATCAGCTTGCTGTGATCCACACAAAGGCTTTCACATAGTCAATGAAGCACAAGTAGGTGTTTTTCTGGAATTCCCTTGCTTTCTCTATGAACCAATGAATGCTGGCAATTTGGTCTCTAGTTCCTCTGCCTTTACTAAACCCAGCTTGTACATCTAGAAGTTCTCAGTTAACATACTGCTGAAGCCTCGACTGAAGGATTTTGAGCATAACCTTACTAGCACAAGAAATGAGTGCAATTGTCCACTAGTTTTGAACATTCTTTGGCATTGCCCTTTTGAAGACTGGAATGAAAACTGATCTTTTCCAGTTCTATGACCATTGCTGAGTTTTCTAAATTTGCTGGCACATGAAGTCCAACAGTTTAATAGCATCATCTTTTAGGATTTTAAGTTGCTCAGCTAGAATTCTATCACCTCCCTGAGCTTTCTTTGCAGTAAGGCTTCCTAAGTCCCACTTGACTTCACACTCCAGGATGTCTGACTCCAGGAGAGTGACCATACCATCATGGTTATCTGGGTCATTAAGAATTTTTTTGTATAGTTCTTCTGTGTATTCTTGCCTTCTCTTCTTAATCTCTTCTGCCTCTGTTAGGTCCTTACAGTCTCTGTCCTTTCTCATGTCTATTCTTGCATGAAATACTCCCTTAGTCTCTCAGTTTTCTGAAGAGATCTCTAGTCTTTCCCACTGTATTATTTTCTTCTACTTCTTTGCATTATTCATTGAAGAAGGCCTTCTCATCTCTCTTTCCTATTCTCTGACTCTGCATTCAGTTGAGTATATATTTCCCTTTCTCCATTGTTTTTTGCTTCTCTTCTTTCCCCAGCTATTTGTAAAGCCTCCTCAGATAACCACTTTGACTTCTTGCCTTTTTCTTTAGAATGGTTTTGGTCACTGCCTCCTGTACAATGTTATGAACCTCCATCCAAAGTTCTTCAGATACTCCATCTACCAGATTTAATCCCATCTACCAGATTTAATCCCTTAAATCTATTCGTCACCTCCATAAAGGCTTTGACTTAGATCGTATCTGGAGAGCCTAGTGGTTTTCCCTACTTTCTTCAACTTAAGCCAAAATTCTGCAATGAGGAGCTCATGATCTGAGCCATAGTCAGCTCCAGATCTTATTTTTTCCTGACTGTATACAGCTTCTCCATTTTTAGCTACAAAGAATATAATCAATCTGATTTTGGTATTGACCATTTTGTGATGTCCATGTATACAGTCATCTGTTGTGTTGTTGGAAAAGGATGTTTGCTATGACCAATGTGTTTTCTTGGCAAAACCCTGTTAGCCTTTGCCCATTGTTTCAGGTATCTTCCTACTCTTGCAGTCCTATCCCCTGTGATGAAAAAGATGTCTTTCTTTGGTTTATGAGACAGCTAAAGGGATCTCACACCAATGACTTAAATTATGCTTTTATATAATACACACTTCGGGGTTCTTCTATAAAGAACCATATTCTATGGGAAATAACACACTGCTAAATACAACAAATACTAAAAACAAGATGGACTCCTGAAAAAACCCATCAGAATGGTTTATTATTCATAGTAAATGACAATGTTATAAGCTTAACCATATCTTATAACTTGCCATTAACTTAGATCAGGAGGTTGTTTTTTTTTAACTGTAATAAACTTAGAAAATATAGTATAATTTTATTGGAACTTGAAGAAAAAATACAGGTTAAATAAAGCAGGTTATATTTATAATCAATATACTTTATACATACAACTATCATACATAAATTAAGTTGGAAAGATGATAAACTTGTGCATAAAAGAGTAATCCACTTTCTGCTATTTCAGCAATAGGAACATTTTCTTCAAACTCATTGGTTCAGTTGCACCATATGGAGCATACTGATATTCAGACACCAAGAAATGTCTCAAAGATACACTTCATTCTAGTGTGTTAAAACTTTCTACTCTGCAGCTATCGGTAGAAGTATATAATTCATATTCCACTATAAAAATGCAAATCATATAACTGACTATACTTACAGAAATAGAAAGGATTTCTAATGGTATCTATATTTCAAGTCATAATTTCAACTTTGTTAAAGTTTTACATATATGTGAAATCACTCCTGATTTTGCTGATTTAACTACTACTGCAGATGTAGTTCAGTCACTCAGTTGTGTCAAACTCTTTGCGACTCCATGAATCACAGCACGCCAGGCCTCCCTGTCCATCACCAATTCCTGGAGTTCACCCAAACTCATGTCCATCGAGCCAATGATGCTTTCCAGCCATCTTGTCCTCTGTTGTCCCCTTCTCCTCCTGTCCTCAATCCCTCCCAAAATCAGAGTCTTTTTCAATGAGTGAACTCTTCATATGAGGTGGCCAAAGTACTGGAGTTTCAGCTTTAGCATCATTCCTTCCAAAGAAATCCCAGGGCTGATCTCCTTCAGAATGGACTGGTTGGATCTCCTTGCAGTCCAAGGGACTCTCAAGAGTCTTCTCCAACACCACAGTTCAAAAGCATCAATTCTTTGGCACTCAGCTTTCTTCACAGTCCAACTCTCACATCCATACATGACCACAGGAAAAACCATAGCATTGACTAGACGGATCTTTGTTGGCAAAGTAATGTCTCTGCTTCCGAATATGCTGTTTAGGTTGGTCATAACTTTCCTTCCAAGGAGTAAGCATCTTTTAACTTCATGGCTGCA
This sequence comes from Ovis aries, assembly GCF_016772045.2. Taxonomy (NCBI): domain Eukaryota; kingdom Metazoa; phylum Chordata; class Mammalia; order Artiodactyla; family Bovidae; genus Ovis; species Ovis aries. Next base: position 29,633,692 of record NC_056078.1, on the reverse strand, counting down.
GTCACCATCTGCAGTGATTTTGGAGCCCCCAAAAATAAAGTCTGACACTATTTAAACTGTTTCCCCATCTATTTCCCATGAAGTGATGGGACCAGACACCATGATCTTCGTTTTCTGAATGGTGAGCTTTAAGCCAACTTTTTCACTCTCCACTTTCACTTTCATCAAGAGGCTTTTTAGTTCCGCTTCACTTTCTGCCATAAGGGTGGTGTCATCTGCATATCTGAGGTTATTGATCTTTCTCCTGGCAATCTTGATTCCAGCTTGTGCTTCTTCCAGCCCAGCGTTTCTCATGATGTACTCTGCATATAAGTTAAATAAGCAGGGTGACAATATACAGCCTTGACATACTCCTTTCCAGAGTTGGAACCACTCTGTTTTTCCATGTCCAGTTCTAACTGTTGCTTCTTGACCTGCATACAGATTTTTCCGCAGGCAGATCAGGTGGTCTGGTATTCCCATCTCTTTAACAATTTTCCAGTTTGTTGTGATCCACACAGTCTAAGGCTTTGGTGCAGTCAATAAAGCAGAAGTAGATGTCTTTCTGGAACTCTCTTGCATGATCCAGAGGATGTAGGCAATTTGATCTCTGGTTCCTCTGCCTTTTCTAAATCCACTTTGAACATCTGGAAGTTCATGGTTCACATACTGTTGAAGCCTGGCTTGGAGAATTTTGTATACCCTAAACTTATATAATAATAATAAGCTGTACACCCTAAACTCATGTAATTCTGTATGTCAATCTATCTCAATAAAAATAGAAATGTTTACTTACAAAGCAATTCAACTACATTTGAGTATAACACATTATAAACTGAGGTTCAAATGTATATTAATAAGCAGTAAGATGCAAATTAAAAAGACTAATATTGCTATTGAAAGTGAAAAGTGAAAGTCGCTCAGTTGTGTCCAACTCCTGTGACCCCATGGACTGTAGCGCACCAAGCTCCTTGTTCCATGGGATTCTCCAGGCAAGCATACGGGAGCGGTAACTTTTCTCTTCCCCAGGGGACCTTCCTGACCCAGGGACTGAACTCGTGCCTCCTGCATTGCATGCAGAATCCTTACCATCTGAGCCACGAGGGAAGCCCAACATTGCTGTTAGTATTTTCCAAATCAATCCACATTGACTCTATCCCTATGCCAATCTATTAAATACAACATACTTCTGTCAAAGCATGATCTAATAATGTTACTATCACTGCCTTAAAACCTCTAATATTTTTCTGTTGTTGATGCATGGTGGTAAGACCTGGGGAGTGGGGAGCAGTTACTGAGTCTATTACAATAATCCAGGAAGTGATAAGAGCATCATGAACTAGGAAGAAGTTAGAAGAGGTGGTATAAGATAGTTAGATTTTCAATATAGATTGACTGTAGATTCACACACAACTATTGTGATTAATGTGACAATGGATACAAAGCTCCTTGACTGCAAACCACTGGATAGATATCTCTGACCTAAAATTGCCACTTCAGATTTATAAACTAAGAATGACAACTAGACATAAACGTCTTCAAAGAATCCAGAAATAGTCTCAATCTTAATGTACCTGGCATATCTATGGCTACTAAAAGCTCCATTATAACTTCAATGAGTTAACATACAAATATACCTATTATAGGTATAAATTATACCTCTTTGTGACAGCCCAAAGAGAGTTCTATAAACTCAAGGGGAAAGTTAATGAATGAACAAAAACTTCACAGAATAATTACATCTATCCCTCGAGACACAACATGTCCCTCAAGACACAATGTAGACACAACTCTACATTCATCATGGTCAGGTATTTAAGAATATACCCTTATTTTATATGAATTCAGAAAAAAGTACCTTCTCTCTATAATATTCAAGCCTATACTTATAAATTAAGAAGTACCTGAATAATGTCTGTCACTCCCACTAGACTATAAAATCCTTATGGGTAGGGACCATATCTCTTCTTATTCAACCAAGTATCCCTAATATTGGATGTAGTGGACACCTAATAAATCACTGTGAAATAAATGAATAAAAAAAGGGAGGAAGTTAAAAATTTTTTGCGAGGTTTTCCAGGATCATGGAAATTTGATCCTCATCCACTTAGTTGTAACAGGTAACTCTTGTTTAAAAAAGAAAAAAAAAGTCCCAGTTGTATTCATCGTGCAAATTCATTTATTTATTAAGAAAATACTGAGTGTCTACAGTGTGCAGATGCTGTTTAAGGGGTTGGGAATACAGCAATGAATGAGACACAACGTTTTCATCCTTATGGAGCATACTCCATTCTTGCATTCAGTGCCTTTCTGAAGCCATTTTTTCTGTGTAAAACATCTTTACTCCCTACCATGAAGGTTTCCTGAACATTCAATCTTCTGGTATACTTGCCAGGTAAAATACTAGATTACCAGTTAAATCTGAATTTCATATATGCAATTAATTATTTTTTAGTTTAATTATATCTCTAACATAGTGAATTCCATCTGAAATTCAAATTTAAATGGACATCTTGCATTTTCTAAGCTGTTTCTGGCAATCTTGTTAATTGGTAATTTCCCCCCTTTCCAAATTTCCATTCTAACTATATTCAGGATCACAGAGTTTAACACTTAATCATTCTCTTCTGTAGGAATTTTGTTCTGTTGCTATATGTTATAAGTACTTAAAAAATACTTGATAGATGAAGACAGAAAAGAAAATTACACTGAATATTTATATACAGAGATGTTCTTCCGAATGGTACTTGCCATACTGAAACAATCAGAAACAGTAAAAACGTTCAGCAATACAAGACTAATGAAAATAAATGACATTATACAGCAACCTAAAATGATAACTGAAAGAACAATTAATGACACTGGAAAATAATGAAAATTTAATGCTAAGCGGAAAAGGAGAAATAAAGTTACAATAATGGAAATAATTTCAATTTGTTAAAACTTTGCATATGCCCAACAGTTTGCGACATTCTTTAAAAATGCCAATGTCATGACAGGGAAAAACCAAGGAACTGTTTCAGATTAAAGGAAACCGAAGACATATGACAAACAAAGGTGATGCACAATCTTGAACTGGATCTTGGAGTAGGGAAACAAAATTACTAGAAAGAACATTCCTGGAAGACAGGAAAAATCTGAATATACACCAAGTATCATATGCAAAAAGAGAAGACACTCAAAGCTTATGGGAGAAATTTATTTGTATTCTTCTTACAGCTTTTCTTAAATTTGAAAATCATTTCAAAATAAAAACTTTAGGGACTTCCATGTGGTCCAGTGGTTAAGACTCCGTGTTCACAATGCAGTGGATCTGGGCTAGATCCCTGGTCAGGAGACTAGATCGCACATACCTCAACTAAGAGTTTGCATACTATAACTAAAGATCCTGAATGCTGCAACTCAAAGATGCCACATGCCAAAAAGAAGACTGAAGATCCTGAGTGCCACAACTAAGATCCAGTGCAGGCAAATAAAAAGCCAAAAAAAATTTAAGCTAAAAAATATGTATGAAAAAAACACTGTGAGGAAACACACAAGAATTTTTTAGACTAAGTAAAAAATGCTGAAATGAAAGTTAATTTTAATTTTATCTTTGACTGTTTCTATATTTTATTCTCTATATGAGCATGCATTATTATTATAGTTGGAAAATATTAAAAGTCACTTAAAGGTCATCTGATAAAATATATAGTCCATGACTTGTTAATTTGTCTTATTTATAGACTTTCAGGATAAAAATTTATTGTTAACATTAAAAAAAGATCATTACAAAATACATTAGAAGACTGAACACATTCTCAATTCTAGGGGCTTCTTTGGTGGCTCAGATGGTAAAGTGTCTGCCTGCATTGCAGGAGACCTGGGTTCAATTCCTGGGTTGGGAAGATCCCCTGGAGAAGGAAATGGCAATCCACTCCAGCACTCTTGCCTGGAAAATCCCATGGATGGAGGAGCCTGACAGGCTACAGTCCATGGGGTCACAAAGAGTCGGACACAACTGAGCGACTTCACTTTCACTTTTTCACTTCTATTTCTACTCTTCTCTCTACTATCCAAGATGTTCTATTTTCTTATGACACAGCTTTTCTTAATTTTTAAAAGCTCTACTGTAAAACTAATCTAGATATGAGCAATCTTTTTAGAAATGTTCCCTGGACTTGTTACCTATTATACAAAGGGATAAAGGGACTATGATAACTAAATCAATGACATCGTGGTAGTAATGTTCTGATTGTTTATAATAATAAAGAAAAAGGAAATACAGAACTCAGTACAAATCTGAGAATAGCTAGACAAATAGAGATAAAAATGTTTCTAGGAAAGGCCTCTTTTAAAAATTTTTTATTTGGAGTAATAGTTACTTTAAAATTTGGTTAAGTTCTACAGTACAGCAAAATGGATCAGCTATACTTATACATATATTCCCTCCTTTTTGGATTTCCTTCCCATTTGGGTCACCAAAGAGCAGCTATACAGTAGGTCCTCATTAGTTATCTACTTCATACATAGTATCAACAGTGTGTATATGTCAACCCCAATCTCCCAATTCACCCACATCCTATTTCCTCCTTGGTGTGGGGTGAATCGGGATCCTCTACAGTTCCCTAGGGCTTCCCTTGTGGCTCAGCTGGTAAACAAACAGCCTGCAATGTGGGAGACCTGGGTTCGATCCCTGGGTTGGGGAGAACGCCTGGAGAAAGGAAAGGCTACCCACTCCAGTATTCTGGCCTGGAGAATTCCATGGACTGTATAGGCCATGGGGTCACAAAGAGTCGGACTCAACTGAGCAAACTTCACTTTCACAGTTCCCTACTTCTGTGTCACTATCTCTTCCTATGCTCTTGCCATACGGAAATTAATATATTAAAATCACAATTTAAAAGGCCCTTTCTAAATCTTTCCCTCTCCTAAAGTTTCCACTTCTTTCATTTGTTATTTGAAAACTAATTCTAAGTACCATTCAGTTGTGACAACATTGCTTCGTAGGTTTGTATCTTTTCACTTATTTTGTAGCTGGTCTATATTTTCCTGAGCAACAAACAAAAGTTCTGCTGATTTACTTTCTGGTATTCCTTGTAGTACATTTTGGGGTTCAACATATCAAGAAATGTAGACTCTGACTTTACATAACAAATGTGAAATTTGATTAGGAAGGAGTAAACTGAATTTACCTCCAAGCCAGAACTGCCCCCTTACCTCTTCAGATACTGAAGAGGTCATTTTTAAACTAATACCATGCTGAGAGAAAGAAAACTTACGTTTCCCTATGCTATAAAAAATTAATTTTGTACAAATTATCAACCCTAGTTGGCATGATGTTGTAATAAAAGAACTTTACTTGTCAAATTAAATATTCTGCCTTAATATGACTAATTAGTACTAATATGAATAAATTAGTACTAATATCCACTCTATTAACAAACGTCTCCACACTTAATATTTAGTTTCATTCACGTCAATTACTGAAAACACACACTGCTTCTTAAAAGGCATTTTCATCATAGTTCAAAAGGAACAGTAACATTTGTAACAACAGTCATGGGGGATACCATATCTATTTGGCTTAAAGATTATCTAACATCAATCCTATGAGTATCATATTTTTGAAAAAACATTAGGACACTCTTCCAAAGAAAAAGAATTAAAAATTGGAGGAGCCAATCATTTCCTAAGTGTACAAAAAGATGATAGGTTTAAATCTTGTTTCTTAGGGAGTAAAGTTTGACAAGAGGGAGCTGCAGTTTCAGTCCCCTTGTCTCCCTTCTCTACACTATGAACTGAAACCAGAGAGTAACCAGAGGGCTGACAAAATACTTCTGGTGGGGACTACAGTCCCCTGGGCTTGTGAAGTTAGTACAGCGGTTACCACAAAACTGAGGCTCTTCAAACTATTCATATGAACTGGGACCCCTAAGCCAGACCTGAATTTCTTATTGTGAAACATGCTGCAGATTCTTATTTTCAAAAAGTTGAGAGAAAAGCGATGATGATAAGCAAGTGTCTGTGTAATAGCACTGATGACATTCTAAAAGGATTTTAGAATACAGATGTAGAACACAGGGCCTGATACAGAATATTCTCTTAATAAATAGTGGTCAAATTGAAGGAAAATATTTAATCACCTAAAAATATTTTAAATGTGTCAAATATAGCCTAAAATAGCTAAAAGTTTAGTTTGGGGGATTCATATTTATGGCCAATTCTTAAATCCTAAATCTTCCTAAGATCAAAAGTAATGATTAAAACAAAACAAAACAAAAAAACAGCAGTGACTAAGCAGGAAAATCGTATTTAAAAAGACAACCAGTCTATACAATTTGCAAAGATTCAAACTCCAAGCAACGGGGAAAAAAAAAAACCTCACCCATTCATTTATTAAATGTTTAGTAAACACATATTATTTGTTAGGCAGTAGGACTATAATAATGAACAGAAGTCTACTGTGAATGAATATATTAGTGTAAAAGAAAATACATAAGCATGTAATTACTAAACTATGCAAGTGTTAAGAAAAATGTGTTATAATTACACACAAAATATCACTAAATCAAATTTTAAAAATGACTAAGTGAATGGGGATGGAGGAGAAGGAAAGGAGAAGGTGAGGGAAGTAATGCAAGTTTTAATGGATAAGTAGAAGTTTGCCAGAAATAATTAGAGACATTAAAGATAAAGACAGAGGACTGAAAGATGAAAAAACATGAAGGCAAAAATTAAATGGTGCAGTCTGGAAAACCTGAGTAGTTAGGAAGTTCAGGAGAAAGAGGGATTTGCAGGAGAAAAGAAAATAAAGAAAAAACTATTAATATATAATGAGGATTCATTCATATTCATTGAATGATTTTAGACAAGCAAAAATGAGATGTCTTTAAAGTCCATATCTTAAGAAATGATCATTTTTTAATTTACTGGATTATTTTTTATTGTGCTCAAATGATAGGCTGATAGGTGCTGAGTCAATTATATTCTTAATTCAGTTTAATTCTCGTAGCAACCAACTTTTTGAAATAAGCCTAGACTCTGACCCTTCTAATGAATTCTATTTGATAGCAGTGCCTTAAAAATAGTCAATAACCAAACATTAAAATAACTCCATTAGAAACAACATTCATGTATACAGCTGTTGTGAGTGAAAAGTATTCCAAATATGGACATTTAACATAACCATTTTAGAAACATCAAAGCTAGGAAATTACTGTTGATAACATACTATAGAACCTATTAAAAATTCCCCAATTATCCTCCTAATGTCAAACAAGAAAGCTACAGAAAAAATTCAAGCTGAGTTAAAAACAGACATTTAAAAAACTCTAAATATAATCGTAGGCTCCTTTATATGTCATATAAATTTAGCTTTTATTTACAAGTAAGTCAGTTTCATTATAATTTTAGTAATAATATTAAAATTCATTAAGTTTAAATATTGTCATTGCCTTTATATCATGGCATACCAGACAAATAATACTATAATAGTGACACATTTATAGAACAGTAACTAAAACATTCTTTGGCATTGCCTTTCTTCCAAGCCAGGCTTTAGCAATACGTGAACTGTGAACATCCAGATGTTCAAGCTGGTTTTAGAAAAGGCAGAGGAACCAAGGATCAAATTGCCAACATCCACTGGATCATCAAAGAAGCTAGAGAGTTCCAGAAAAACATCTACTTCTGCTTTATTGACTCTGCCAAAGCCTTTGACTGTGTGGATTACAATAAACTGTGGAAAATTCTGAAAGAGATGGGAATACCAGACCACCTGACCTGCCTCGTCAGGAAGCAACAGTTAGAATTGGACATGGAATAACAGACTGGTTCCAAATAGGAAAAGGAGTATGTCAAGGCTGTGTGTTGTCACCCTGCTTATTCAATTTATATGCAGAGTACATCATAATAACGATGGGCTGGAAGAAGCACAAGCTGGAATCAAGACTGCTGGGAGAAATACCAATAACCTCAGATATGTAGATGACACCATCCTTATGGCAGAAAGTGAAGAGGAACTAAAAGCCTCTTGATGAAAGTGAAAAAGTTGGCTTAAAGCTCAACATTCAGAAAACAAAGATCATGGTGTCCGGTCCCATCACTTCATGTGAAACAGATGGGGAAACAGTGGAAACAGTGTCCGACTTTATTTTTGGGGGCTCCAAAATCAATGCAGATGGTGACTGCAGCCATGAAATTAAAAGACACTTACTCCTTGGAAGGAAAGTTATGACCAACCTAGATAGCATATTCAAAAGCAGAGACATTACTTTGCTGACGAAGATCCGTCTAGTCAAGGTTATGGTTTTCCCAGTGGTCATGTATGGATGTGAGAGTTGGACTGTGGAGAAAGCTGAGCGCTAAAGAATTGATGCTTCTGAACTGTGGTGTTGGAGAAGACTCTTGAGAATCCCTTGGACTGCAAGGAGTTCCAACCAGTACATCCTACAGGAGACTAGTCCTGGGTGTTCACTGGAAGAACTGATGCTGAGGCTGAAACTCCAATACTTTGGCCACCTCATGCCAAGAGTTGACTCACTGGAAAAGACCCTGATGCTGGGAGGGATTGGGGGCAGGAGGAGAAGGGGATGAAAGAGGATGAGACGGCTGGAAGGCATCACCGACTCGATGGACATGAGTTTGGGTGAACTCCGGGAGTTGGTGATGGACAGGGAGGCCTGGCGTGCTGCAATTCATGGGGTTGCAAAGAGTCGGACATGACTGAGTGACTGAACTGAACTAAAACATTCAAATAAAAAGTAACTGAAATTCTGAGTAACACAGAAAAGCACTACTGTATAAAATGTGATCATCTCCATAGCAATTCAAATCATTTCAAATCACAGGATTTTTTTTTTTTTAAACAAACTATTAGTTTAGGAATGATTGAAAGACCTTTCATCCTTACAGAGGCAATGTAGTTTGGTGATGAGAGGGAAATGAAGGGAGCAAGTATGTTGGTGGGGATAAGAAGGAAAAAAGAGGAAAGGAGGAAAGGAAGGAAAAGATGCACAGAGCTTACAGTTAAATAGCTTCTGGCTCTTTCAAAATCCTTCCCACAGCCCATCTTTACAACATGCCACTGACATTAGAAGACTCCCTTGTGCTACAGTAAATCTCATTTTTTTCCACGTGAGTTAAATATATCAGAAAGACCCTGAGGAGAAAGTTACATCTAGGAGCTAAGCAGCATTACAATGCCACAGCATCATCTTAATTGAAATTTCATTATCCTTAACAGAAAATAAATCAGAATCTTATAAGAACACCATATGTTTTAATTTTTATGAAGGGGCTATATATCTTCTCTGAAACATCATTTCCTACTTTCCTGGACTGACCTTATAATAACCTTAGATTCTGTCTGTATCTTAGGCACCTCTCACTTTCTTTGCTTATATTGATAGAAAAGAGACAGGAATGGAAAAACCTATATGAACAGTCAGAGGAAGGTGACTTCCATCTTTTGTTGGAAGAAACTAGGCACTTTTGTATACTTAAAAGGGTAGGATTACCATTTTAGATACAGCCTTATTTCCCACATTCATGTTGGAAATACCTTAATCTGAGGAAAGAAAAGACCATCTCTTACATTGGCAGAATATGGATCTGGTGACAACCTGGCTCTCTGAAAGTGTTTGGAAATCATGTTATCTTAAAGAATTAGATTTTATAAAAAGATACAAGAACTCAAAAAGGAATTCTTTGAGGATAAAATGTGCACAGACTTGAGAGAGAAAGGAAATTCTCCCCCAAATTAAAAATAATACCTTTGTAAAGAAAGTATTCTAACCAAACAGAGACTACGTGGATGAAGATGAATGCATGCTGCTACTGCTGCTAAGTCGCTTCAATTGTGTCCAACTCTGTGCGACCCCAGAGACGGCAGCCCACCAGGCTCCCTCGTCCCTGAGATTCTCTAGGCAAGAACACTGGAGTGAGTTGCCATTTCCTTCTCCAATGCATGAAAGTGAAAAGTGAAAGTGAAGTTGCTCAGTCGTGTCTGACTCTTAGCAACCCAATGGACTGCAGTCCACCAGGCTCCTCCACCCATGGGATTTTCCAGGTAAGAGTACTGGAGTGGGGTGCCATTGCCTTCTCCTATGTATGCATGTATAGCACTTATTATATTTGGTGCACATGACTTAAAGATTTACACAGATTTTCATATTGAAATAGCAAATGACGTCTTTGCATAGACACTGACAGAATACTTCAGATAAGACAGAGTTTACCAAAAATTATTTACAATTAAAACTATTCCTGTTTTCCAATTCTTAATTTTTATAATGTAATTTAAAAAATAATAAAAAAATAAAAAAGAATCAATGGCTATTAGAAAGACTGTTGTTTAGTCGCTAAGTCATGTCTGACCCTTTGTGACCTCATGGACTATGCCTGCAAGGCTCCTCTTGTCCATGGGATTTCCCAGGCAAAATTACTGGAGTGGGTAGCCATTTCCTTCTCCAGGGATCTTCCTGACCCAGGGATCAAACCTGTGTCTCCTACATTGGCAGGTGGATTTTTTTTTAAACCAGTGAGCCAGTGAGCCACCAGGGAAGCCCATTAGAAAGATTAAGAAGAATTTAACGGTGTAAACAATAAATGTCAATAAAGATCTCCTCCTTTCCCAGCGAAATATATATAAAAAAGAAAGTTAGCCTATTCCACCTAGTTTAGTAAAAAAATGATCAGGATTTACTTACACGGTGCTATAGCCATTATTCAAGCTCAGAAAACATGGATTCAAATAACGAAAGTCAGTTTTACACTTCTTTCAGTGTACTGATGCCTCAAGTAGCATTCCTGTTTTTGGCTGCACATCACTGACATAATATGATTTAAGAGCTGGTAAGCCACAACAAAATAAACTACAACAAAAAAGTGCAGAGCTGTGTTTATTGTTTTATAATTCATTGATTAATAAAATATTTTTTTAAGTTAAATCATCACTTACAAAAGAGAGTCATTTCAATTCTCCTGGTCTGCACTAGAGATTTTTAATATACTGAATCCTCTGTAGGATCAATAGGTTTAAAATGGACTTCCCTGCAAGAAAATGTACAGTGTGGGAATATTGCCAGCAAAAGGATGGATAAAACAGAGTAACACATAATCTTTATAAATAGAAATCATCTGTAAGATTCAAAACACTAGGTCTATGAGTTGGAGTTTTATCTAAAATGTAGCATTCACAATATCTATGAAATAATTAAACTGAATTCTTCTGCCCAATTTTCTACCTGTACTTCATTATTTAAACTCTATCTTAAAGCACACTGTACCGGTAATGTGACGTTTCACTGCGGAATTAAGTGGTAACTCTTGACAAAGCAGTTATTATCATGAGATAATTGACCTTATTTGAGAGTTAAGTATCCTGAAGCAAAGTTGAGGGTACTTAATCCTGGCAGGTTAATTACCCAGTGATTACAGAGACTTGAAAGGTATTATTCTTAAGAACACTTTGCAAGATGACACTATTTTTTTAAAAAAAACCTTAATTTAATAAAAATGAAATCAAGAAGAAAATCAAGTTCTTTAGTCATGTACTGCTAGATAATGACTACAAAGCAGACTGCATTAGCAGGCATCAATGAATATAATTACCTGCATGCAGAATGTCCTTCATTAAGCTGATTACATGTGACTCTAGGTAACAAATGGTTGTGGCTGAAGGGAAATGCTTTAAACTTTGAAGATATCAGAAAAAAATTAAAATGCAAACATTAAATAATTTATGTTTTAAAACTATCTTAACAAGAACAACCAATAAATTCAGGTGTGCAGTTTAAAAGTACAAAAGGCAATTTAACAGATTATCAATATTTTTAATTAAGGTACCACAGAAATTTATCGCTATCAATTTCTAAAAGTAAATCACACAAATCAAAATTACAATGAGATAATGAGATGCTACATTACACCAACAGGATGCTACTGCAAAAAAAAAAAAAAAAAGGAAAATAACAAGTGCTAGCAAGGTTGTAGGGAAACAATAACCCTTGTGCATTGCTAGTGGGTATGTAAAACAGTGTACCTGCTGGGAAAAACAATTTGGTGGTTCCTCAAAAACTTAAAAGGAGAATTATTAGCATATGACCTAGAAATTCCACTTCCACATATCCAAAAAACCTGAAAGCAGGGACTTGAATAGATACTTGTATACCAGTGTTCACAGCAGTATTATTAACAAAAGTCAAAAGGTAAAAACAAACTGAATATCCATTCACAGATGAATAAATAGACAAAAGGGAAACTGATACAACACTGATGAATTTTGAAAATATGACGTTAAATGAAATAAGCTGGACAGATAACTAAGGTATGATCCCACTTTTTGAGGTACCTAGAGCAGTCAAATTCATAGAGAAAGACAGTAGAAATGTGATAACCCAGCACTGGCAGAGAAGAGGAATTAGCAGTTATTGTTTAATGAGTACAAAGCTACTGTACTGGAAAGGTGAAAAAGTTCTGTGACTGGATAGTGACGATGATTGCACACCACTGTCAGTGTACTTAAAATCAATGAATTATACACTCAAAAGCAGTAAATTTGTTACGCATTTTTTACCATGATAGAAGGAAAAAAAAAGTCACATCAGTTAATACTTTATACTTTCTTTTTATCATATTAATGGAGCCCTGGTATTTTTGTGATCACTTTTACTTTGTTTCAGAATGAGCTCAACCAAATATTTTCAGATATCCCTTACAGAAGAATATTCTTTTCCCAGGGCATATCAAACAGAGAAAAGAAATAGTACAGGTAAAAGAAGGGGGAAAATCTAGCTCATAAAGCACTATAGTCGAGCCTATTAACAATGAAAAAGACTATCGAAAGTTAATGTTTGGGACTGTAATATTCTAGATTTCAGAACAAGGACTTGCGGATTTATAGCAAAACTGGTTAGTGTTACTGAATATCAGAATGTTAGATTCATTAGAAAATGAATTCATGGTTTTTGAAAAAAACATTCTTAGGTTATAAGAAAAAATTTGAAAGATCACCTAGTATTTCTATATAAATCCCTCACTTTACCTATCAGGAGAGGAAAGAACAGTGGTTGGCTAATCAGCAAATTGATTAAATTAAAAATTTTTAATTGAAAAAATCTATAAACATTTTCTTAACATGTAAAGACACATTATTTGTTAATATTTAAAGTAGGGTCAAGGATTTCAGTGTATATGCTGACTGATACTCCAGAGTCTACCTTACAGAATCAGATCCACAATTCTTAGTTCATGAGTTCCACTTTTAGTTTCTTTAAAGCAGAATCAAAACTTGAAGACTTCTATGAAACACCCCTGAATGCAGATATTTATGGGTTCTTCGTCCTTTACTCTTTCAAACTTTGCATGCTCACACCTAATTCAATAAGCTTTTTAAAAAGTATTTAGTTTTGGCGCCACAGTATCTGTTCCTGTGTGCAGGCTTTCTCTAGATCTGGTATGGGCTTCTCTTGTTTCAGAGCAAAGACCAGAGGTATATGAGCTTCAGCAGTTGCAGCAAGTGAGCTCAGTAGTTGCGGTACATGGGCTTAGCTGCCCCATGGCTTATGGAATCTTCCTGGACCAGCAATCAAACATTGGCAGGTGGATTAACTATTGGACCACCAGGGAAGTCCTCAAGAACAATTTTTTAAAGCAATTTGTCTTTATTGAGTTTTGTACCTGAACTTAATTCATTAAACTAATTCACATTAAAATCATGAACTCATTGCCAAATTCAGACTTAAATTGAAGAAAGTGGGGAAAACCAGTAGACCATTCAGGTATGACCTAAATCAAATCCCTTATGACTATACAGTGGAAGTCAGAAATAGATTTAAGGGACTAGATCTGATAGACAGAGTGCCTGATAAACTATGGACGGAGGTTCGTGACACTGTATATGAGACAGGAAATCAAGACCATCCCCAAGAAAAAGAAATGCAAAAAAGCAACATGGCTGTCTGGGGAGGCCTCACAAATAGCTGTGAAAAGAAGAGAAGCGAAAAGAAAAGGAGAAAAGGAAAGATACACCCATTTGAATGCAGAGTTCCAAAGAATAGCAAGGAGAGATAAGAAAGCATTCCTCAGCAATCAACGCAAAGAAACAGAGGAAAACAATAGAATGGGAAAGACTAGCGATCTTAGCAGCAGCAGCAGCAGCAGAGATCTCTTTAAGAAAATGAGAGATACCAAGGGAACATTACATTCAAAGATGGGCTCAATAATATTTAACTTATATGCAGAGTACATCATGAGAAATGCTGGGCTGGAGGAAGCACAGTGGCTGACTTTATTTCTGGGGCTCCAAAATCACTGCAGATGGTGATTTCAGCCATGAAATTAAAAGATGCTTACTCCTTGGAAGGAAAGTTAGGACCAACCTAGATAGCATATTCAAAAGCAGAGACATTACTTTACCAACAAAGGTCTGTCTAGTCAAGGCTATGGTTTTTCCAGTAGTCACGTACTGATGTGAGAGTTGGACTATAAAGAAAGCTCAGTGCCGAAGAATTGATGCTTTTGAACTGTGGTGCTGGAGAACACTCTTGAGAGTTCCTTGGACTGCAAGGAGATCCAACCAATCCATCCTAAAGGAGATCAGTCCTGGTTGTTCATTGGAAGGACTGATGTTGAAGCTGAAACTCCAATACTTTGGCCGCCTCATGCGAAGAGTTGACTCATTGGAAAAGACTCTGATGCTGGGAGGGATTGGGGGCAGGAGGGGAAGGGGACGACAGAGGATGCTGGATGGGATCACCAACTCAATGGACATGAGTTTGAGTAGACTCCGGGAGTTGGTGATGGACAGGGAGGCCTAGTGTGCTGCGATTCATGAGGTCACAAAGAGTCAGAGACGACTGAGCGACTGAACTGAACCGAACTATATTTTATAACTGCATAAAAATAATTCTTAGGAACAAATAAATTGACTCTTGATCAGAAAAAAAAATTTGTAGGAAAAAAAAAGCTGGTCGATCAGAAAATCGTCTAATAGCTTAACATGTTTTCCTCATTCACCTGGCACTACGTATGATGTTTTAACAGTGGAATGGAGAGTGCATGTTTTTCAAGAAAGTAAGTTAAGTGAAACTTGAGAGGCAGAATAGCAGTACTCCAAAGGATGCCTTCAATAGTACATACCAAGACCTCAGGACAGCTGACGCTTGAACAAGACTGCTTGAACTGTGCAGGGTTCCACTGAGGGGCAGATTCTTTTCAACAGTAAATACTGGACCACTACTCGATATGCCTTTGCTTGGAACCCTGGGTACAGTAGAACCATTAGGGTGGGGAGCCAACCATAAATTATAAGCAGAATTTTTATTGCCTTTACAGTTGGCACCCCTTACCCTTATGTTTTTCAGAGGTCAACGTTACTTACTATGAATCAAGCCAAAACTTTACGTGCATTAGAAAACCAGCCACAGTACTGATATGCAAATTAAATGATGATTATTGTGGATGCCCAATGTAATTTTAAAAAGTATTATTTAATGATAAAGTATGATAATTTAAAATAATCTGTCCAAATTAAAAGTCAGGACTATCAAAATACTCCTCCTCTGACTTGATACTGCCCTTCAAATACAAGGGAACTTCTATAGAAATAACAGAAATTTGGTACATGGTGAACCAGACAAAAAACTGGCAATTCATTTTTTAGGGGAGATACCTCAATTTCCTTCACCTATTTCATGCCTTCATTTTAACATTGATTCTTTAGAGCTTTTTATTTGAACAACTCAAGGTAAATTTTCTCCATTTTTAAACTTATGTAACCAGCATCAAACAGTACGTATATTTTCAAAACAGCTTTATAAGATATAATTCAAATATAATTATCTGCACAAATTAAAGTACCTAATGTTTTGAAACAAGCGTGAAATCCTGAAACCACAACCACAATCAAGATAGGAATAAATTCATCACGTCCATTTGTGATCACTGCCTTACAGCCTAACTCCTTTCCAAGCAACCATGAATCTACAAATTTTGAATTTTCTAGAATTTAAATGGAATCATACAGAATGTACTTTTTGTCTGGCAGCTCATCTTTCACTCAGCATAAATATTCAGATTGTGTTGGTGTAAGTATATTCATCTGTGTTACTGTATGTATAAATATATTTCTTTTATATAGTAGTATTCTACTGCATAGATATATCACAATTTATCTAGTCACCAGTTAATGAACGCTAAATTGCTTCGACTGAATATAATAAAAATTCCTATAAGCATTTGTGTATGTGTCTATATGCACATATACTTTCACTTCTCCTGGGTGAATACCAAGGAATAATAAAGCTAGGTCAAATGGTGGGTATATATCTAACTTTGTAAGAAGCCATTTTTTCAAAGTAGTTGTACCACTTTACATTTTGATCAGCAGTATCTGACAGTTCAACTAGCTCGTGCAAATATTTGGCATAGTCAAACTTTTTAATGTTGAACACTTGAATAGCTACAGTATGCTGTATTCAGTTGTATTTTGTATGGATTGAAGTTTACTTTTTTGGATATGGACATTCAAGTGGTTATAGTATAATTTGTTAAAAAGACTATTCTCTATAGAATGGCTTCTGAAATTTTGAAAAAAAATCAATTGTTGGTCTAATGGATCTATTTGCCTATCTTTATTCTATTTTAGCATTTCTATCAAGGAGTATTTATTTTGATACAGTTTTTTAATTATTTTTAATTGAAGGATAATTGCTTTACAATATTGCTTTGCTTTCTGTCATTTATCAATATGAATCAGCTACAGATATACACATGTTCCCTCCCTCTTGACGAAAGTGAAAGAGGAGAGTGAAAAAGCTAACTTAAAACTCAACCTTCAAAAAACTAAGATCATGGCATCCAGTTCCATCACTTCATGGCAAATAGATGGGAAAACAATGGAAACAGTGACAGACTTTATTTTCTTGGGTTCCAAAATCACTGCAGATGATGGCTGAAATTAAAAGATGCTTGCTCCTTGGAAGAAAAGCTGTGACCAACCTAGACAGCATAATAAAAAGCAGAGATATTACTTTGCTGATAAAGATCCATCTATATGTTTTAGTTTTTCCAGTAGTCATGTATGGATGTGAGAGTTGGACTAAAAAGAAAGCTGAGCGCTGAAGGACTGATGCTTCTGAACTGTGGTGTTGGAGAAGATGCTTGAGAGTCCCTTGGACTGCAAGGAGATCAAACCAGTCCATCCTAAAGGAAATCAGTCCTGAATATTCATTGGAAGGACTGATACTGAAGCTGAAAGTCCAATCCTTTGGCCACCTGATGCGAAGAACTGACTTACAGGAAAAGACCCTGATGCTGGGAAGACTGAAGGCAGGAGGAGAAGCGGACGACAGAGGATGAAGTGGTTGGATGGCATCACCGACACAATGGACGTGAGTTTGAGCAAGCTCCAGGAGCTGGTGATGGACAGGGAAGCCTGGTATGCTGCAGTCCATGGGGTCACAAAGACTCAGACATGACTGAGCAGATTAACTGAACTGACCCTCCCTCTAGAATCTATCTCCCACCTCCCACCCAGCCCACCTCTCTAGATTGTCACAGAGCAGCAGTTTGAGCTCCCAGAGTCATACAGCAAATTCCAACTGGCTAACTATATTACACATGGTAGTGTGTACATTTTCATGCTACTCTCTCCATTTGTCATACACTCTCCCTTCTAGTGTCCAGAAGTCTGTTCTCTGTCTACAGCTCCACTGCTGCCCTGCAAATAGGTTTGTCAGTATTGTCTTATGTGTTCCAGATACATGCATTAATAAACGATATTTGTTTTTCTCTTTCTGACTTACTTTACTCTATATGATAGGCTCTAGGTTCATCTACCTCATTAGAACTGACTCAAATGCATATCAGTACCATCTTATGCATTCCAGATATATGCATTAATAAATGATATTTGTTTTTCTTTTTCTGACTTACTTTACTGTATATGATAGGCTCTAGGTTCATCCACCTCATTAGAACTGACTCAAATGCATTCCTTTCTATGGCTGAGTAATATTCCTATATATATATATACACACACACACCACAGTTTCCTTATCCATTCATTTGTTGATGGGTATCTAGGTTGCTTCCATGATCTAGCTATTGTAAACAGTGCTGCAATGAACACTGAAATACATGTGTGTTTTTCCATTTATGGTTTCCTCAGGGTATATGCCCATAGTGGGATTATTAGATCATATGGTAGTTTTATTCCCAGTTTTTTAAGGAATCTCCATATTGTCCTCCATAGAGGCTGTATCAATATACATTCCCACCAACAGTTTAAGCGGGTTCCCTTTTCTTCACATCCTCTCTAGCATTTACTGTCTGTAGATTTTTTAATAATGGAAATTCTGACTGATGTGAGGTCGTATCTAGTTATAGTTTTGATTTGCATTTCTCTAATAATAAGAAATGTTGAGCATCTTTTCATGTGTTTATTAGCCTTCTCTATGTCTTTGGAGAAATGTCTGTTTAAGTCTTCTGCCTATTTTTTGACTGAGTTGTCTGTTTTCTGGCATTGAGTTGCATGAGCTGCTTGTATATTTGGGGGATCTTCTCTCAGTTGTTTCATTTGCTATTATTTACTCCCATTCTGAGGGTTGTCTTTTCACCTTGTTTATAGCTTCCTTTGTTGTGCAAAAGCTTTAAATTATATAGGTCCCACTTGTTTATTTGTTTTTAATTTCCATAATTCTAGGAGGTGGGTCACAGAGGATCCTGCTACGATTTATGTCATAGGTGGTCTGCCTATGTTTTCCTCTAAGAGTTTTATAGTTTCTGGTCTAAAACTTAAGTTTTTAATCCATTTCGAGTTTATTTTTGTGTACAGTGTTAGGAAGTGTTCTAATTTCATTGTTGCACATATAGCTATCCAGATAAAAACCATGTGATAATCTTAACAGATGCAGAAAAAGCTTTCAGCAAAATTCAGCACCTATTTATGATTAAAAACTCTTCAAAAATGGGTAGAGGGGGACCTGCCTCAACATAATAAAGGCAATGTATGATATACCCACAGCAAACATTGTTCTCAATGGTGAAACACTAAAAGCACTTCCTCTAAGATCAGGAACAAGACACTGATCCTGATCAGTGTCCGCTCTTGCCACTATTATTCATCATAGTTTTGGAAGTTCTAGCCAAGGCAGTCAGAGAAGAAAAATAAATAAAAGGAACCCAGATTGGGAAAGAAGAAGTAAAACTCTGTTTGCAGATGACATGATATGACTATACATAGAAAAACCAAAAGATAGTGTCAGAAAAGTTGTGGGATACAAAATCAATATACAGAAATCACTTGCATTCCTATAGACTAATAATAAAAAATCAGAAGGAGAAATTAAGGCATCAATTCCATTTATCACTGCAACAAAAAAGAATAAAATACCTAGGAATAAACTTACTTAAAAAGACAAAAGAGCTGTATACAGAAAACTGTAAGACACTGATGAAAGAAACCAAAGATGATATAAACAAATGGAGAGATATCCATGTATCCATGTTCTTCCAATATTGATTGGAAGAATCAATATTGTGAAAATGACAATACTACCAAAAGGAATCTACAGATTCAATGCAATCCTTATTAAATTACCAATGGCATTTTTTACAGAATTAGAACAAAAAATTTCAGAATTCATAAGGAAACACAAAAGACCCCAAAGAGCCAAAGCAAGCTTGAGAAAGAATGGAGCTAGAGGAATCAACCTTCCTAACTTCAGACTATACTACAAAGCTACAGTCAAGACAGTATGGTACTGGAACAAAAACAGAAAGATGGACCAAAAGAACAAGACTGAAAGCCCAGAGATAAACCCACACACCTATGGGCACCTTATCCTTGACAAAGGAGGCAAGAATACACAATGGAGAAAAGATAATCTCTTCAATAAGGGTGCTAGGAATATGCCTGTCTTTAGGCAAGTGCCACATTGTGTTGACTACTGCAGCTTTCTAAGTCCTGACACCATGTAGTGCAGGTGCTCTGACTTTTTTTCAATCCTGTGTGACTATTCAGTCCAATGTTTTTCCACATTAATTTTAGAATAAGCTTGTTAACCTCTACAAAACAAACAAAAAAACCTACTAGGATTTTAAATTAAATTATGCTGAATCCATAGACAAATTTGAGAACTGACATCTTCACAATTGACTCTTAAAATCCACAAAGAGGCCTTCTCTCTCCACTTACTTAGCTCTTTAATTTTTCTGAACACTATTTTGTAGTAACTGGTATACAGGTGTTACATATCTTTTAATTTATCCCAAAGTATGTTATACATCTTTTTGGTAATGAAAATAGTGATTAAAAATTTCTATTTCTGACTGTTTGCTGTTACTGTAATAGAAACATAACTGCTATTTGTGTGTTTATCTTATATTCCACAACCTTGCTGAACTCTTTTTTATTTCTAAAATCTCTTTGTAGATTTCATAGGATTTCTATAAAGACAAGCATTATGTTTAATAATAGAGATAATTTTTTTCTTTCTTTCTAATCTGGATATTTTTCATATGTTATTAGCATTGGCTAAAACATATATGACAATGCTGAATAGAAGTGCAGAGAGCAAACATCCTTGCTTTGTCCCTGATATTAGAGAAAAGTACTCAGTTTTTAATCATTTAAGTATGATGTTAGCTGTATATTTTTTGTGAATGTTTCATATTGAGTTGAAGAAGGTCCCTTCTAAGTACTATGAGGGCTTTTTATCAGGGACGGATGTTGGATTTTGACATATCTTTTTTATGTATCTATTAAGATGGTAATGCTTTTTATTTTTACTAAGTTGAATTATATTGATCAGTAAATCAACTGAATATTCCTGGTCACAATGAAGTATCCTTTTTATGTATTATTGGATTGGGTTTTCTAAAATTGGGGTGGGGTGGCAATCTCAAAATCCAAATCCATTCTAGAAAAAAGCCCTTAGTATTCTGAATACGAATAGAAGGAAGCTTCATACCAATACAGGAGACCATATGCATGTTGGGATAATATTGTTATAAGGGAGAAAAGACATATTTTAGACTAATTTTGCCCCAGAGATGTTCTAAGTACTGTATCTGAAGCCCATGAATTATGATAAGGGTCTCTATTCTAGCTAGTAAAATAAGGATAGTTATAGGCTCTCTGTGCACTCTGAAGATTATGCCCTAGGATCTTCTCAAGTGTTGTTTTTTTTCCTCAGCCTTCACTAGTTTCCTCATAGCTGATCAGCACTCAGGCTCAAAGACTTGGGTGGGACTCCGCAAATCTCCTGTGTTCTTTGTCTATGTGCTCTTTCCTTTCTGGTACTATGAACTGCAAACTCGCTCGCTAGCTGTTAGTTTTCCCAAACTTGCAGCTCCATTTCCTCAACTGAAAGAGACTGAATTCTACGTGGGTTCTCCTCTGCAATGAACTGGGAACCCTCTCCAAGTGGTAAGCTGGGTTAATCAAAGGGCACACATCCTATGAAAGAAAAAAATGGCAGTAGGTAGAAAATAAGAGCCAAGTGTATTTAGTTTTGGCTAGATATTGGCATTTTGAGAATGTATATTAAACACAGTAGATTTGGGGGAGAGGTTTGAGGGATAAAGAGGTAGGGGTAAGGACAAAGCAATCCTGAATGCATACCCTCAGAAATATATTTCACACTTCATTGCAATTTGTAAGTTAGATGTCCCCTTTCTTCCCTAGAGAACTGAAGATAGTTTATTATTACTAGAATATTTGAGGAAAACAAAGAAAGATGAGATCAAAGAGATAAACCTTACAATACCATATTTTTTATAATCAAATATGATATCCTTTTCATTTATCCTTATTAAATTTCATCACTTAACTGGTATTTCTAATCTATTAAAACTGTCGGAAGTCTCATTTTGACATTCAATTTACTTGATAATTTATTAACATGTTCCGTTATTTGCATTCTCTATATCTGCATTATCCACAAACACAAGTTTATCTGAATCACTTATCTGATATGAGCAAAGCATATCAGTATTAATTTGTCAGAAGAATTTTTTGAGACTGGTTCAACAATTATCAAATATATCAAACTGCACTATATCCAATATTCATTATTCTATAATCCATATTATGACAAATTATCTCAAATATACTATATACATCACTGCTTATTGGATTGTCATAACAAGTACTACATATCTACTGAAATGAATTCATATGAAGAGCAATCATATCAGAAAAGTTAAAGTCATCCTGACATGATTTGGAGTTCTGTTGTTAGGTTGTTGTGTTTGGCCCTTTGCGACCCCACCGACTATAGCCTGCCAGGTTCCTCTGTCCATGGGATTTTCCAGGCAAGAATACGGGAGTGGGTTGCCATTTCCTTCTCCAGAAAATCTTCCCAACTCAGGAATCAAGCCTGCATCTCCTGCATTGCAGGCAGATTATTTACTACTAAGCAACCAGGGAAGCCCTTTTGGAGCCATGTAGTAGCTTGTAATTTGACTACTTCCTCTTCTAGGTTAGGAAAAATAATTTCCCTAATAAGCGATACTAAGTTCTAGTCAAACTTTAAAAGTTCACTGATTTGTAGAATAAATTTTTTAAACTGTGATAAAATGTACATAATGTAGTAAAATTTTACCATTTAAACAATTTTAAGTGTTAAATTAACTGACATTATATTCACAATGTTCTGCTATCATCTCCACTATCCATTTACAGAAGTTTTCTGTCATCCCAAACAGAAGCTTTGGACTCATTAAATAATAACTAATTCCCCTTTGCCCTCAGTGCCTGGTAACCACTGTTTTGCTGTCTTTCTCTATGAGTTTTTCTATTTCAAATACTTCATTTCAGAGGAATTCCTATAGGAAAATTCAATATGTGTCTTCTTGTATCAGTTCAGTTCAGTTCAGTCACTCAGTCGTGTCCGACTCTTTGTGACCCCATGAATCGCAGCACGCCAGGCCTCCCAGTCTATCACCAACTCCCAGAGTTCACTCAGATTCACGTCCATCCAGTCAGTGATGCCATCCAGCCATCTCATCCTCTGTCGTCCCCTTCTTCTCCTGCCCTCAATCCCTCCCAGCATCTTTTCCAATGAGTCAACTCTTCGCATGAGGTGGCCAAAGTACTGGAGTTTCAGCTTTAGCATCATTCCTTCCAAAGAAATCCCAGGGCTGATCTCCTTCAGAATGGACTGGTTGGATCTCCTTGCAGTCCAAGGGACTCTCAAGAGTCTTCTCCAACACCACAGTTCAAAAGCTTCACTCTTTCGGCGCTCAGCCTTCTTCACAGTCCAACTCTCACATCCATACACGACCACAGGAAAAACCATAGCCTTGACTAGATGGATCTTAGTGGACAAAGTAATGTCTCTGCTTTTGAATATGCTATCTAGGTTGGTCATAACTTTTCTTCCAAGGAGTAAGCATCTCTTAATTTCATGGCTGCAGTCACCATCTGCAGTGATTTTGGAGCCCAAGAAAATAAAGTCTGACACCGTTTCCACTGTTTCCCCATCTATTTGCCATGAAGTGATGGGACCGGATGCCATGATCTTCGTTTTCTGAATGCTGAGCTTTAAGCCAACTTTTTCATTCTCCTCTTTCATCAAGAGGCTTTTAGTTCCTCTTCACTTTCTGCCATAAGGGTCTGCTTGTATAGGTAGGGCTAATTTCACTTAACATAAGTGTCTTCAAGGTTCATTCAGATTTTATCATGTATCAGGTAAAAGATTTTATTTATTTATTTATTCTGTATTTTACCAGGATCCATTCCTTTTAAAGACTGAATAGTATTCCACTGTATTTAATATATCACATTTATCTATTCATCCATTGAAAAACATCTGGTTTGCTTCCAACTTGTGGCTACTGTGAACAATGCTGATAAACACTAGTGTAAAAGCATTTAAATCCCTGCTTTGAAGCAGTTTTTTTTTTTTTTTTTAATACCTGTAAGTGGAATTGTTGGGTCATAATGTAATAGTAAAAACAAAGACCATGGCATCTGGTCCCATTACTTCATGGCAAATAGACAGGGAAACAATGCAAACAGTGACAGCCTACTTTCTTGTGCTCCAAATCACTGTGGATGGTGACCGCAGTCATGAAATGAAAAGATGTTTGCTCGCCAGAAGAAAAGCAATGACAAACCTAGACAGCATATTAAAAAGCAGAGACAGTGCTTTGCTTACTTTGCCTACAATGGTCTATCTAGTCAAAGCTATGGTTTTCCCAGTAGTCATGTATGGATGTGATAGCTAGACAATAAAAAAGGCTGAGTGCTGAAGAACTGATGCCTTCGAACTGTGATGCTGGAGAAGATTTTTGAGAGTCCCCTGGACAGCAAGGAGATCAAACCAGTCAATCCTAAATGAAATCAACCCTGAATATTCATTAGAAGGACTGATGCTGAAGCTGAAGTTCCAATACTTTGGCTACCTGATGCGAAGAGCCAAGTCACTGGAAAAGACCCTGATGCTGGGAAAGACCGAAGGCAGGAGAGGACAACAGAAGATGAGATGGCTGGATGGCATCACCGACTCAATGGACATGAGTCTGAGTGAACTCCAGGAGATGGTGAAGGACAGGGAAGCCTGGCATGCTGTAGTCCATGAGGTCGCACAGAGTTGGACACGACTGAGTGACTGAGCGACAATAGTGGTGATAACCCCGCTTAACTTTTTGAGGAGCATCAAATCGCTTTTCACAGCAGCCGCATCATTCACATTCCCAGCAACTATGCACAAGGGTTTCCATTTCTCAGCATTCTTGGCAATACTTGCTATTTTCCATTTTTTGACAACAGCCATCCAAAAGGGTACCAAGTAGTATCTCATTTTGGTTTCATTTGCATTTCTCTAATTATTAGTGATGGTGAGCATCTTTTCATGTGCGCTTACTGCCAGTCTGTATGTCTTCTCTGAAGCAATGTTTAAGTCCTTTGATAATTTTTAAATGGGATTGTTTCCTTTGTCGAGATATATTTGAGTTGCTGAGATATACATTCTGGACATTAATCCCTTATCAGATGTATTTATTTTCTTCCATCCGTGGCTTGTCTTTCACTTTCTTGACAGTGTCCTTTGATGCACGAAAGTTTTTAATTTTAATGAAGTCCGATTGCTTTTTTTGTTGATTGCACTTTTGAAGTTTTTTTAAACAATAAAGAACATTTTGATATCGGCATTTTCTGCAAAACTAATCATTCTTAGGCCTCTATTCTTTTCTATTCTCCTATGTCTCAGTCAAATTTTCAGCACTGCTCCTTTGTTCTATAAATGCTTTCCATCATTTTTACATATGTTTTACAAACATGAGCTCCTATTAAACAGTTTTCTGTGTGTTCTATAGAGCTTTTTATTTTTATTAAGGCTCCTCTTCATTTTCCTTTTAATTAAGGTCATTTGAGATTCTAAAGTCATAACTGAATTTTTGCTGGTATTCAATCCTCTCAAATTTTATTTTGCAAATCTCATTCTTTAGAATGACATTTATCTTTTTTAAAACTTTTAAAGTTTATCTTCTTAAAGTCTAAGTATTGCCATTCTACTGTTTCTGACTATAAAGGACTCTGGATTCAAGTGTCAATTTCTCCCAAGCACTCTCAGACTACTATACTAATGACCAATTCTTTAACATTATTTAAAGAGTCTAGAATAGCACTTTTCTTAAGAGCTTCCTGTACCTAGAAAATAACATTGACAATACGGAAAATCTAAAATACAGATTTCAGTCAAATGAGACCTCTAGCAGATACCTAGGAGATCAAGGTTTTACCACTATTTCTTGCCATTATGTCAGTTTGTTAATCATTAAGAATGTAGCATGTCCTTCAATTGGTTAAGGGCCCTTAGAAGATATTCACACCATATGATTTCCACACCAATAACCCACAAGTTACTTCCAGGTCAAATTTTATGTTATTCTAGGCAGACAATATAGTTATTTTATTTAGATATAAAATTGGTGAATATAATCAAACTAAGTTAGAATCACAGAATCTGAATCAGAATGGACTTCTGAGGTAATTCACACAATTTCACACATTCATAAAAGGAAGATATAGCAAAAGTCTCCTTTTTTTCTATTTCAAGGATTTTTACAAGTATTTATGGATTTTTATAGTCTACAGGTAAGACAGAAGGTATGAATATTAAATTAAAAAATTTTGTTTTCACTAAATTGGAATGAAATAAATTATAATCTTGATAAAAAATAAAAGCTATAAAATTTAAATGAAATTTCCTTTTATCACCTTCAAATATAAGACAATATTAGCAAAAATAATACTATAAATAAACACATTTGACTACAAATTACAATATACAACCATATAGTCATAATTTATTAAACTGACTCAAGACCTTGAAAATGTACTTAACTTCATAAAACATTTATTTCAGCTACATATCACTTATCTTAATCCATGAAAATATCAAACGAAAACATGATTTTACGGGGTCAGAAAACAGTTTATGTTAAGGGCTAAGGATTAGGGGAAGGCTTGACTGACAAAGAAGATGAAAACATTTTTTATCTTGCTTATGCTTACAAGTCATATAACAGGTATACATTTGCAAAAGCTCACAGAAATGTTATAGGAGCTCATAGGCGTGATTATAAACCTGAACAACCAAATTTTTAAAAAGACTAACTGCTCATTATGTAAGGAATTAGTATATTCCAAAGGAAATACTGAAAATAATGAACTATAGTGGACCGAACTGAGGCCATTTTACTGTGTAATTCTCAAGTGTACTTCTGCAGTTGTTTAAGTTTTTATTTATGTATTTCTAAACACATACACAAACAGAAACCAAAAGCAAGGTACTTTTATTTAAAAAATTACTCACCACTTCGTTTCCAAAAAGTATGTCAACAAAAGGCATAACTTTCATCAATGATTCCTTGTAGAACTGACTAATAAACGGTGCAGACAGATTCAAAGTGAAAATTCTGTTGTTTTCAGAAGCATGGTGAGCCACTTTTAAAACTGACTCTGGAGAAACTGTGAGGAAAAAACCCTGGGTAAAGAAAAAAAGGAGAAATTAGAAATGCTATCTCCACAGAATCATTCTCAGTGAGAATACAAGAAATCTATACAAAATACAGATGAATCACAAGCTGGAATCAAGACCGCAAGGAGAAATATCAACAATCTCACATATGCAGATGATATCACTCTGATGGCAGAAACTGAAAAGGAACTAAAGATCCTCTTGATGAGGGTGAAAGAAGAGAGTGAAAAAGCTGGCTTAAAACTCAACATTCAACTGATGGCATTTCATAGCAAGTAACAGATTTTTTGTCCTGGGCTCCAAAATCACTGCGGACGGTTATTGCAGCCTTGAAATTAAAAGATGCTCCTTGGAAGGAAAGTTATGACAAACCTGGACAGCATATTAAAAACAAGAGACATCACTTTGTCAACAAAAGTCTGTATAGTCCAAGCTATGGTTTTTTCAGTAGTCATGAATAGATCTGAGAGTTGGACCGTAGACAAGGCTGAGCGCCAAAGAACTGATGCTTTCAAATTGTGGTGCTAGAGAAGACTCGTGAGAGTCCCATAGAATGCAAGGAGATCAAATCAGTTAATCCTAAAGTTAATTAATCTTGAACATTCATTGGAAGGACTAATGTTGAAGCTGAAGCTTGAATACTTTGGCCACCTTATGTGAAGAGCTGATTTACTGGAAAAGACCCTGATGCTGGGAAAGATTGAAGGGAAAAGGAGAAAGGATTGGCAGAGGATGAAATGGTTAGGCAGCATTACCAACTCATTGGACACTATCTAAGCAAACTCCACAAGACAGTGAAGAACAGGGGAGCCTGGCATGCTGCAGCCCACGGGGGTCACAAAGAATTGGATATGACTGAGCAACTTAACAACACCAACAACATACATAATACAAAAGCCTCTACAAGTGAAAGTGTGAGTCACTCAGTCGTGTCTGACTCTTTGCAACCCCCATGGACTATACAGTCCTGGAATTCTCCAGGCCAAACTACCGGAGTGGGTAGATGTTCCCTTCTACACAACCCAGGGATTGAACCCAGGTCTCCCTTACTGCAGGCGAATTTTTTACCAGCTGAGCCACAAGGGAAGCCCAGCCTCTACAATGTAAACCTTAAAAATGCAATTATAAAATGCAAACCAGGAAACTACAGCATTTGATCAGGAGAAAAGTTTATCATCTGAGTACTGTATGCTTATTATGTGCCATTTCATTAGAGAAGAGTTTTGGAGAAGGTGGTGGCACCACACTCCAGTACTCTTGCCTGGAAAATCCCATGGACAGAGGAACCTGGTAGGCTGCAGTCCATGGGGTCTTGAAGAGTCAGAGACGACTGAGCGACTTCACTTTCACTTTTCACTTTCATGCACTGGAGAAGGAAATGGCAACCCACTCCAGCGTTCTTGCCTGGAGAATCCCAGGGACGGGGGAACCTGGTGGGCTGCCGTCTATGGGGTCGCACAGAGTCGGACACGACTGAAGCTACTTAGCAGCAGCAGCAGCAACCTTAAGTTACAAAACAGCTATTGAAATGCTCACTTATAATTGAGAGACTAACTACGTCCCTCTTGCAAACTCAAAAAGTTTAAAGAGAAAATAAGATTTTGAACATTAAAAAATCAACTTTCTGGAAGAAGTCATGTGTACTGGGGTATATTTTTGAAGAGTATCTTTCCCTTAAAAATCTTGAAGTATTTAGAGAGAACTTTATAATTATCTCTTACTAAAGTATTGCTAATAAAATTATAAGAAATATGTTCTCCAATCAAAATAACACAAAACTTTTTCATCATTTAAAATTCTAATGCATTCATTCTTTACCAATAGTCAACTGTTTAGAAAGGTAACATCATTTATTATTAGGTAATATCATTTAATCTTTTCATCTTTATTTTTTAACCAAATACCATGTCACTTGAGAACTACGAGCATTCAAGCTGCTTTGCTATTTTTGTCACTTGGAGAATTAAGATGAACAGTGTATATAGCATCTTGTCTCCATAGTAATATGGATGTATTTGCTCTTTAGTCTTTCATTTAATGAGGAGAGTTTAAAACTCTCCCCTTCTCCTAATTCTCCCCAAACTGTTTCAGCATGAAATAAAAACCTCCCAGAGTTAGCACTCTGCCAGCTGTGGATTAACCACAGACAGGCATAGAATGGTCTACATAAATAGTAACCTGGTCAAATAATTAGGCTTCTCACCAACTTCAGACTGAAAATTTGATCTGTGCTAAAATACATCTGATTGTAATTTAAGGTACAGAACAGTATGCCCCTGGAGTCTAAATGTGGCCTCATTCCAAATGTGTATATGTTGTATGCATGTTTAACTTTAAAATGCAACATAAGAGCATGTGATGTGGACAGCAGAACTTCCATTTTACAAAGAATATACAAAAAAAGGTCAGTTTTTAATTGAGGCATATTCA
Source organism: Ovis aries (assembly GCF_016772045.2). Lineage (NCBI taxonomy): Eukaryota > Metazoa > Chordata > Mammalia > Artiodactyla > Bovidae > Ovis > Ovis aries. The sequence goes on along the minus strand of NC_056078.1, from coordinate 29,604,308 downwards.
CAATTTAAATTAATTCCATTTTTTGAATTGTTTCTTGTTTCTCTTTAAGTAAATATTTAGTATTTGAGCAATTATGGATTTGTGCTCTGTTAGAGTGCAAAGACCTAAAATTGATGCCAACCATAATTTTTCTTTCTTGATTTATATCCATTGCTAAGCCACATGTTTCAGAGTATAGTATCACCAAAAATAAAAACAGTGCCAGTATAAATTTTTTTTTCAAGTAACAGGTTTTTAATAAAAACAGACCAATAGTTTAGAGAGCTATAGTTTAGAAAAACACTCTACAGAATCAACAAAACTTTTGTAATATTCTAATAAGGAATTTCAGTCAGCACAAGTTAGCCCTGCTACTCTTTGGCCATAAGAACAATGAAAAGCAAAGTAGATCCTAACTCTTAGAGACTGGTTAATATTAATCAGAATTGAGGGTGAAGTGAGACAATTTTATCCATTAAAATGAAAACTGAAGCAGAACAAAAAGGCAGGAGGAAAAGGAATGGGGAAAGCCTAAGGCAGAGCCAAAGAACCGTTTTTTATCAGAGGCAGACATAAAATTTGGAAATCCCAAGTATGCAGATTTGTCAGTCAGCCACTCTGAGGATTTCTCAGGGTAGCTTAAATATGGGGGAATGTACGGAACTGAAGTGTTTAAAACACTAAAAGAAAAGAAAAGAAACTGCTCATTTAAAATCACATCAAAAATAACATACCTACAAATAAACTTAACCAAGGAGGTGAAAAAGCTATACTCTGAAAACTATGAAACACTGACGAAGGAAAATGAAAGATAATATACACACAATAAAGGAAAGATATTCCATGTTCATGGAATAGAAGAATTAAAATGATTAAAATGTCCATATCACTAAAAGCAATCTATAGATTCATTGCAATCTTGATCAGATAACTCAAAGCATCTTGTACAGAGCAAGAACAAATAATCCTATAATTTACATGGAATTATAAAAGACCCCAAATTGGCAAAGCAATCTTGAGAAAGAAGAAGAGAGCTGGAAGAATCATGTTCCCTGACTTCAGATTATACTACAAAGCTACAGTCATCAAAACTATATAGTACTGGCAGAGAAAGAGAAACACAGATCAACGGAAAGGAATAGAGGGCCCAAAAGAAACTCATGCATTGTGTTTAATTAATCTATGAGAAAGGAGGCAAGGATAAACAACGGAGAAAAGACAGTCTTTTCAATGACTGGTGCTGGCAAAATTGGACAGCTACGTGTAGAAAAAATAAATTAGTACATACTCAAACATCATACACAAAAATACACTCAGAATGTATTAAACACCTAACACCTAAATGTAAGACTGGATGCCATAAAACTCCTAGAGAAAAACAGAGGTGAAATACTCTTTGACAGATATTATTACAATTTTGGGGGAAGCTGTCTCCTAAAGCAAAGGAAATAAAAGCAAAACTAAACAAATGGAATTTAATTAAACTTAAAAGCTTTTGTACTGCAAAGGAAACCATCAACAAAATAAAAACACAATCTACAGAATGAGAGAAGTTTGTAAATAATATGACCAATAAGGAGTTAATATCCGAAATGTTACATAAACAGTCTATATACCTCAATATCAAAAATATAAGCAATCCAATTTTAAAAATGGGCAGAAGATCTGAGTAGACATTTCTAAAGAAGATATACAGATGACCAATAGGTGCATGAAAAGATTCTTAATCATTCAGTTCAGTTCAGTTTAGTCGCTCAGTAATGTCTGACTCTGCGACCCCATGAATCGCAGCACGCCAGGCCTCCCTGTCCATCACCAACTCCCGAAGTTCACTCAGACTCACGTCCATCGAGTCAGTGATGCCATCCAGCCATCTCATCCTCTGTCATCCCCTCCTCCTCCTGCCCCCAATCCCTCCCAGCATCAGAGTCTTTTCCAATGAGTCAACTCTTATTCATTAGAGAAATGCAAATCAAAGCCACAATGAGATATCATGTCACATCTGTCAAAAGGGCTGTCATCAAAAAGTCTATAAATGATAGATATTTGGAAAATTATGAAGTAAAAGAACAATTGCACATTGTTGGTGGGAATGGAAATTAGTACTGGCACTACATAAACAGTATGGAAGTTCCTCAAAAAACTAAAAACAGAAATACCATATGATCCTGCCATTCTAGTGCTGAATATATATTCAAAGAAACCAAAAACACTAATTCAAAACGATAAAAACACTCCAAAGTTCAAAGCAGCTGAAAGCAACTAAATGTCCATCAAAAGATGAATGGATAAAGAAGATCACTCAGCCATAAACAGGAATGAAATTCTGCCATTTGCAATAATGTGAACAGACCTAGAGTGTATTACACTTCATGAAATAAGTCAGACAGAGAAAGACAGATACTTTTTATTATCACATATGAATGTAATAATTCATAGATATAAAAAGACAACTGTGATTACCAGAAGTGGGATGGGGCAAGACGGCAGTATGACATTAAGAGATATAACCTACTACATATAAAATAAATAGGCTATAAATATACTCACTGTACATCACAGGAAAATGAGCCATCATTTTCTAATAATTTAAATGAAATATAAATCTATTAAAAAATAGAATCAATATGTTGTACACCTGAAACTAATATATTGTAAATCAATTATAGTTCAATTAAAAAATAAAATACATAGAATATAAAATCACTGTAGTAACTTAATGATGAAGAAAGGTTGCTGAAATTACTATATTAATACTGCTGATGGGAGTGCAATTGACACTTTTCCAAGAAAATAAATTGAAAATATGATGAATTATAAAATTCATATTCTTTGATGCAATAATTCTAAGAGTCTACCTCAAGTAAATAATTCAAAATATGGAAAATATTCATTTAGGAATATATCAGTATACTATACATGTGACTTAAACATAAATATTCAATAATAGAGGAATAAGTAGTCAAGTAAGAATTGGCATATACACTCATTCTAACTTTGGCTATGGATCATTTAAAATGTGGCTAGTTCAAATGAAGAATTGAATTTCAAATTTTATTTAATTTTAATTTAAATTTAAGAAGCCACATGTCGATAATGAGCATATGCAATGTGGTTAGTGTGACTGTGGAACTGAATTTTTTATATAATTTTTTTGAAATTTCAAAATGGAAGGAATGAAAAATATTCTTCTATTAAATACATTTTTATTGTTTTGGTACGGTTACATTTCATTTTGACCGTTGACAATTTAGTGACTGTGCTGTGTTACAAATGTAAAACAGATACCAATTTCAAAGAAAAAAAGAAGGTTAAAAATATAATTAATAATTTTATATAAATATGTGTTGAAATGATAATTATTTTAGATATTTGAAGTTAAATATATTGTTAACATTATTTTACTTGTTTCTTTTTACATTTTCAATGTCTCTACTAGAAAATTTTAAATTGTGTGGGTTTTATTGTATTTCCACTGGATAATGCTATTCTAGAGAATACTTTGAAGATAATAAAAAGGATAATTATGAAACAAAGCGGCAAAGTGGAAAATGTTTATGCCACACAAGTGTTAAATGAAACATAAGCTATATAAGTAGTATATGCAAAATATGGTTATAAACTATATTACATCAGTAGGAAAAGAATCTAGTAGGGGATACTCCAAAAGCAAATATGGTCACATTTCAGTAGAAAAATTATGGATGATTTTCATGTTTTTATTTTTCAAATTTTGGAGAAGTAGTTTAATTATTCTCTGATATAAACTCTTCAAAAGAGAGACTTCCCTGGTGGTCCAGTGGTTAACAATCTGCCTGCAGCGGACAAAGGTTTGATTTCTGGTCCAGGAAGATCCGCAAGCCATGGAACAGCTAAGCGCCTGAGCCACAATGACTGAACCTGTGCAAGCCACAACTACTGAAACTATCCGCTACACCCCCCCGCCCCCCCAGCCTGTGCTCCACAGTAAGAGAAGCCACTGCAATAAGAAGCCTGTGCACAGCCACGGGAATAGCTCCCACTCGCCGCAATGGAAGTCTGCACATACCAATGAAGACCCAGCGCAGCCAAAAATAAATAAATAAATATTTTAAAAAAGAAAAAGAATACACAATAACATAAAAATATTTGGACAACTAGAAGCCCTACCAAACGCAGACTAGCACTGATGAGGGATGGCTGAGAGTACCAGATGCTGTATCTCAAGATGTACGACTGTTGTCTGTTTTAAAGAACATAATTAGTCTGTTTTCCACACCATAACGAAAGTGCCATAGTAACACTAGTCAAGACTAGTTGAGAGAGTGAATAAATAAGAAGCCAAAAAAAAAAAAAAAACACAAAACTCATACAGCATGTTTTCTTTCTTTTAATGGGTCCTATGTGTTCTGCAAATCTCTTATAGAGTAGAAAATGTAGTTCCTTGTAGGAGTGTGAGGATCAAGTATGAATTATTACAAAGCATAGTTCCTATATGTTTGTAAGGAAAATACTGACTTTGACTAACATTAGGATAATGTGTAAATTGTTTACAATTGCAATGTTATGATATGCACTCCTTTATAGCAATGACAGGAAAAGAATCACTAAAAGAAGAAAGTCAGAAAAAATATACTAGTGATGCTGTAACGCTTATGTTACCACTGACTAAAGTAATCCAGCAATGGAACAGGATAATTCACCTGGTTCTTCTTGCCTTTTGGAAGCATAAATAAAATCACTCATTCCACAAATATATTAATCTTTTTCAGGATTAAAAAAACATGAACAGGTGAAAAGATGTCAGGTTTTCTTCCATACGAAATAAACAGCTTCAAAAGCATGTAATAGGAGGAAGCAATGTAGAAAGAACATGGATTTCAGGGAGATACATGCAAGGATATTTACCACAGCTTTGCTGAAAGTATAAGGAAATGTTAAACATTCTGAAAGTTCCTTTCTAAGGAAAAAGACACAGAAAATGTGGTGAATACATACTGTTATACAAAGATATAAAGTAATATACTAGAAACATATGCATCAGATTGCATATAGTTCATCCTTTTATATACTGTGTACAATAAACACACAAGTGCACACACCTAAAACATGATGATTCATTTTTCAAGCATGCAAGACACATATCAAACACACTGGAGTATCCATAGAGTGAAGAAGAATTAGGAGAGATCAGGAATGATAGGGAAAAATAAACTAATAAAAGAGAAGCCATACCTAAGCCAAATAATAATAATTTGTCAAAATCTGAGATGGATTCACTCAATTCTCAGTGCGAGAGGTTAAACAAACTAGTATATTTAAACAGTCTGCCAGTCTTAGTACTTATTATGTGACCTGAGCTATGTAACCTCCCTAGGTTTATTATCTAAAAAATGGGAATACAAATGCCTATTAAGGTTGTTGTGAAAATTAAATGAATGCTTCATATAATGCCTGGCATGAAGCATGCACTCCACACATACTAACATTTTATTAATATTATTTCTGCAGTAATATCAAGAGCGTTACAAAGTTTTGTTTTTCTATTAATGTTGAGTTCTATTTTATAGCTCTTAGTTATAATGCTGCTCAAAAATATGCTTTTAAACTTGAATATAGAGCTTGGTATTTCCTTTGAAATACAAATACATAAAACAAAATCCATCATTCCCTTTCCAAAAGCTCCTTGCCTCCTATCTCTCCTTGATTTAATCATCCTATATCCTGCTGACAGATTAATCACACCAATCAGTCTTCTTTTACTAGTAAATTAAATCCAAATGTCTCACACCCCAGCATTCAAAGCTCTCCACAATAATATTCCAACTTTCAGAGTATATCAGCTGTAACCTCTATTACTCTACAAGGTATGTCCTTCCTTCAATCATATAGAAGGAATTGCTTCCCCCAAAATAAATCTCAGTCATTATGGGTTTTTTTTTCTGTTTAAATTATCCACCCCCTCTACCTGTTAGAATTTTACCCCTCCATCAAGGTCCATTTTAAGTTGAACATTCATCCCACAAAGTCATACTGCATTCCTACCAACAGATACACTCTTTTTTCTTTGACCCTCCATAATATATACTATAAAATAAATAACCAAGAGTATTTATTTTACTTAATAATTTAAACAATTTACATTTGTCTTACTTCCCTAACTTGATTGTAAACTTAAGGCTAAGACTATTTTTTTATTTTTATGTTTGCTATAGCACAAAGCACAGTGTAGAGATAATTTTAAAATATCTGATTAAATTTTTATTGAGATTCTACATAAAATCCCATGTAACTGAAATGTTATTTTTTCCCATCTATTTTTGTTTTAAATTTTTATCAGAGTATAGCTGATTTATAATGCTGTGTTAGTTTCAGGTGTACAAGTCCATGAGATTCTTCAGGCAAGAATACTGGAGTGGGTTGCCATTCCCTCCTTCAGGGGATGGTACACAGTAGGTGCTGATTAATTATTTTATAGACAGTAGTGTGTATATGTCAATCTCAATCTCCAAATTTATCCTTTCCCCCTTTCCTACCTGGTATCACAAAGTTTGTTTTCTACATCTGTAACTCTATGAAATGCAGTTTTAGAAAGAGAAATAAAAGGATTGATGCATTTTCACATGCTAAAGGAAGAGTATATTTATTTTAGAGTTGGACAATTCTTTAGTTCAAAGAATCTGAACTTTCTCAGTTCACAACACCCTTAGTGAACAAACAACTTTTTCATGGTGCCCTAAGAAATACTTAACAGTTCTACTTTTGATAACAGTCAGGTCTAAACAACTTAACAACTACTGATAATCTTAACAGTATATTACATGGTTTGAAAAAAGAATACATACAAACTGAAAAGTTTTTCTTACTTCATTCAAAACCCAGCACAACACTTACTAATGGGATACGGTGCTTATGGGTATTGCACAACTCTTCAAGCCTTGGATTCTAACTGAACAGTGCAACTCTCATTTCCTATTCTGCACTAATTTTCAGGATTTAAAAAAAAAAATCACAGCAACCATTCCCATAGGACATCATCCCAAAGGAATGCATCACAATCTGATGTTAGGACTATGCATTACCCTGATACAAAATACCCTACAGAACTCTTAAATATGCTGCAACAGGACCATGGAGTATCTCAGTACAGATTCTGCAAAACATGGCTTTAGTTGAAGAAAATACTGTGATAAGGATTTTTATTTGACAGAGCTAAAGCCCTTCTTGGGCATGATTCAGAGTATTTAGAAAATGTCAATAATTTGAGACAACAGAAGTAAATCTGAGTGTAAGGGTAGAATTCTGGAGACCAAAAAAAGAGGATTTTATAAAGAGATGGACCCTAATTAGATGATGGAAATGGGATAGGTTACAATTTCATTGGCAAAATAAGGCCAATGAAAAACTGCCTTTGGCTGAGACTCCCTAATAACTTTGCTACCGCTGATACCTAGTAAACAATTTTGTTTCTTATGCTATATAATGGTGTAATCCTTCTCCATTAACTTAAACATTCCATATAAATCAGTTCATCTCTAAAATATGTATAAATAATTTTCCAATTTCCTGCTCAATGAAGTTTGAGAATTATTAACTCTTTGTCCTCAAATCAAATGGCCTATCAATTTTATCTCTAGAAATTATTACAACTATGCTCTTCCTCATTAATACATTAGTATTAATTTTCCACTAATACAATCCTCATTTGGCTAGTAAACATTACTGCAACAGTATCCCGTTTTGGCAAAGCTCCTTTGCTCAAAAACCTTAAATGGCTCATTTCCTAAACAATACACCTCATTTCTGACATGCCATCAAAACCAGTAAGTATGACAGGAATCTATCTTTTCTACATTTTCTCTGATGATTCACCTTCAAGAAACTTTTCTACTGACCACACAGAGCTTCTAACTAGCTTAAGCACAAATTCTATTACACTTCCCCGTATCCTCTCATATGCTGGTTTTATTTATTCATTCTGTAGAACCTATTCTTCACCTTTTACTTGGACAACAAAACTAAAGACTGGCAAATGTTTTTTAAGTCCTAAGAGTAAATATTTTAGATTTGTGATCTCTGCTGCAACCACCCAATTCTGCTGTTTTAATATTAATGCAGGTATATAAAATAACACAAAAAATGAGAATGATTATGTTCCAATAAAACTTCATTCACAAGAACCGTCAGTGAGCCAAATCTGGCCTAGATGACGTATTTTGCTGCCCCCTGGACTGAAGGAAAAGAAGGAAATACAAACTACCAAGTAAAAATGCCACTGTGATAAAATGAACATTGGAGAGAAAAATTAATAGGAAATCCAATATAGGATGATAATGAGAGGTAGCTTCCTCCTAAGAATGAACAGCATGAAGAAACTGAATGATAAAGTAACCTTAGAGAGAAAAAAACTATATTCAGTTGATCCTGAACAACAAAAGTTTTAACAGCTCAGGTATACTTAACTACGGATTTTTTTCCCCTAAGTAATACATGTGAAAGTACGGCATGATCCCCAGTTGGTTGAATCTGTGGATGCTTATGGATGGATATGGAGGGTGACTTTAAAGTGGCACACAGGGCTTTTCTCTTTTTAAAATTTTTATTGCAATATAGTTGATTATATGTGGTTTTAGAAAAGGCAGAGGAACCAGAGATCAAATTGCCAACATCCGCTGGATCATCGAAAAAGCAAGAGTTCCAAAAAAACATCTATTTCTGCTTTATTGACTACGCCAAAGCCTTTGACTGTGTGGATCACAGTAAACTGAGGAAAATTCTGAAAGAGATGGGAATACCAGACCACCTGACCTGCCTCTTGAGAAACCTGTATGCAGGTCAGGAAGCAACAGTTAGAACTGGACATGGAACAACAGACTGGTTCCAAATAGGAAAAGGAGTATATCTAGGCTGTATATTGTCACCCTGCTTATTTAACCTATATGCAGAGTACATCATGAGAAATGCTGGGCTGGAAGAAGCACAAGCTGGAATCAAGATTGCCGGGAGAAATATCAATAACCTCAGATATGCAGATGACACCACCCTTATGGCAGAAAGCAAAGAAGAACTAAAGAGTCTCTTGATGAAAGTGAAAGAGGAGAGTGAAAAAGTTGGCTTAAAGCTCAACATTCAGAAAACTAAGATCATGGCGTCCGGTCCCACCACTTCATGGCAAATAGATGGGGAAACAGTAGAAACAGTGGCTGATTTTATTTTGGGGGGCTCCAAAATCAATGCAGATGGTGATTGCAGCCATGAAATTAAAAGACGCTTACTCCTTGGAAGGAAAGTTATGACTGACCTAGAAAGCATCTTAAAAAGCAGAGACATTACTTTGTCAACAAAGGTCCATCTATCTAATTAAGGCTATGGTTTTTCCAGTGGTCACGTATGGATGTGAGAGTTGGACTATAAAGAATGCTGAGCACAGAAGAATTGATGCTTTTGAACTGTGGTGTTGGAGAAGACTCTTGAGAGTCCCTTGGACTGCAAGGAGATCCAACCAGTCCATCCTAAAGGAGATCAGCCCTGGGTGTTCATTGGAAGAACTGATGTTGAAGCTGAAACTCCAATACTTTGGCCACCTGATGTGATGAGCTGACTCATTTGAAAAGACCCTGATACTGGGAAAGATTGAGGGCAGTAGGAGAAGGAGACAATGTCCAACTCCAGGAGTTGGTGATGGACAGGGAGGCCTGGCATGCTGCGGTTCATGGGGTTGCAAAGAGTTGGACGTGACTGAGCGACTGAACTGAACTGATGTGGGTTTTTGACTACATGGGATGATGGCACCATTACACTCCCACACTGATCAAGGGTAAACTCTGCATTTTCTGGTGTCTTCCCCTGAAATAAGAACACATAACTATTTTCTGAGGCAAGCATCAAATCAAGGCAAGTTACCTACCTACATGTGAGTATAAAACTCAGTTTCAAAGGATGTAAGTTATGTTGCGTTAGCAGTTGCTGCTGTCTCTACCCTTTAGTCCCACTCAGTGTTTCTCCCTAGGTGCCTCTGAGGACAATGGCTGAAAATAGAACCTCTAGCCACCATAAGGTAGGCAGGAACATTTAGTTTTTATACCGTGAATATTCTTCTATGTTGGAAATATAAAAATTGTCAGTGGTAAAAATTTAATACTTTTGAATTTTTAAAAATGAATCATAATAATGCTAGAAGCATAGGGTTCACAAACCAGGCAACTGTGGACTAGCATTAAAATACAGGGTGCCTTCTTTTATGTACTGCAGAAAATTACCCTCTTTTAACTCAAGCTCTGGCCTGCTTTTTGGCAAATTACTAAAACAATCACCTGCTATTCCTGCATTTTTAGTAAGTAGCACAAATGAAGCTATGTTTCTTTGTTGTTATTTTAATGCACAAGTAACAAGTGGAGTAGTATTTCACCTAAAGTATCTAAACTGATAAAAGATAATAAAGCGGCAAGTCATACTTTTAAAATAAGTGGCTGGACTAGAAATTCAGACATTTCAAATTCTGGTCTATGTTTTGGACAAGGTACATTTAAATATTTGAGTGAGAGTCCTGATGAACTTCAGTTTCTTCATGACAGGAGAATGGGTAGATGATCTTGAGAAGCCCTTCCATGTCAAAAATTGTGGAATTCAGGTAGGTTTTAAGTTACCCTATTTTTTTCCTAATTGAGGTGAAATTTACATAAAATAAAACTAACCATTTTAAGGTGACCAATTTAATGTCATCTCGTATATTCATAGTGTTGTACAATCATCACCTCCATATAGTTTCAAAACATTTTCATCACTCCTGAAAAGAAAGCCCATACCCGTTAAGAAGTCACTCTACAATGCCTCGCAGTTCAGTTCAGCTCAGTCGTGTCCGCCTCTATGCGACCCCATGGCCTGTAGCACACCAGCCTTCCTGTCCATCACAACTCCTGGAGCTTGCTCAAACTCATGTCCATCGAGTTGGTAATGCCATCCAACCATGTCATCCTCTATCATTCCCTTCTCCTCCTGTCTTCAGTCTTTCCTAGTTTTAGGGTCTTTTCCAGTGAGTCAGTTCTTCATAGCGCCTAGCTCCAGGCAACTACCAATCTATTTTCTGTTTTTGTGAATTTACCTATTCTAGATATTTCCAAAAATGGAAACATACATTACGTGATCTTTAATGTCTGGCTTCTTTTACTTAGCGTAACATATATGAAGTTTACTCATAGTATAGAATGGATTTAGTACACTGATTTCTTTTATTGGCAAATAATACCACATTGCATGGATATGACACATTGCGTTTAACTATATGTTTATAGACATTTTTCTTGTTTTTATACCTGATTTTAAAATACTTTTGGAAGCATTAAATAACATAAAAAACATGTACATATCAAAAGTGTGTTTTAAAAAAGATTTGAAGGGATATTCTGAAGAGGGAGTCCCTTTCATCCAGAAACTGACAGGTCTCAATGAGCTAGAAATGCAACTTATTATAACTGCTGATTCATGTAACCAATTAATTGAGGGTTTAATGAAAAATTAAAAATTCTAAGATTAAAGTTTATGAAATACATAGATCAGAAACAGACTAGAGAACACAAGTGATCTGTAAGAACCTACGGTGAGACGATTGTTCCTTTTGGTTATATTTTGTCTTGAAGTGATCCTCTGTTGTTGCTTTAATATAATGCAAGCTAGTGATTTCTCCCCATTACTACTGGACACAGTTGTTCTAAATCTGAGTTTAGAAATGATGAAGATGAAACTATGTGAAAATAAACAACTGCTTGCTTCTTTCTATAAAAGTATTGCTTTGTAAATGGAAAATGACTAAGCTGAAAGCTATTGCTTTATCATTCTAAGTGGTTGGTGTTTCTATTTTTGATAAAAGCCAAATATCAACCCATCTTCTGGGACATAGCAAAGAGCTAAACTGTCAGTCAATGCACTTATATTGACCCTGACATTTTTTTGTTAGGTGTCTCCAGCACGTCAATAGGAGAAGATTGCTTTTAGACTTGAATAATTGCTTTATAGCAGAAGCCAACCCAGACTGCTGCTGGATTGGTATCTATCTACTCATAACAGTAGTATAAGTCATCAGAAAGGTGTGGAAAGCCCTTATTGCTAGATATGACAGCTTCATGACATTAGAGACTTTGCATATTATTTAAATATTATTTTACATATTATATTATACATTACTTGTCTTGGCTGTTATCAAGTTACACGATCTGACATAATTTCTAAAATAAGGAAACTGATTAAAATGCATTTTTAACAGATATAGGGCAGTAATTCTCAAAGTGTAATTCCCGAATCAGCAGCTTCAGTATCACCTGGAACTTCCTAAAAAATGCAAATTTTTGGTCCTAACCTAGGCCTATTTGAAAGAGAAACTGTGGGATGGATACAGCAAACTGTGTTTTCACAAGGCCCCTATGTGACTTTGATGCATGTTAAAAGACAAAACCCACTGCTCCGGAATAATGAAATACCTACTCATTATTCTTAAGACTTCTACTCCATCACAGAGAAACTCAAAATCTTTATGAAGATGGCAAAAAGGGAGATCGCAGCAAAATATAAAACTTGGCTGTAGTGAAATAAAGTTACGCTTTTTTGTTCCAAGAGGTAACTGATATTATCTAGATTAAGAAGATATCAAAATTAGCTTCCCTGCAGCTATGGCATATGGCTGAACACACACTGGGCTGCAGCTATGGCACTGGGCTGAACTCAAATTACATCTGAGTAATTTCCCATGGAAATATGGTTCTATAGCTAGAAACATTTGATCTATAAACCCATTCTGCAGATGTGGAAATCACAGTCCAGAGTGGTTGCTCTACTTCCCTAAGGTCATACAAATAATCAAGTGAGGAGGTACTTGCACTTGTACATCTACTGACTTGTACGTCTGCTTACTTGTTTATATGCTCCACAGTCACACTCCATAACTAAGGAGGCAACTTTGAGAAAAAGGATGAGGGAAAACATAGCTTAGAACAGGTTAAGATTGAGGGAGTCTTGAATTGGCTTGAATTGGCTCTGAACTTGGTTCTAAGTTTCTTGAGAGCCAAAGCTAAAAGTAAGACACTCGCTTACCTGGCTTTCATTCTTGAAGAGATGAAAAGTGCTACTTTCATATGAGAAAGAACTGAGAGAGTCAATTCCTAGGCAGGTTGATAAGAAATCTGGGGATCCCTGAGGAGAAAGGGGACTGGGGCTCTCGAAGCGGAGACAGGGGTCTGGGGTTCTCAAGGAGGAAGAAAGGACAAACTTTTTTATTTTCCTCTACATTCCTTGGTCTTAAGTCACATAAAACACTTTTTTTCTTTAAGCCTGGAACTGATGATTACACAAAAAACAAATCAGTTTAAATTCTGTACTAAGGATTATATAACAACAATGTATCCTGCTTGAGGACAGTTTCTCCTTTCTGAAAACCTTCTGGCTAATCCTGTTATTTTAAAGTGTAAATTATGGGAGTGGGTCTAGTAAGATCTTTACAAACTTTAGACATTCTTTTGATTTAACATCTGCTGGATCATAGAAAAAGCAAGATTTCCAGAAAAACATCTACTTCTGCTTCACTGACTACACTAGAGCCTTTGACTGTGTGGATGACAACAAACTGTGGAAAACTCTTAAAGAGATGGGAATATCAGACCACCTTACCTGCTTCCTGAGAAATCTGTATGCAGGTCAGGAAGCAACAGAACCTGACATGGAACAACAGACTGGTTCCAAATTGGGAAAGGTGTACGTCAAGGCTGTATACTGTCACCCTGCTTGTTTAACTTATATGCAGAGTACATCATGACAAATGCTGGGCTGGAGGAAGCACAAGCTGGAATCAAGATTGCCAGGAGAATTATCAGTAACCTCAGCTATTCAGATGATACCACCCTTATGGCAGAAAGCAAAGAGGAACTAAAGAGCCTTTTGATGAAGTGAAAGAGGAGAGTGAAAAAACTGGTTTGAAACTCAACATTTAAAAAATGAAGATCATGGTATCGGGTCCCATAACTTCATGGCAAATAGATGGGGAATTAATGGAAACCGTGACGGATTGTATTTTCTTGGGCTCCAACATCACTGCAGATGGTGACTACAGCCATGAAATTAAAAGATGCTTCCTCCTCACAATAAAAACTATGACAAATACAGAAAGCATATTAAAAAGCAGAGCCATTACTTTGCCAACAAAGGTCTGTACAGTCAAAGCTATGGTTTCTCCATTAGTCATGTATGGATGTGAGAGTTGGACCATAAAGAAAGCTGAGGGCTAAAGAACTGATGCTTTTGAACTGTGTTAGACAAGACTCTTTAGCCCCTGGGACTACAAAGAGATCAACCCAGTCAATAATAAAGGAGATCAACCCTGAATATTCACTGGAAAGCCTGATGCTGAAGTTGAAGCTCCAATACTTTGGCCACCTGATGCAAAGTGTCAACTCATTAAAAAAGACCCGGATACTGGGAAAGATTGAAGACAGGAGGAGAAGGGGATGACAGAGGATGAAATTGTTGGATGGCATCACTGACTTAGCGGACATGAGTTTGAGCAAGCTCCAGGACAGGGTTAAGGACAGGGAAGCCTGGCGTGCTGCAGTCCATGGGGTCGCAGAGTTGGACATGACCGAGCAACTGAACAGCATCTTTAGGATTTATATGAAGTAAATGCTAGTATAAGGATATGTACATTACTGTTCTATAACATAATTTGCTCAAATAACATTTCTTCAGAAGTCTTCATCAACTATTGTACAAAGTATTACAAACTCCTCAGCCTTGTCATTTCTGCCTGGCTTAATGTATTTATTTTTAAATATACTATCCATCACTATGTAACATTATATTATATTCTTCTTTACTTTCTTTCTTCTACTGGAATGATATATATATGAGAGCAATAACATCTGTTCTGTTCATTATTACATCCCTAGAAGACTTCACATACAGAGAGAAAAATATTTTAAATATTTTTTGAATGAACGAGTCTAGAACTTCACGTGAAGACAAGCAGGGAAGAAGAGATGGTATATAAAATTAAAACAAATTAATTTCAGAAATGCCAGGTAGTTGAAGCAGTAGTTTCTATGTAAGTCTTGTCTCCCTCTGAAATATTACAGTACCAGTGTAGAAAAATAAATCTACCCAAACAACATGTCCTCAGCATAAGTTGAGAAAAACAATGCCTAAAGTAGAAAATAACTTCAAGTAAAAGAAGGCTCACCATATACCACTTATATTCATGCCCACCTCCATTCTACCATGAGGCCTTGTGAAGAGCAAAAGTAGTTTGACAAAAAAACTGGCTAAGAAGAAAGCTGGTAACTGGGACTAAGGTCAACATAAAACCACTGTCAGAAAGATGACCTCTATCCTAAATATGAAAATATTTAATAGGTGTCCAGGTAGATCAGAGGAGGAATTTAAAAGCACAGAAACGTGAAGGGCCATTCTATGAAATGCATAATTTCTAAGTGAGGAAAAAAGGCAAAAAGAAAAAAAAGAAGAAGTCCCTTTGCCAACTGAGTCATGAAAAGAATAAGAATCAAAAGGGGTAAATTTTAGAGTTTTGAAAGACAGCACAAAGTAGGGAAGCTCACAATCCCTAATCCCATCTGAAACAAATCCACTGAAAACAACTCCTGTCTCTCCCAGTGTCTCCACAAATTTACTAACAAATTTGCACTTTGACATACTGATGGAAGAGGGCACTATTATACCAAGAGTTATTTAAAGGACCAGAATAAGACACTCACTCACTCTCTCTCTTTCTCTGAATAAGAGACAGAGGGACAAATAGCAAACTGTTAGGAACAGATAGTAACAAGCTCCAGGAGATGGTGAGGGACAGGGAGGCCCGGTGCCCTGCAGTCCACAGGGTCTCAAAGAGTCAGACACAACTAGAGACTAAACAGCGGCAACAACAGATAGCTAGGACACATGAAAAGTGAAAATCAGCAGGCATCAACCAAGGGAAGTGAAGGCAGTAGTCGCTCTGTCATGTTCAACTCTTTGCAACCCCAAGGACTGGGGACCACGAGGCTCCTCTGTCCATGGAATACTCCAGGCAAGAATACTGGAATGGGCTGCCATGCCCTTCTCCAAGGGATCTTTCCAACCCAGGGCCAGGTCTCCTGCACTGCAAGCAGATTCTTTTGTTTGAGCTACCTGGGAAGCCCCTATCAACCAAGGAAAGCTCCACAAAGGAAAACCAATCATGAATCAAAAGAAAATAATTTAGTACCACACAAGGAGTTAATTATACTCAAGAAAGCATTTGAGGACATGAAAACCTACCATGTAACTGAAATTTAAAAACTAATAAAAATTAAGAAAACAAGAAGAAAGAGTGGACTGAACTCAAGAATGAAGACAAAAGACAAAGACAGGTTGCTCAAGAAAGAATAAACTCAAATGAAAATGTAATAAGGGACAGTAAAAAAGGAAAAAAATGAATATTAAGAGGATGAAAATGAAATAAGTAAAAAGAGAAAAATAATGGAAAAGGAAGACAGAAAAAGGAGTAATTACATTCACATTGTTTGAGTCCCTAAAAAAAGTACTAGTAAATGGAATTTATTTTTAAAAATATAATCCCAGGAAACTTCTGAAAAATAAGACAGACCTAAATCTAAACACTGAAAGAGCCCATCAGATATCTGGGCAACTTAGTAACACACGAGCAACCTAGCAATGTATCAGAGCAAAACCATTACATTTCAAGAATAAAGACAAATCCTCCAAACATCCAGTCAAATAACGTATAAAAGGCAAAATAATTAGAGTGGTATCAGACTTTTCAAAACCAACACATAAAGCAAGGCAACAGTAGAACAGTAAGTTTTAGAAATCTCAATGAGTCAATCAAAGATTTTTATGCCCAATTAAGGTGTCCCTTAAATATATTAAGACTACAAAAGAATTGTTTCAACACAAAATTTAGGGAATTGTGTACTCATAAGTCTTTCTGAAGAATTTTTTAGAGTTTTAAAATGGGGCTAAACATTAAAAATATATATACAGGTACATCTATGACTAAAATAAAAATAAAGATAAAGATGAAAGACTAACGTACACATTTTACATTGGGAGAAAGTAGAAATAATGTAACTAACAAAGGAAAGAAAAGACAAACACAGAAGGAAATATATAAGCTCAAAATAGGTGACAGATGAGAGTTAAGGGGTATCAATAAAACCAGATAAACCAGATAGTAAAAGGTTAAATAAGAAGACTAACAAAAGAGCATAAGAAATTGTGGAAGTATTAAGGTAATCACTAGAACAAAACTATAAATAAACTCAGTAAACACACACAAAGTATTCAATTTTTAATTAAAAAACCCATAATTTTGTTTTTTTCATAGGCAAAACTTACTAACTGAACTGAGTGATAACATTCAAAAGTCATTTCTTCTCTCAAAGCAGGACTACACATACTCAAGGAATAATAAACGTCATTGCTTCTGATGACTAACAGGAGGTGATCAATAAATGCATATGGAAATAAGATAGAATATTATTTTTGGCAAATGTTAATAGCATGTTATTATTTTAATCTGGAAATGCTGCCCAAAGTAATGCCATACTTTTGCCCTGATCAAATAGAATATCATCTATCTTCAACCATAAAATATTATTGATTCTTTTTTCTCCTTCACTTTGAGGATGCTGTACTAAGAAAGAGTGAATTAGGCTAAGGGATCGCATGCTATTACAGTTAAAAATCATACACAGAGGTTGTTCAATTCAGCCTGAGTTATGCATACAGATACTTTAATACTTAAATATGACCTGCCTCATTTCTCTATCCTCCTAAAAAATCTGAAATCTGTTTCATTCTTTGGAGAATCACTTTCAATAAAATAACAAACAATTTACAAGTAAGATATACAAGAGAGAAAGAATGTATTTGCTTGAGTCTATGGAGACGTAGCATCTAGCAATCCAGAGGCTCTCATGACTTAAACAGAACTGGTTTGCTTGACCCCAGTGGTCAGTGGAGGCTTCTGGATTTCAACATAGAAAGCTTTATTGATATT
Organism: Ovis aries; assembly: GCF_016772045.2. Lineage (NCBI taxonomy): Eukaryota > Metazoa > Chordata > Mammalia > Artiodactyla > Bovidae > Ovis > Ovis aries. The sequence continues at coordinate 29,586,316 of NC_056078.1, read as the reverse complement.
ATTGATTCTTAAATACTTATTTAAATGAAGTAGATTACTTAAAGTCAGACACTAAGGAAAATTTCATTTATTATAACCATTTCCAATTATTTACAGACTTTAATGAGAGAAAATGGAAAGATATGGAGTTGGTTTTAAGATAGCAATTCTGAAGCCAGAATGTAGACATTTCTGTACATTCTCTGCCAAAAACTACCTCAAAATAATTAGAGGAGAAACTAAAACAAAACACCTTTGTAAATAAAGGTAGAAGAACCTATCACAGGTGACAATATCTGAAGGCAGAAAGCACGAAGAAAAGTAGTACCTAGGTTAGCAGAGTACAGAAAGCTACAGTAAAAATGCTGGCAGATACATTAGCAAGAAGCAGGCTACTTCATCCAAAGAACCCTGTGAAGTTCAAAAAGTGGTAGAACCACAGTGGGGCTGAAAAACTGGGGAAGTGACTTAAGGGTTGTACTTTCAGATTCCCATTCACATCCCACAGAACCACACATTCCCTTGCCACTGAAGGATAACGGAGAAAGAACTATGAAAGAACTAGAAGGGCTCAGGTTCAGGAACTCCAAGCAGAGAGGAAGACAGGATTCAGAATGAAGTGCTAGGCTGAAAATGGGCCAAGGTGAAGGTGATTATGTGAAAATTTACATAGTACAACTTGTCAGTCCTTGAGACACTTTCCCTGACTAGCATTCAGGTTCAAGTTCACTTGAACAGAAAACTGGAGGATCCAATGTTACACTGGAGAAACTGAATAAACAGCCCTGTTGTTATTGTTGTTTAGTCTCTAAATCATGTCCAACTCTTTTGTGACTCCATGAACTATAGCCCACTAGGCTCTTCTGTCCATGGGATTTCCCAGGCAAGAACACTGGAGCGAGTTGCCATTTCTGTCTCCAGGGGATCTTCCCGACCCAGGGATGGAACTCGTACCTCCTGCATTGGCAGGCAGGTTCTTTATCACTGAGCCACTGTGGTGGCACAAATTACCTTTCCCATGAAAAAGTTGCCTTTTACTCAAATACTCTAAGATCAAAATGTCTCAGTTGCGTAAAGTCTGATGAGGTATTTAACATATCATTCCTAAATATAAATGGACAACCAGCATTACCAGATATTTGAAGAGTCTCTAACAAAAAGTGAAGGTATAAAAAAGGAATTTGAATGAACAGAGAAAATGCTGGGGGTGGGGTGGGTGGAGGTTATCAAGAGAAAAATAATGAGAATAGTAGAGGGACGTTCCAGGAAGCCAAATTTCTATATGTTCCAAAAAGAAAGAATAGAAAAATCGAAGGAAGGAAATGACATAGAATAGAATTTACATTTGCATTTTAAAGTGCACCAAAACTTTCTTATTGTCTAGATTTCCAGGAATCAGTAAGTTAATACAAGGAACTAAAAGGGACCTCTGCCATTATAACTTGTTAGGGAATTTTTAAAAATCAAAGATAAAGATAGATTATAAACATTTTTAGAAAAAAACCAGATCACAAACAATGGCTTACAAAATAAATGAACTCAGACTTCTCAAAAGCAACATCTGAGTGTAGAATATAATAGAGCAAATATTTCAACATTAGAAATGAAATATTCTTTCTAGAATTCCATATGCAGCCAAACTATTAATCTAGCATGAGAGTAAATGGTAGAGACTGAAATATTTAGGTTCCAAATATTTATTTCCCTTGTATTTTTCTCAAAAGGTTAACAGAGGATGTGTACTTTTCAAATAAGGATTTAACTAAAGAAGGACTCATGAGATTCTACAAACTAAGGATTCAACACAGATCAGAGATGAAAGGAATTTCAGGATAATAGTGAAGAAAAGGTAAAAAGCTTGAAGCAAAGAAATGAAGGGCCTCAGAAGTGAGGTCTTCAGGAAAAGAAAAAAAGTGAAAAAAAAAAAAGACTACCTTCTTTAAAATACGAAGAATATAGCATAAAAAAGATGGGGGTTATATATTTTAAGGGAAATCTTTGAATGTAAAAACGTTTTTAAAGGCAAGAAGGCAAAATCTTAGTAACTGCTGAATCTTAGTAGTGGGTAGATGTGGCTACATTACATTATTTTTGCAATTTTGTGTCTTTGAAGACTTATGTAATAAAATAAAACCTTAAGGAAATGGAATATAGCAAATTAAATCACATTTTATTTACTTAACAAAAACTCATTATGTATCTTCTATCTACAAGGCACTGTGGACAAAAGGCACTGTATGATCTTTGTCTCAAGTTAGAACTATGAAGACTTTTATAAATAGCTTTGTAAACAGACATCTTTTCCTCATGTTCATTTTAAGCAATTTAATATTTAATTAACAAAAACTTACTATTAGAATTCTATAGGGTTATTGAGTGACCAAATGTGTCATATTTTTGAAATAGATATTACATTCCATAGAATTACATAAATCATATAAATTTAATCACAGATCTATGGGTGCAAATATGATCAAATATCTGATATCTCAGTGTGTACAACACTACTTCCATCCTGGGAAGCTATCTGTGAGTTAATAAAAGAAAAATCAACAGAATTTTCAACCTGGAAGGAGCAATAAAAATTATTGTGTTCAACCCTAACAGTTGAAAATTAAGACAATTAAGACAAAGATGAACTGATGCCCAAGGATAAAACAAAAACAGAAAACTTCATTATTAGGCAGAAATGAATGTATTGAAATCTTTGAACTTTTGGATCATTTCAATTAGGAGATTGACAGTAAGACACTAGATCAAAGTTTTTTTCTTGTTATTTACTACTAATATAGCACTATGAAAATAATTTTAACTATTAGGCACTGAAGCTTTGTCCTAATTCAGCAACATATGCTGGAGATTATATATTGCATAGGGATATAATATTTCTGGTACCATCTAAATATAAAGAGAGAATGTAAAGACAAAGGACTGCATTTTCCATTGCAATTTTTTTCAGTATAATTAAGTTTGTGGCTTTTTGTAAATCTCTGACAATATTTTATGGGTTAACATAGTTTTATACTATCATTAATTATGTAATATATACCATATGTTGAACTTCTTCAACATTACTATAAAAGTACCTTTTCAGAAACACACTGATAAAATCAATATTGCAATGAATTCATAAAGGTTTTATTTTGTCAAACATTTTTATCTAATTTGGAAAATCTTTTCTAACACAATTAAAAATGCTTATTTTCCTCCTTATTGATATATTTTCTAAACGTAGATGCTATGAATTATAAAAGAAACAGAATGAATTTTTTTTGAAAGTAGTAAGGATTCTTATTGTCAAAAACTACAAACATAACAGAAGACACAAATAAATTAATTATTCTGATCACTGCAGACTCCAAGGCACCCCCATAGGAAGGTCAGCTCAGCTCCTTGTGTAGACACATTGCTCTCCAAAGCAAAAGATAGCAGGAATGGGAAACAGTTTTCAAGAAACTGGTTGTAAATGTACCCAGTGAAGAGAAACAGTGGTTTCCCTAATTAATGGAAGGAATTTTTAAGTACAGAGATTATGACTGGAAAAGCAATTCATTTTCAGAATAATTGGTTCAATGCTCCATCATGCTGAAATATATGGGTTAAAATAGGCAACATTAATGTGGGCCACTGTAATCCAACAAACGTATAGAAACTCAAATCATTTTACATGATTCTTAAAGACTTTCTAAGAGCAATTCAAACCCCAGTATATTATGCCAATTTACACAAGACCTTTTCTCCCTGACTTTTGGTGGTTTCAGTATGTTATATATATTAGCTGCGTGTTAGGCCTAAAAAAAAAAAAAAAATCTATGAATTCCATTTTGACAAGTAAACTGGAAATAGTTTTAATTCTGAGTCTGTATTTAGTAGCTATGCACAGAACTTAGGTTGATCCAACTGGAGAATAATCAGAAAATTATCTTCTCTTGTTCTAACTGTGGTGGAATAATAGCAGCATTTTCAGGATTATATATATATATATATAGTCCTGTTTCAAAGTATGACTTAGGAAACAGAATGCTATCAAAAACAAGATGGATATAGAAAATGAAGTCTTAAAATAAGAATTTAATTCAAATGTAAACATTCTGAAGATTATTTTCCTATATCAATACACACATACACCTTCAAATCCACTGGAGGTACTACATGTATCTGTGCCCTTCCCCAAGTCATTATCCCAGCTCGCAGTGTCTCCTTTCCCCATTTCTCTAATCTTTATCCAAAAATCATGAACTTTCTTTACTGATGCCAATTTGTTGAATTTCTCTGAGTAGTATTACTGTGACACTTAAAAACACTCTGTAAAGTATATTCTTACCTGTCTCTTGAGCTGAAAGCTATGCTTTATATTGTAGAACTGAAAACACGACTAAACAAATAAGCAATGTGCTATATGAACTTCTAATATAAAATGTAAAATTACCTTCTCTCTGAGAGTCAAGCTACTGCACTGTGAACTCCTCAAAGGCAGTCCAGTCTTAACAGTCTTACTCACATTTTCTTAGAAAAGGGCCAGGTTATAAAAAATACAACAGCAGGAGCAGCAGCAGCAGGTACACTTTTTAAAACACTTGTTTGTGTTCCAAATACATTAACTCTTTTAATCATTACTAAAACCCTAAGATATAGGTACTCTTATTACCCTATTTGATATCTGAGGGGACTAAGGCATAGATACTGAGTCAAATGATACTGAGTCAAAAGACTCAGCAAGATCATGTAGTTGACGTTATAAAATCAGTATAAACCTGGATAATCATAGAGATTAGCTACTTTACTACAACACCTAAATGTTGAATACAATCTGATGGTCAAAGCTAAACAATGAATCCCAGTTAGGTAACTTAAATGACTTTAATGTTTTAAAAGGTCAGTTTTCATTAGCATTTAGATGTTAAATAAAAGGGGTTCCCTGTTGGCTCAGAGGTTAAACGTCTGCCTGGAATGAGGGAGAGCCGGGTTTGATCCCTGGGTCGGGAAGATTCCCTGGAGAAGGAAATAGCAACCCACTCCAGTACTCTTGCCTGGAGAATTCCATGGAGGGAGGAGCCACATTTTTTGGATTCCTCCATTCCCAGTATATGAAATTTGGAAAATTATTTTTAAGAAGTTATCAAAAGTGAAAAAACTCTGCCATAGAAACTTGATTTCTAAAAAAGTAACTCATAAACGTTAAAAAAGCATATTTAGTATATTAATTATTATAATTGCTACCATTTTTTAAAATGTGTTTTTCCCCCTGCAAATTATTCTTCAATTTTCCTGTTTGAAAAAATAACAAACTGGGACTTCTTCAGTAGTCCAGTCATTAGGAATCTGCACTTCTAATCTAAGGGGTTCAGGTACAATACCTGGTTGGGGAACTAAGACTCCATAAGCTGCATGTTGCAGCCCCATGCAAAAAGCTCAACAAACTTATAGAAAAAGTTCAAAGAAAAGTGCAATGAACACTCTTAGAGCATCTGTATTTACCAACGGGAACATACTCCACAAATGACTTTTTCCCCCCTTGAACTGCCGGAAAATAATTCCAAACATCACGATCCTTAAGTCCTTCAGTATTTCTCTCCATAAAGATCAAAAGCATTTTACTATATAAATATAAAATATATAACTAACACACAGTTCATATCTAATATTTTTTAACCATTTCAAAAATGTTCTTTGCAACAAGTTTCTTTCCTCTGGTGAAAAATTTTGGATTCAGGTTCAATCAAGTGCTGCATTTGCTTGTCAAATCTCTTCACCGTCCCTAATTCTGAAAGTATTCTCCCACCCTCTCCCCTTTGTCTTCAATGACAGTGGCATTTCTGAGATGCCAGGTCATTGCCTTATAGAATGTTTCACAGTCAAGACTGGTCTGATACTTCAGTGTTTTCAGCTGAGTTGAGTTGCTCAGTTGTCTCCAACTTTTTGCAAACCCATGGACTGCGGCACGCCAGACTTCCCAGTCCATCTCCAACTACTGGAGCTTGCTTAAGCTCACGTCAATTGAGTTGGTGATGTCATCCAACCATCTCATCCTCTGTCCCCTTTTCCGTGAAACTTCAATCTTTCCCAGCATCAGGGTCTTCTTTTCCAGTGAGTCAATTCTTCGCATTAGGAGGCCTAAGAATTGGAGTATCAGTTTCAGCGTAAGTCCTTCTAATGAATATTCAGGATTTATTTCCTATAGGATGGACTGGTTGGATCTCCTTTCAGTCCAAGGACTCTCAAGAGTCTTCTCCAACACCACAGTTCAAAAGCATCAATTCTTTGGTGCTCAGCTTTCTTTATAGTCCAACTCTCACGTCCATACATGACTACTGGAAAAACCATAGCATTGACGAGATGGACTTTTGTCACCAAAGTAATGTCTCTGCTTTTTAATATGCCGTCTAGGTTGGTCATAACTTTTCTTCCAAGGAGGAAGCATCTTTTAATTTCATGGCTACAGTCACCATTTGCAGTGATTTTGGAGCCCAAGAAAATAAAAGTCTGTTACGGTTTTTATTGTTTCCCCATCTATTTGCCATGAAGTGATGGAACTGGATGCCATGATCTTAGTTTTTTTAATGCTGAGTTTTACGACAACTTTTTCACTATCCTCTTTCACTTTATCACGAGGCTCTTCAGTTCTTCACTTTCTGCCATAAGAATGGTATCATTTCTATATCTGACATTACTGATATTTCTCCTGGCAATCTTGATTCCAGCTTATGCTTCATTCAGCCTGCATTTCGCATGATGTACTCTGCAAAAATTAAAATAAGTAGGATGACAATGTAGAGCCTTGACATACATCATTCGCAATTTGAAACCAGTCTATTGTTCCATGTCCAGTTTTAACTGTTGCTTCCTGACCTGCATACAGATTCTCATGAGGCAGGTAAGGTATTTGATATTCGCATCTCTTGGAGACTTTTTCACAGTCTGTCTGATCCACACAGTCAAAGGCTTTGGAGTAATAAGTAAAGGAGAAGTAGATGTTTTTCTGGAATTCTTATACTTTTTCTATAATCCAACAGATGCTGGCAATTTAATCTCTGGTTCCTCTGCTTTTTCTAAATCCAACTTGAATACCTGGAACTTCACAGTTCACATACTGTTGAAGCCTGGCTTGGAGAATCTTGAGTATTACTTTGCTAGCATGTGAGATGAGTGTAATCGTGTGGTAGTTTGAACATTCTTTGGCATTGCCTTTCTTTAGTACTGGAATGAAAATTGATCTTTTCCAGTCCTGTGGCCACTGCTGAGTCTTCCAGATTTGCTGGCATATTGAGTGCAGCACTTTAACAGCATCATCTTTGAAGATTTGAAACAGCTCAACTGGAATTCTATCACCTCCACTAGCTTTGTTGGTAGTGATGGCTCAGTGTTTTCGGTGATATAAATAGATGACGCTCACTGTATGCCTTGGGAAACACACTAAGTTATTATTAAAGAGGTTATACTGAATCACTTGGTTGGGGTAACTCCCTAAGTTTAATATGAGGTTATCTCATTAAATGATTACAGCGTGAAGTCACTTGGTCGTGTCTGACTCTTTGCCACCCCATGGACTGCAGTCCATCAGGCTCCTCTGTCCATGGTCTCTATCATTGGAATTCTCCAGGCAACAATACTGGAGTGGACAGCCATTCCCATCTCCAGGGGATCTTTCTGACCAAGTACCCTGTATTGCATGCAGATTCTTTACCATCTGAGCCACCAGAGAAGCCCTGGCATATATATTCAGGAAGCAATGATTATATATAATGACTAAAAATTCTGCTTGATTAAAAATGTATGATTGTTAGATAAGCAAAGTAATATGTTGACTGTGAAACATAATTTTCAGTTAGAGCTTCAATGTACTCGTTAAACTATTCTATTTCATCCAAATTTATCTTTGGAACTTCCCTAACTTTCATTATTGAAGACCTGATAAACCTCTTCACCTTGGGACACTGCTCAATACAGTGAAGTCTTTCCCAAAAGATCTCACAGGAAGCTAAACACAATGCTAATAAATATGTAATTTATTTATGTTATATTAGATCAAATTTCTCGAGCAAATACTATCTTTAGCATGTACAAAAACTAGGTCCTACTCAATTTAATTACTATAACAGGACTTATTATAAAATAGAGCTAACCCTTTTCAAGTATTTTTAAAAACATTAATCATTTTGAGGGCTTTTAATTTTCATTATGCTACGATAATCAGTGTTTATGTATTGTTACCCTGCTTATTCAACTTATATGCAGAGTACATCATGAGAAATGCTGGGCTGGGTGAAAAAAAAAGGTGAAAGCCAGACTTCAGGGAGAAATATCAATAACCTCATATATGCAGATGACACCACCCTTATGGCAGAAAAAGAAGAACTAAAGAATCTCTTGATGAAAGAAAAAATCAGAGTGAAAAAAGTTGGCTTAAAACTCAACATACAGAAAACTAAGATCATAGCATCTGGTCCCATCACTTCATGGCAAATAGATGGAGAAACAATGGAAACAGTGGCAGACTTTACTTTCTTTGGTGCCAAAATCACAGCAGAGGGTGACTGCAGCCATGAAATTAGAAAACACTTGCTCCTTGGAAGAAAAGCTGTAACCAACCTAGACAGCATATTAAAAAGCAGAGACATTACTTTGCCAACAAAGACCCATCTAGTCAAAGCTGTGGTTTTTCCGATAGTCATGTACGGATGTGAGAGTTGGACTATAAAGAAAGCTGAGCACCGAAGAACTGATGCTTTTGAACTGTGGTGTTGGAGAAGACTCTTGCGAGTCCCTTGGACTGCAAGGAGATCCAACCAGTCCATCCTAAAGGAAACCAGACCTGAATATTCATTGGAAGGACTGATGCTGAGGCTAAAACTCCAATACTTTGGCCACTTGCTGTGAAGAACTGACTCATTAGAAAAGACCTTGATGCTGGGAAAGATTGAAGGTAGGAAGAGACGGGGATGACGAAGGTTGAGATGGTTGGATGGCATCACCAACTAAATGGACATGCGGTTGAAAAAGCTCCGGGAGTTGCTGATGGACAGGGAAGCCTGGCGTGCTGCAGTCCATGGGTTCGCAGAGTCATACACGACTGAGAAACTGAACTAAACTGAATCATTGTTTACAAAACTACTTTATGAATACAAGGCAATAATAAGCTTGTCTTAAACCATGAAAACTAATCATAAATAAAAATCGAATCTGGATTAGGAGTTCCATATAACAACCACACAACAAAAATACCCAATTGCAACCATAACAAAAGAGGCTATTTGGTAAGCTGAAATATAATAAATACTATATCCAAATTTTTGAAACATAAATTACATGAATTCTTACTGAAAAAAGAAAAATTTTCATGGTCTCTGAGAAACATAATAAGAAGTACCCATTATCAATACCGAAATGTGCTGGGAGGATTATATTTGTTATTTCTGTCACCAAAATCCTGAGAGGGAAATTTTAGTATTTTATATTACAGATGAAGAAAATCAGACTAACAATGATTAAATAACTGCCTTCACACAACTAGCTACATTAATACATGACTGAACTGCGACCTAAACTCAGATTATATTTCAAAGGCCATAATTCATATCACTCAATTTCTCAAGGAAACAGATTTTGATTTATGTACATACTTATGATAAAATCTTAAACATTTATTGAAAGTTTTTACCACATTTATTGAAACATTTGTCACATTAATAAAAATGAAAGACTCTTACTTCTTGGTGTTTCTAGATCCTCTACTCTCTTCCATTATCATCACGGCAGTATCAAAACTACTATAACTTTATATCCAAAATTAACTTCTGCCATTTTGTTAATTTTTAAGAGAGTCCCTGATACTATAAATCCTTTAAATTTCTAGAAGCATTAAGAATCAGTTTGTCAATTCATACACAGATACAGTCCGTGTGTTAGGGTGTCTACTACAATTGCATTGAATCTATGAATGAGTTTGAGAACTGACAATACTAAATCTTTATAATACAGATTCTTAACGTGTAAACAATGATAAAAATTATTTATTTAGTTTATTTAGCTTTTCTTTGAGTTCAGATCAGATCATTCACTCAGTCGTGTCTGACTCTTTGCGACCCCATGGACTGCAGCACGCCAGGGCTCCCTGTTCATCACAAACTCCTGGAGTTTACTCAAACGCATGTTCATTGAGTCAGTGATGCCATCCAACCATCTCATTCTCTGTCATCCCCTTCTCCTCCAAACTTCAACCTTTCCAAGCATCAAGGTCTTTTCAAATGAGTCAGTTCATCGTGGCCAAAGCATTGGAGTTTCAGCTTCTGCATTAGTCCTTCCAATGAACACCCACACTGATCTGCTTTAGGATGGACTGGTTGGATCTCCTTGCAGTCCAAGGGACTCTCAAGAGTCTTCTCCAATACCACAGTTCAAAACCATCAATTTTTCGGCACTCAGCTTTCTTTATAGTCCAACTTTCACATCCATACATGACTACTGGAAAAAACAAAGCCTCGACTAGATGGACCTTTGTTGGCAAAGTAACGACTCTGCTTTTTAACATGCTGACTAGGTTGGTCATAACTTCTCTCCCGAGGAGTAAGCGTCTTTTATTTCATGGTTGTAATCACCATCTGCAGTGATTCTGGAGCCCCAAAAAGAAAGTCTGTCACTGTTTCCACTGTTTCCCCATCTATTTGCCATGAAGTGATGGGACTAGATGCCATAATCTTTGTTTTCTGCATGTTGAGCTTTAAGCCAACTTTTTCACTCTCCTCTTTCACGTTCATCAAGAGGCTGTTTAGTTCTTCACTTTCTGCCGTAAGGGTGGTGTCATCTGCATACCTGAGGTTCTGATATTTCTCTAGGCAATGTTGATTTCAGCTTGTGCTTCTTCCAGCCCAGCGTTTCTCATGATGTACTCTGCATATAAATTAAACAACCAAGGTGACAATACACAGCCTTGACGTATCCCTTTTCCTACTTGGAACCAGTCTGTTATTCCATGTCCAGTCCTAACTGTTGCTTCCTGACCGGCACACAGATTTCTCAAGAAGCAGGTCAAATGGTCTGGTACACCCATCTCTTTCAGAATTTTCCACAGTTTATTGTGATCCACACAGTCAAAGGCTTTGGCATAGTCAATAAAGCAGAAATAGATGTTTTCTGGAACTCTCTTACTTTTTTGATGATCCAGTAGATGTTGCCAATTTGATCTCTGGTTCCTCTGCCTTTTCTAAAACCAGCTTGAACATCAGGAAGTTCATGCTTCACTTATTGTTGAAGCCTGGCTTAGAGAATTTTGAGCATTACTTTACTAATGTTTGAGAAGAGTATTGCAATTGTGCGGTAGTTTGGACATTATTTGGCATTGCCTTTCTTTGGGATTGGAATGAAAACTACCTTTTCCAGTCCTGTGGCCACTGCTGAGTTTTCCAAATTTGCTGGCATACTGAGTGCAGCACTTTAACAGCATCATCTTTCAGGATTTGAAACAGCTCAACTGGAATTCCATCACACCTCCACTAGCTTTGTTCATAGTGATGCTTTCTAAGGCCCACTTGACTTCATATTCCAGGATGTCTGGCTCTAGGTGAGTGATCACACCATCATGATTATCTGGGCCATGAAGATATTTTTTGTACAGTTCTTCTGTGTATTCCTGCCATATCTTCCTAATATCTTCTGCTTCTGTTAGGTCATACCATTTCTGTCCTTTATTGAGTCCATCTTTGCATGAAATGTTCCCTTGCTATCTCTAATTTTCTTCAAGTGATCTCTAGTCTTGCCCATTCTATTGTTTTCCTCTATTTCTTTGCACTGATCACTGAGGAACCTTCCTTATCTGTCCTTGCTATTCTTTGGAATGCTGCATTTAAATGGGTATATCTTTCCTTTTCTCATTTGCTTTTGCTTCTCTTCTTTTCAAAGCTATTTGTAAGGCCTCCTCAGATAGCCATTTTGCTTTTTTGTGTTTTTTTTCCTTGTGGACGGTCTTGCTCCCTGTCTCCTGTACAATGTCATGAACCTCCGTCCATAGATCATCAGGCACTCTGTCTATCAGATCCAGTCCCTTAAATCTATTTCTACTTTCACTGCATAATCATTTGGGATTTGATTTAGGTCATACTTGAATGGTCTAGTGGTTTTTTCCATTTTCTTCTATTTAAATCTGAATTTGGCAATAAGGAGTTCATGATCTGACCCACAGTCAGCTCCTGGTCTCGTTTTTGCTGACTGTATAGAGCTTCTCTATCTTTGGCTGTAAAGAATATAATCAATCTGATTTCGGTGTTGACCATCTGGTGACGTCCATGTGTAGAGTCTTTTCTTGTTGTTGGAAGAGGTCATAGCAAACACTATTTGTAAGGCTTCCTCAGCCAGCCATTTTGCTTTTTTGCATTTTTTTTTCCTTGGGGATGGTCTTGCTCCCTGTCTCCTGTACAATGTCACGAACCCCCATCCATAGTTCATCAGGCACTCTGTCTATCAGATCTAGTCCCTTAAATCTATGGATGCTATGCCCAGTGCATTCTCTTGGCAAAACTCTATTAGCCTTTGCCCTGTTTCATTCTGTACTCCAGGGCCAAATTTGCCTGTTACTCCAAAGTTAACTGTTCTTTAACTTTCCTTAATATGTTTATAACTTTCTGTATAGAGGCCTTGTACATGGTTCATACAGTAAAGTTCCAGATACCAGACATAATTAGTGCATCAAAAAGTAACAAAACTTTCCAGACTGTATGGAATGCATATCTTCAACTTTAACAAGTAATGTAACAGTTTTCAAAAACATGTAAGAATCATTAGTACTAATCTTGGCAACATTTAGAATTAAAACGTAAGTCTTTTCCTTTATATGTTTCGTACCCTGCTCAACAAATCATTTCTGACCCCAAAGTCATAAAGATCGTTATCAATGTCATCTTCCAGAAGCTCTGTTGTTTTAACTTAAATATTTAGATCAAAAATCCGCTTGAAATTGTTTTCTCTGTTTGGTGTAAAAACAGGAATTCAGTTTTATTATTTCTCTATGAAAAAATTATTATTCCAGCAAAGTTACTAAAAATCAACCATTTCTTCATCAAGTGCAAAGCCAGCTCTTTCATAAATCAGGTTACTATGTATGAGGAGGTCTGTCTCAGTCCTCTCTATCCAATTTCAATGTTCTACCACTTTGTCAACATCCAATAGTCTGTATAAATGGTAGGCTGTGTCCCACCACCCCTCACTGTCATTTCTTAGAAATATCCTGATTTTTTCTTGGCTTTTTCCTATTCAATAGAAACTTATGGTATTCCCAAAAACATTTCAGTTTTGATGATAATGGCACTGACTCTCTGGCTCACCAAAGGAAGAACTGACCACCTTAAAGACATTAAAGTTTTCAGTTTATGAATAGTATAAAACTGATATACGACTTCCCTGGTGGCTCAGTGGTAAAGAATCCACTGCCAATGCATAAGACATGGTTTTGATCCCTGGGTTGGAGAAGGAAATGGCAACCCACTCCAGTACTCTTGCTTGGTAAATTCCAAGAAAAAGGAGCCTGGTGGGCTATAGTCCATGTGGTCACCAAGAGTCAGACATGACTTAGTGACTGAGCATGTATTTGGTATTAGACTTAAAACTTTAATGGCCAAAAATAAAGAGGATTTCCGTAATAGCTGAAATCAGTGATTAAAAAATAGTAGCAAACTTTTGCTAGATATCAAGGTTTAACAGAAAGGAAGTCTGATATAAACCATTTGAGAACAGTGGTAAAAATACATAAAGGTACACACAATTTGTATCCTACTAGTTCTGACCATAAAATGAACTGGTACACAGGTACCCTAGGGAAAATTCCTGCCAATATAAAACAAATACCTTGTCTATTCTTTATTTGAACTTCCTATATAATAGCTGGTTTAAAAAAATATCTCTTATTCAAACATGAGAATCATAGTCAGCCTAGAATGTCTTCATGGACAAAACAACAACAACAACAAAAAAGACACATGAAAGAGATTTAACAGAAATATTAATATATACCAGTGGAACATGTGTGAACTATAACCCAATACACGGACAAATCCCATACAGCAAAGATCTGTACTAAAAACAGAGGCAAAAGTATGGAGGAGATATGATTAAAGATGTTAATAGAAAATGAAATATAAACTGCCTGGGTTCAAAGGAGAAATCTAAAATAAATGTAAAACTATCACAGAAATGGACAGAAGAAATACTAACAATGTAGTAAAAGAAATATAGCAGGACTGGGTAAAGTAAGTAACATAAATTGGGAACTAATGAAAACAGGAAAATAAATTATTAAGAAAATGATAGAAACAAAGCATTTGTAGGGCAATGAAAATATTCTGAATAAGACTATAATGATGGATATATGTCATACATTTGTTCAAATCCACAGAGGATACATCAAGACTGTATTCTAATGTTAACTAGGGTCTTTGGATGATAATGAAGTGTCCAGAGAGGTTCATCAACTGTAACAGACAAACCTCTCCAGAGGTGGACACTGATGATGGGGGAGGCTATGAAAGTGTGAAGGCAAAGGGCAGATGGGAAATTTCTGTACTGTCCTCTAAATTTGGCTGGAACTCCACAACTACTTTAAAAAAATCATTAAATAAAGTCCAAAATATACAAAAAATTATGAAAACAACAAACAGGTAAATCTAAGATAATATATTAATGTTTCTAAGTTAGAAAAATGAAACAGTAATGGAAAAATCATGAAAATGAATTTGGAACTGCAATGAGAAGCCTGCACACTGTAACAAAGACCTAGCAGAGCCAAAATAAATTAGTAAATTAAATGTATTACTAGTATGCCTGTAAAGCAGTTGAAAAATTGCTAAACTGTATCTTTGATAAACAAATACACCAATGAAAGTATAATATAGTAGTGTATATATACATGGTTCTTTATGTTTCTAGCTTTATACTATCTAAACAAACTACTTTTTGCTGACTTAAGTTAGCTTCTTTCTTTCCTAGTAAAGAAATCTAATACTTTTCTTATTAAAAAGTTATTTAAAAAATTCTTTGATGAACCAACAAACACCTCAAAGTACCTAGAAACCTGGAATATGGGAAAGAATGAGTTTCATCTCATTAATTCAAACTAACTCAATTAAACTATGAGCTAATCACTGCAGATGGTGATTGCAGCCATGAAATTAAAAGACGCTTACTCCCTGGAAGGAAAGTTATGACCAACCTAGATAGCATATTCAAAAGCAGAGACATTACTTTGCCAACAAAGGTCTGTCTAGTCAAGGCTATGGTTTTTCCCGTGGTCATGTATGGATGTGAGAGTTGGACTGTGAAGAAAGCTGAGCACTGAAGAACTGATGCTTTTGAACTGTGGTGTTGGAGAAGACTCTTGAGAGTCCCTTGGACTGCAAGGAGATCCAACCAGTCCATTCTAAAGGAGATCAGTCCTGGGTGTTCTTTGGAAGGAATGATGCTAAAGCTGAAACTCCAGTACTTTGGCCACCTCATGCGAAGAGTTGACTCATTGGAAAAGACTCTGATGTTGAGAGGGATCGGGGACAGGAGGAGAAGGGGATGACAGAGGATGAGATGGTTGGATGGCATCACCGACTCGATGGATGTGAGTCTGAGTGAACTCCGGGAGTTGGTGATGGACAGGGAGGCCTGGCGTGCTGCAACTCATGCGATTGCAAAGACTCGGACATGACTAAGCGACTGAACTGAACTGAACTGATGCTGTGTAGGATCGCCCAAGATGGATGGGTCACGGTGGAAAGCTCTGACAAAACGTGGTCCACTGCAGAAGGGAATGGCAAACCACTTCAGCATTCTTGCCTTGAGAACCCCATGAACAGTATGAAAAGGCAAAAAGATATGACACTGAAAGATGAACTCCTCAGGTTGGTAGGTGCCCAATATATTACTGGAGCAGAGCGGAGAAATAGCTCCAGAAGGAGTGAAGAGGCTGAGCCAAACAGGAAACAGTACCCAGTTGTGGATGTGTCTGGTGGTGAAACTAAAGTCCGATGGTGCAAAGAACAATACTGCATAGGAACCCGGAACGTTCAGTACATGAATTAAGGTAAATTGGAAGTGGTCAAATAAGAGATGGCAAGAGTGAACATCGGCATTTTAGGAATCAGTGAACTAAAAGGATAGGAATTAGCAAATCTAATTCAGATGACCATTTTATCTACTACAGTGGGCAAGAATCCCTTGGAAGAAATGGAGTAGCCCTCACAGTCAACAAAAGAGTCTGAAACGCAGTACTTGGGTACAATCTCAAAAACGACGGAATGATCTCAGTTTGTTTCCAAGGCAAATCATGCAAATTCACAGTAATCCAAGTCTATGCCCCAACCACTAATGCTGAAGAAGCTGAATGCTTCTGTGAAGACCTACATGACCTTCCAGAACAAACACCCAAAAAAGATGTCTTTATCATCACAGAGGACAGGAATGCAAAAGCAGGAAGGCAAGAGATACCTGGAGTAAAAGGCAAGTTTGGCTTTGGAATACAAAATGAAGCAGGGCAAAGGCTAACAGAGTTTTGGCAAGAGAATGCACTGGTCACAGCTAACACCCTCTTTCAGTAACTCTACACATGCACAACACCAGATAGTCAATACTAAAATCAACTGGTTATATTCTTTGCAGTCAAAGATGGAGATGCTCTATACAGTCAGCAAAAGCAATACCGGGAGCTAACTGTGGCTCAGATCATGAACTCCTTATTGCAAAATTAAGAATGAAACTGAAGAAAATAGGGAAAACCATTAGGCCATTTACCTATGACCTAACTCAAATCCCTTATGATTATACTCATAATTCTCCAATCAAGGCTTCAACAGTAATGCTCAAAATTCTCCAAGTGAGGCTTCAACAGTACGTGAACTGAGAACTTCAAAATGTTCAAACTGGATTTATAAAACGCAGAGGCAAGATCAAAGATCAAAAGGCAACATCTGTTGGATCAAGAAAAAGCAAGAGAGTTGCAGAAAAACATCTACTGCTGCTTTACTGACTACACCAAAAGCTTTGACTGTGTGGATCACAACAAACAGTGGACAATTCTTCAAAGGATGGGAATACCAGACCACCTGACCTGCCTCCTGAGAAATCTGTATCCAGGTTAAGAAGCAACAGTTACAATTGGACACAGAACAACAGACTGGTTCCAAATTGGGAAAGGAGGACATCAAGGCAGTGTACTGTCACCCTGCTTATTTAACTTATACGCAGAGTATATCATGAAAAATGCCATGCTGGATGAAGCACAAGCTGGAATCAAGATTGCTGGGAGAAATATTAACAATCTCAGATATTCAGATGACACCACCCTTATGGCAGAAGGTGAAGAGCAACTGAAGGGCCTCTTGATGAAAGTGAAAAAGAAGAGTGAAAAAGTTGGCTTAAAACTCAACATTCAGAAAACAAAGATCATGGCATCTGGTCCCATCACCTCCTGGTAAATAGATGGGGAAACAATGGAAACAGTGACAGACTTTATTTTCTTTGCCTCCAAAAATCACAGCAGATAGGGACTGCAGCCACCTTGCTCCTTGGAAGAAAAGCTACAACAAACCTAGACAGCATATTAAAAAGCAGAGACATTACCTTGGTGACAAAGGTTAGTTGCATCAAAGCTATGGTTTTCCCAGTAGTCATGTATGGATGTGAGAACTGGAATATAAAAAAGCTGAGCATCAAAGAATTGATGCTTTTGAACTGTGGTATTGGAGAAGACTCTTGACAGTCCCTTGGACTGCCAGGAGCTCCAACCAGTCAATCTAAAGGAAATCAATCCTGAATATTCATTGGAAGGACTGATGTTGAAACTCCAATACTTTGGCCACCTGATGCAAAGAACTGAGTCACAGAAAAGACCCTGATGCTGGGAAGATTAAAGGCAGGAGGAGAAGAGGACAACAGAGGATGAGGTGGTTGGATGGCATCACTGACACAATGGCCATGAGTTTCAGCAAGCTCCAGGTGTTGGTGATGGACAGGGAAGCCTGCCGTGCTACAGTCCACAGGGTCGCAAAGAGTCAGACGTGACTGAGTGACTGAAGTCAACTACAATTATACAGTGAAAGTTACAGAAAGATTCAAGGGATTACATCTGATAGACAGAGTGCCTGAAGAACTATGAACAGAGGTTCATAACATTGTACAGGAGGCAATGATCAAAATCATCCCCAAGAAAAATAAATGCAAAAAAGGAAATGGGTGTCTGAGGAGGCCTTATAAACAGCTGAGAAAAGAAGAGAAATGAAAGGTAAAGGAGAAAAGGAAAGATACCCATGTGAATGCAGAGTTCCAAAGAATAGCAACGAGAGATAAGAAAGCCTTCCTCAGCGATCAATGCAAAGAAATAGAGGAAAACAATAGAATGGGAAAGACTACAGGTCTCTTCAAGAAAATTAGAGATACCAAGGAAATATTTCATGCAAAGATGGGCAAAATAAAGGACAGAAACTATATGGACCTAACAGAAGCAGATGATATTAACAACAGGTGGTAAGAATACACAGAGGTATACAAAAAAGACCTTAATGACCCAGATAACTACGATAGTGTGATCACTCACCTAGAGCCAGACATCCTGGAATGTTAAGTCAAGTGGGCCTCAGGAAGCATCACTACAAAGCTAGTGGAGGTGACAGAATTTCTGCTATTTCAGAATTTGAGCAATTTCAAATCCTGAAAGATGATGCTGTGTAAAAGATGATGCTGTGAAAGTGCTGCTCTCAGTATGCCAGCAAATTTGGAAATCTCAGCAGTGGCCACAGGACTGGAAAAGGTCAGTGTTCATTCCAACCCCAAAAAAGGCAATGCGAAAGAATGTTCAAACCATCACAAAATATTACTCATATCACATGCTAGCAAGGTAATGTTCAAAATCCTTCAAACTAGGCATTAACATTATGTGAACTGAGAAATTCAAGATGGACAAGCTGGATTTAGAAAAGGCAAATGAACCAGAGATCAGATTGCCAACATATGCTGGATTGTAGAAAAAGCAAGAAAATTCCAGAAAAACATCTACTTTTACTTCATTGACTATGCTAATGCCTTTGATTGTGTGGATCACAACAAATTGTGGAAAATTCTTAGAGAAAATTCCTCACCTTACCTGCCTCCTGAGAAACCTGTATGCAGGTCAAGAAGCAATAGCAAAACCAGACATGGAACAATGAACTGGTTCAAAATTGGGAAAGGACTATGCCAAGGCTGTATACTGTCACCCTGCTTATTTAATTTATATGCAGAGTACAGCACACAGAATGTGAGGCTGGATGAAACACAAGCTGGAATCAAGACTGCCAGAAGAAATATCAACAGCCTCAGATATGCATATAACACCACTCTAATAGCAGAAAGCAAAGAGGAATTAAAGAGACTCTTTATGAAGGTAAAAGAGGACAGTGAAAAACCTGGCTTAAAACTCAACATTTAAAGAACTAAGATCTTGCCATCTGGTCCTATCACACCATGGCAAACAGATGGGGAAACAAGGCAAAGAGTGACAGCCTTTATTTTCTTGGGCTCCAAAATCACTGCAGATGGTGACTGCAGCCATGAAATCAAAAGATGCTTGCACCTTGGAGGAAAAATTATGACGAATCTGGACATCATATTAAAAAGAAGAGACACTACTTTGCCGACAAAGGTCCGTATAGTCAAAGCTATGGTTTTTCTAGTAGTCATGTATGGATGTGAGATTTGGACCATAAAGAAGGCTGAGAATGAAAGAACTGATGGTTTCAAATTGTAGTGCTGGAAATTACTCTTGAGAGTCCCCTGGACAGCAATGAGATCAAACCAGCCAATTATAAAGGAAATCAACCCTGAGTGATGCTGAAGCTGAAGCTCCAATACTTTCACCACGTATGAGAAGAGCTGGCTCCTTAGAAAAGACCCTGATATTGGGAAAGACTGAAGGCAGGAAGAGGAAGAGGGGACGACAGAGGACAAGATGGTTGGATGGCATCACCAACTCAACGGACATGAGTTTGTGCAAACTTTGGGAAATGATGAAGGATAGAGAAGCCTGGCATGCTATAGTCCCTGGGGTCACTAAGAGTCACTCAACGGACAAGAGTCGAACACGACTGAGCGACTGAACAAGTAATGGACACTGACAGAGACTCTTGGTATTCAGTAGTGAACAAGTCAGACCAAATCTCTTTATTATTGTTATCTTCATTCTATGGGATGGAGACAGACAACGAATAAATAAGAAATACATACACCAGACCACAGAGTAATGAAACTGCATAATGTAAAAGAGAGTTAACCAATGAAGAGGGAAGAAATCTACGTGAGTGTGCGGACACTTCAAAGCATCATCAAAAGATATAAGATAATGAAGCCATGGCCATACTCTCCTCAAGGAAAGAAAGTCTAGCTAAGAATTTTATTTGTGACTAAATTAACATTAAGTAACCTGAAATGACAATTTTTTTGAACATAAAAGAATCAGAGGAATATAATATCTATGTGATTTTCTGAAGAAGTCATTGAGAATAAACTTTTGCAAACCAGAGATGACTACTATTAATAAAAGTCTGGCAATGAATGTTGACTCTTTTTTACTATTAAGGAAAAAACAAAAATTTGGGGTGGATGACTGGTTTTGGTTATAGAACAGAATGTAAATGTTATAAAACCTCTTTATGGATGCTTTCTCTCTCAGTAATTGAGAGTGAATGGTGAGAGACAGTGTATTACCTAAGATTTCCTCTTCTTTCATAGTCAGGGGTCAAGGAGCTTCTGAAAAGCTGATAAACCATGCAACTGTAGTCTACATTTGCTTAAAAATACAAAGGGTGGGGGGGAAACACTGTAAGAAAAGAGAATGAGGAATTTCTAAGAATCAACAGTTAATATCTTTAAAAAATTAGTTTATATGATGTTACAGATTACAAGGGAATAATCAGAATAAAAATATAAGCCTAAAAATTTATGGAAAACAAACATACACAAAATAAACCAGAGTGCAGGCATGGGGTTTAGGGGGAAGAAGAGACCACAGGAAAGATTTAAAACAAAAACAAAACAAATAACCTCAGAAACAGAAAGAATATAAAATGACAGAACTCATTTATAAAATAACTATTTCACATAATAAATACGACTGATTTCACACTACAAGAGTAAATCTTAAATGCATTTTGACAATGTTGTGTCTGACTCATTGAGACACCTGCTAGGCTCCTTTGTCCATGTAATTTCCCAGGCAAGAATACTGGACTGGGTTGCATTTCTTCCACCAGGGGATCATCCCAACCCAAAGATCGAATCTGCATCTCCAGCTTGGCAGAAGGATTTTTTACCACTGTGCCACCTGGGAAGCCCAAAATGTAATATAAAAATGTGATAAATATGTACAGAGGAACACTGTGTGTTAAGTTGCTTCAGCTGTGTCCAACTCTTTGTGACCCTATGGACTGTACCCTGCCAGGCTTCTCTATCCATGGGATTCCCTTGGCAAGAATACTGGAGTGGGTTGCCATGCTCTCCTCCAGGGGACCTTCCCAATCCAGGGATCAAATCAGTGTCTCTTCTGTCCCCTGCATTGGCAGGTGGGTTTTTTCACCACTAGCACCACCAGTGGCACACTCTTCAGCCTTAAAAAAGAATGGAGTCTTATCATATGGTGCAGCATGGGAAACTCTGAGGATATTATTCTAAGAGAAATAAGCTAATAACAACAACAACATAAAAATATGGCATGATTCCACTCATACCTGGTATCTAAAATAGTCAAACTCTTAGAAATAGGAAGTAGCATGATAGATGCCAGGAGCTGGGAGAAGAGAAGCTATTGCTTAATGGATAGAGTTTCAGTCTTGCAAGATGAAAAAGCTCTAGAAATCTGTTTCACAACAATGTGCTTATAGTTAATACTACAGCACCATACACATAAAAATGGTTAAGAAGATAAATTTTGTTAGGTGTTTTTGAACACACACATACAAGACAAAAAAGCTACATGATAAACACACACATCTTACTGGATTACAATTTGAATAAAACAATTATACAATGAAAATTATTTTTACTGAAATGATATGAAAATGTTAACATGGACTAGATATTAGAATACACTAGGGATTACTGTTAATGTTAAGATATGAATGTAGGTAATGGGAATAGAGGAGTTCATTGTGCCATTTCATATTTGTGTATGATTTTAATTTTTCCATAATAAAATGTTTAAATAATTATAGTTTTTAGAGCTGAAAGCAACTTTATAGATAACCCTATTCACCTTCCAATTTTATTAGTAGTACAGGTCGAGAAAGTTTATTAAACTTGCATATATATAAACTAGTGACAAAACTATGATTAACATTTGAAACACAATTTGTCATCTAATGCTCTCTCTAGTACACAATACTGACTCCTTCATAAAAGCTCTACCAATGAACACAGAACATATAGCTAGCTAAAATACTGAAAATTGTTCCATTAACAATTATCACTAAAAACTCACATGACAGTATATCATATTTGAGAGTATTGTTAAACATTCCTTTTGAAGATTTGGAGAACACAAGTTTATTAAAACTCTGAAATTAAAGGAACTTTGGTTCATTTTTCTTTGAGCTCCTCACCTCAACAACATCAAAAACAGCCCAAAGCTGAACCTAATAATGGGTGGCTTCAAAAATAAGAATGGCAGTAAGTCAGTTAAGGTACAGCCTTACTTGAGAAGAAGGTGAGAGAAGGCTCTTTTTAATGAGGTATAACAACTATACAGCTACCCACTTTCCTAATGGTCTTTTAATCCCACTAGCTATTCCAACACCCACTCCCTCTCCCCAATCAGAATAACTGACCACTTGGGACCCCTGAATAGAAGCAGTACTGAATGGAAAAGGGCAGCTGGAAAGAGAAGTATAGCTCTACTTAACAGAGTAATAAAATACAAAAAGTTAAGAGTAGGAAATTGCCTTAGAGTATAGTGCAAACTAATGAGGAAATGTGGTATAATACAGGACCTGGGTTTAAGAGCCAGCTGTCACTGTCAAGAGATCTAATCTCTGTCTGGTTCCATAAAGAACAATAGTGATCAACTGAGACTTCAGACTCATATGAAAGTAACTTTTTATATAAACTGTGAATCCAGATTATTAATAAGATCAGCTGATATTTGAGATATAGTTTTAAACAAAAATAATAAAAGTAATACTGTCCTTACTAAGGTGTTTGTCATGAAAACTGCTTAAAATAGAGAAAAACATAAAATAGATTTCTTTTCCCTTGTCTATCTTCTGATTTTTGCTTTATGTATCTTTGTTTCTTTCTTTGGTGTCTAATGGTTTATGATGTCTATCTTCTCTGTGAATTATACATTATTAAATATATTAATCTGTGTCATTAAAATGATTTTTAAAAAAACCCATAAAATAGAAAGTGAAAAATTGTCCATAATCCCACTTCTTAGAGATAACAATAAATGGCTTTACTAGTAATCCGCAACTACTGCAAAAGAAGAAAATATTTAATATATTATTTGATAACTTTTACTGTAATAGTCAGTGTAATATGCCAAAATTTGTTATTTTATTCTTTTGGATTCTGAGTTATCAATGACTGACAATCTGGACTGTGGAATCAAAGACAGAAGGAAAGTCCTGGAGATACAGCTAATTCATAATTTTAAGTTAATATTTGTTGTGGCTTTATGTACTATCAACTCAAAAAAGAAGTGTCCAGAATGGAAGTTTATAGTTTTTTACTGTACAAAGTCTATAGTATGCTAGTAGCTCACACTTTCTTTGATTCATTAAAATAGTGATATAGGGACAGAAGGTTATTCAAAAGGTAAAAAAAGAAGAAAGAAAAGAAAGTGTTAGTCATTTAGTCTTGTCCGACTCTTTTTGACCTCATGGACTGTAGGTCTTCAGCCCTCCTCCTCCTCTGGAATTTTCCAGGCAGGAATACTGGAGCCATTCCCTTCTCCAGGGGATCTTCCTGACCCAGGGATGGAACCCAGGTGTCCTATATTGCAGGCAGATTCTTTACAGTCTGAGCCACCAGGGAAGCCCGTTCAAAAGGTAAAGGGACCAGTAAAAACATCTATGATCTTTAATTTAATGCTAAAAGATTAATGTCCTTTCTGCAGTGAAATTTACCTTCCCTGAAACAGTATTTATAATAGATAAAATATGTTTTTAAAAGAGATAGGTAATACTATGCTGGATCAATAACTTACACTAACTAAAAGGAAAACTTTGATTTCTATCTTTTCCAAAAAAAATCTAAAATTTAAAACATATGAACAAAATCATACACATTCACTTATCTTACCTGGTAAGATCTCCAATTTTAAAAATTAATTTCTTTTCTTTATCTACATTTGTTAAATTGGATTGAGGATTTCATTTGTTGCATGTAAATACTAGTAAATCACTAAATGTCTCATGTAACAGATATTAAATGAAGACATGACATTTCAACTAATGAAGCAAAGCCATTTATCTTGAAATTTTCTTGCTACAGAAAGAGGAACCTTTAAACATGGCCTTAAGTTTGCAAAAATCAGCAAGTTTAATCTATCCACTTTCTTTTGACCTTTACACTCAACCTCAAAAAAATGTTCAGCAACATAAATTCGATCTCAAAAGGCTGCTGCAGATCTCATTTTCTGCTGTTTTTCCATTAGGTATTTATGGGACTTGCTAGTGTTACAAGGGACTAGTAAAACGCCAAAGTAATCCTGCAGTTCCTGTGTATGAATTCAGCTTTTCCCTCTGAGATGGTAACTTTTTTGCCTCTTGCCAAGACCTTTTCAGAATTGAATATAAAACTAAGCGTATAGGTATAATGTGCTTTTTTAAGAGGTAGGATGGATGAGTTGGGACAAGGCATGGGGAAAGAACATTAACTAGGTTTAGCAGTTCAACTATTGAAACAAAATAGTTTTTAAGCCATTAAGGTAGCTTGTTACACATCTGTACTAATTGAAATTACAACATGATCACACAAGATAGAAACTGAATCCAATGAATTCTGAAGTTTGAAGATCTCAGCTGTGTGCATGCCTTCTCTTAACTGCACAGGAAGCCAGCTGCTTCCATTTATGAACTGTATTGAACACATGTGCTCTAGTATACCCATGACATAACGTGTAACACTATACTTTCAAACAAGTTTGCCAAGAAGGGGGAGGGTGTACAAATACGTTAGTAAGACAAAAGACTTTATATATACTTATTTTTTAAATGTTAGTAAGAAAAGAAAAGAACTTCAAGTTGTATTTCCATTAGAGTGCCTCATATTACATCATAAAATAGCAACAACAGAATCAATAAACTAAAAAAAGACCCATTTCTTCATCATAAATTACAAATTTATCAAGGTCTAAGTCTAAACTAAGTTTGAGACAAAATGAAATATTGAAAGATCACTCATTCACTGTGGACAAGGGACTATATTAACCAGAGGCAACTGGGCTATGAGACTAAAACTTCCCATAGTTTGTGTAAAATGGAACCAAATTCTTCCCAATTCCCTCATCTCAGCTGATGGAATTTCCATCTTTTATCATGTAAATAATATATATAATACTTCCTTCTTCCTCTCATATCTTACTTCCAATCCAATAGCATATTCTATTACGTTTACTTGCAAACTATACTCAGAACCTGATCGGGTCTCACCACTTCCATTGCCAGCATCCAAGTTCACGCCACCTTATCTCTTCCCTGCATAACTGCAAAGCTCTCCAAATCGATCTCCCAATGTCTATCTTTGTCACACTTAGTTTCTTGTCCACAAAGCAGCCAGAATAATGCTATACTAAGATAAAAGTCAGGTTATGTTGCTCTTCCACACAAAAGCCTCTGAAGACATTTTATTCATTGAAAGTAAAACAAAAATAAAGTCTTTACTATAGTGTATAAAGTCGTTCTCAATATGCCCCTCAAATCTTTGCCTCTGTAACTACATCTACTACTTTTCCCGTTGCTTCCTCCACTCTAGCTATATTAGTCTCCTTGCTTCTGAAATCTGCTATGCTCCTCACTCCTCACATGTATACTATAGACATACTTGGTTTCTATTTCCTGTGTCTAGATTGTTTTTAATCCCTAAGATGTACGTGACTGGCTCACTGAACTTCTTCAAACTTTATTTAAATTCTACCTTCTTGGGTGAGGCTTTCTCTAATGGGGCCATTTGAAAGTACAACCACTCTCTGCAGACCCCACAACACTCCTTTTTCATTTTATTTTCCTCTATACTTCTTATTACCATCTAATACACTACATATTTTGTTTGAAGTCTTTATACACCAAATCGTAAGCTCCTTGGGAACAGCAATCTTTATTTGTTTTGGTCACAGATATATTTTCAGCACCGAGAAAAAGTGGCAGATACATAGTTATTCAGCATTAGGAATGAAGTAAACATACAATATTTAAATTTAACTACGGTTGTTACGGCACGGTATCTTTTGAAATTATTTCCTGTACCTCTTGAAGACAAATGATTCAAAGTTCATGAAATATTCTCTCAAGGTATGACAGAAACAAATTTAAAACAGAACTATAATATAATATCATTCCATAAATTGTTTACAGATTCTTACTTACACAGAGCTAAGAAAACATTTATGTACTGCTGTTAAAAAAACGAAACTTTCTAAAACTAGAACACAAAGGACTCAGGAGAAGGTGTCACATATAAAATATATCCTAGGTGTATTCCTGAATATTCTCTTGCTAGTCATTTTTAGTACAAACTCTCTATAACTTTGGAAGCATACAAATAACACTTATATACGAGAATCTTTGGGTATCTATAAGAATACATCAATTCAGAGTAATCATAACAGTAACAGTACTTTCTAATTATATAAAGACCATGAAGTGTTGCTCATGATTTTTCTCTTATATTTAGGATCTATATGTTGGCAAGTAAGAATCTAAGAACATTCTCTTGAGTTTTATAAGTATTTCACTTACACTTTACCGAATTCTTTGAGGATTAAGGTGGTTGAGAAGGATGTAAAAAAGATAAGACCATGATTAAAAGGTACTGGTAAAGAAAAAACAGAGTAAACACAATGTCATAAGCTGCAAAACAGAGACTTACTTTTAGTTTTCTAATAAATATAGGAAAAGGAAAACTACACTGAAAAACTGAAAATGTACAAGACTAGGAAATCTGTAAATAGTATAGAGGTTCTTTGTTTCATGGCATTCAGTGCCATTGCTTCATGGCAAATAGATGGGGAAACAATGGAAACCGTGACACTATTTTCTTGGGCTTCAAAATCACTGGAGATGGTGACTGCAGCCATAGAATTAAAAGATACTTGCTCCTTGGAAGAAAAGGTACGATCAACCTAGACAGCCTATTAAGAAGCAGAGACATTACTTTACCAACAAAGGTCCATCTAGTCAAAGCTATGGTTTCTCCAGTAATCATGTATGGATGTGAGTGGGACTATAAAGAAAGCTGAGTGTCGAATAATTCATGTTTTTGAACTGTGGTGTTGGAGAAGGCTCTTGAGAGTCCCTTGGACTCCAAGGAGATCCAATCAGTCACTTCTAAAGGAAATCAGTCCTGATTATTCACTGGAAGGACTGACGCTGAAGCTGAAACTCCAATACTTTGGCCACCTGATGTGAAGAACTGACCCACTGGAAAAGACCCTGATGCTGGGAAAGATTGAGGGCAGGAGAAAGGGATGACAGAGGATGAGATGGTTGGATGATATCACTGACTTGTTAGACATGAGTTTGAGAAAGCTCCAGGAGTTGGTGATGGACAGGGAAGCTTGGCCTGCTATAGTCCACGGGGTCACAAAGACTGCGACATGACTGAGTGACTGAACTAAATTGAACTGATGTTTATTTACGAAATTTGAGTCATCACTTTCTTGGAATCCAGAAGATACTTTGAGACCATCACAAATTCTTAAATCTGTGAATTAATGAGGAAGTTAATTAAAAATCTTAAATTTTGCATTTCAGTCATCCTTCTTTAATGTGTATCTCTAAACTTAATCAGGTTTTATCTTTACAATAATCTACTCTTCTCACTTAAAGGTAAGTTTTCAGAAAGAATCCAAGTTCTTATTATTTCAGAAGGGCAACTGATACTTGATAAGCTCTAGGGGAGAAAGTATGTCACACAGGTGCTAGACAGTTTACTAGATTCATTCACTACCTAAAATCATGGTAAATGTGAGTCAAATTATGAAAACCAAATTTGTGATGAAAGGGCAAGAACTATCTTGTTCTTTCATTTTGAAGTAGATGACTCACTCAAATATGACTGAACTGTAAGGCTCTACTTGGTAGCCAAAACACAAAAATTACTTGGATTTTTGAAACTAGATATGAACTACACATTATTTAATAAATTACTTCGCAAAACTTCAGAAGTTAGTTTTAGAAGAAAATGTGGTCTCTATATATTTTTTAAAAATTATTTTTCTTATACTTTTTTCTCTATAGATCAATCTATAGAATTATAGAAAAGTTCTTCAAATGTACTCTTAAAGAGATTTTATTTTTCTTGGGAGTACTATGATAAAAGAGTTTTTTTATCTTAATATGCTGTATATCATCATTTTTCAAAACTTAAAATTTTTGTGATGTCCCCATGTCAGTAATATAGGTAGATTTTATCTAATATCAATAATACCATATAATATAAAGCAATGTTTTAAATTTGGGAGTGCTTAGGACATCGATTTCTGATATAAAAACAAAACAAATAAACCAAAAAGACATACAACGAAGAAATTAGACTCTTCTCAAAACCTGTAGAGCATTTGTATAAGATTTAAAACAGACATACGCTTTTAAAGTCAAGAACTTTCAAACACAACAGTTAATCCACATAATAATTCAACAAGCAAGATAGGTTCAAAGTTCTAACAGATACCACATGCAACATGTAATAAAACCCAAGTTAAGATATTTTCAAGCAACAGGATAATTTTATTTTCTATTTTAAATGGAAATGGGCTATTTTTAGTTAATGGGCTATGATACAGCACTATAAAATGCTATAATTATTGTATAATAAAACTCTAGTACAGATAAGATATTTTACTATTAGTTAGGAAGCCACGATTTGGGGAACAATATTGCAAAAATATTTTTCTACATTTACTATAGAAGATATAGTAATGAATCTACCATACCATAATGAATTTACCATTAATTGTAAAATGTCATGAAGTCTAGTGACTGTTAAAAATAAATCTAGCTAAGTAGATGAAACAGCAGGAGGTTATATTTAGCCAAGAAAATGAGTGAGTTCCAAACCATCTTCTATTATATTGCATACCTGCTATATGTAAAGCTTTGTGTCAGTCATAAACGGGATATGTGTTTGGAAGAGGTTATACGATCGCAATATGAATTACCAAAAGAACTAGTACTCAGATAGTGAAATATCAGAGATGTATCTAAAATAGTTCATATTTTAAATTGGAAGGAAACAATTAAATGATGTGCAAATAGTACTGTCAGGATATTTTTCCTTTCCAAAACAGAGAATCAAAATCTTTGTTCTGATAATCAGAATGGAATTAATGTGCAGATAAAATTAGATGTTAGCTGACTAAAACAAGAAGCATATTTATTGTTTTTTGCTAGGAGCTTTTGAGACAAAGAAACAAGTGTCTGGCAACTGAATTCAGAGAAGTTGGGTACTTAAATGGCATTATTAAAAGGAAATATCATTTTCTATTTTTGGCTTCTCAAGTTTAGAGTTGGTTTACTCTAAGGATTTATTTTAAGTATTTCTTACCTTAATCACATAAGATATTCTGTAAATTTAAAGACAGAAAACTGGCAACCCCCTACCAGCAGTATTTCAATATTACAACAGAGTCTTTTATTAGAATCTCAGTACTCTTAATTCATTCATCTGCTAGACAGAACTTCCTGGCTAACAGTCCATTGTGATGACATAATTTCTGACAAAGGCATTCTCAGTAAAATGGAGACTACCGGGAGTAATCATTACAGTTTCAGTTTAAATATTTTCTCAAGCTATTTGTAATCCATGGAATAAAAGGAACACTTCACTAGAACATTCACATCTTATTATATTACCCTGAAGTAACAACTTCAGAGGAAAAAGATACAACAAATAAAGGTCTTGCAGATATCACGTTTGTTAGGGACAATTTTGCTTATACTCCTCACTGGCATAGAGTGTTTAAACTGTATATGGTAGGGACAAGGCAAATAGAATAATCTGGCACTAGAGTGAGATGGAATAAATTACACTGAATATAAAATCATAACTGAAGTTTTAAGAAAAATAAAGCATCCTTGAATAGAAATCTCTTCATTATTAGAATTATACAAAACCTAATGGGGTTCATGTACATTTTAAAAAACTATAATCTTTTTACACGCATGCATCACTTTTTTTTCAACAGCAACAATACTACGTGTGTTAGGTAAGAAATGAGCCAAATCAACAACAAAGTAGACATACTAATATCCGAAATTTCACAACTATAGAATAGCAGACTTATAAACATGACAAATGAAATAAGCTCCACCCTTCCCATTTGCAACAATCAAAATGAGTTTGTATACATGTGCATATTAGAATTACAAAGTTTATGTCAAAAGGACCTTTTGGTACACAGGTATCACAAGGCTTTGTTTTTTCCATTAGAAAACCAAAAAAACCCCTGCTTTATCTGGGAGAATAATGTTCAAAGAGCACTTAATACCAGGTGTTCTTTCACAGTATTTTCCCCTTGGGGTAGAGGAACAGATAGATAGCCAGAGAAACAGATTCCAAACCCAAATCACTTCCCACTCCAGTACTCTTGCCTGGAAAATTCCATGGACTGATGAGCCTGGTAGGCTACAGTCCATGGGGTCACAAAGAGTCGGACACGACTGAGCGACTTCACTTTCAACACATGGAAACAAAGCCAGGGGAAAAACAAATCTGCCTTATTTTAGCAGTGAAAATGTTTGACTCTTGGGTATAGAGAGCTGATTTTTTGTACTAGTATTTTCCAGATAGTGTCCTGCTGAACCCTAGTGTCTCCTGATATGTAAAAACATGTTCTGTGAAAAAAGGATTTTGTTTCACAGTAAAGAAATGTGTTCAATTTTTGCCTATCCTTACTTTTATTTTCCCAGCAATTTGGAAATGAACCTCTTTTTTCATTTAGGAAAAATTGCTTTTCACTATATGTTAAGGTAGGGTATGTATGTATGTGTTTAAAGAAAAAAATCTTTTAATCAAGTTTTCTTTATCATTTCTTGATCTTTCCCATTTTAAATCCTAACTAATCTAAATAATTCTATGGTTAGGGAAGAACCATCAGGTGGTCTGTAGGCTGGTCCCAGAAGAAAGGTAGATGAGTATTCCAGAAAGAAATATGAAGGAAAAAAAAAAGCTATTTAGTTAATTGCTTTGGGAGCTGAGACAAGTGGGAGCTGATAGTACAGGTGTGGTAAATGGAACAGCCTGTACCAATCTGAAACTAGATGACCTTATTAGATGTACAGTACAAAAAAATTTTAAAGCCAAGCTAATGATAATATTTTTCTTTTGGAATAGGTCTCAATGTACTCACTCCTGAATGACAGAAAAGAGCACAAACTTAAAAACTGGGATGTGGTAGAAACATGAGGAATCTGAGGGATAAATCATAAACTAAAAATTATTGGTCATCATTTTTAAAAATTATGAGAATTCTGTATTGAAATGTTTACAAACAACATTTACTCCCAATTTTATAGCCAAGAAGATGTGACATACCCCTGATATTTTTCAAGCCTGTTTGAAAGGCAAGGTCTTAAGCTGATCAAAAGAAAAGTTACTAAATAAACAATCTGTTTGTTTTTCTAGGAAAATAATGATCTGGGCCAGTGTTTCAAATATCAGTCCATAAATTCAACAGATATTTACTGGCTATGTGCTAACTACTGTTTAAAGGGCCACAAAACATTGCCATCCTTCTCATCACAAAGGCTTTTTATTCCTCAAAAATTTCAAGCATGCTGTACTGTCTATTCTATCTGCCTGGAACATTCAGATATATACATGATCTTCCCCTCAAATAATTTCTGTCTCAAGTAAACATCCTCTCCTTAAAGAGATCCAAGAATATCATGTTTAAAAAGAGAACACTACCAATCCCTACCTGTCAAGTGCTAGTCAATTTCCCTAATTGATTCTTTTATAAAATACTTACTGTCAGGTGACTTCTATAAACTATTATTACCACCTGATATATATATATATACACACACACATATATATATATGCTGTATTTGTTGTGCCCTACCCCCTTCCCCTGCCTCTCTAGAATGATATATTACTGAAAGCAAAAAATTTTATATACATATGTATATACAAATATATACATGGTATCTAGCATATAGTATGGACTCATTTAACATTTGTTGAAAGTGTAAATATTGTTAGGATAACAAAAGTACATTAAATGGAACTGATGAAGGAATTGATTATTGAGACAAAATCTGATGGATCTATAGAGTTAACTAGGTAATGGAAGGTAAGAATATAAGAATTGTTTCATCAGAAAAGAATAAAACCTGAAAGAAGTCCAGTGTGTCTGAAACTCAGAACACTGTCTGAAAACAGGCAAGAGAGCTAGGTAGAAATCAGTCAAGGAAAGGCCTCTTTTGGATGTCAAAAAGATTTTTAAATTCAATTCTTGGTTAAAGAGATTTGCAGCTAAAATTAAAAATAAATAAAAACCTTGGGTAAAAAGAGATTTGCTTAGAGGAAGAGGTAGATAATAGTTTTGTGCATCTTAAAGTCATGTCACTGCAATGCAAAATAATAGAAATCATTTCAGAAATATTCCTTTAATTTAGATTAAGCTACATTTTTAAAAAAAGAAAGTTAAGTATTTCCCATGATACACTAATGAAATTCACCTACGAATAATGAAATCAAACCTGAAGCTTCTGATCATGATGTTCAAATTAACAAATCACTTTATTTCTTATAAAAATGAGAATGTCAACTCTCTGAAGTGTTTCTGATCAGCCAAGAATAGATTTTTATCTACTCAATATAACTCAACCATAAGTCCAAGAGTTAACTACATTTTCTAAATTATGAGCTTCCTTTGTATACAGTTCTACTTCAATGAAGTATAAAGAACAGCTTTTGTTTTTAAATATAAAAACACTACTTGAAAAATATTTCTTTTAACAATTCTTTGATTTTCTTTTTGTTGGGATTCAACTTCTCTCCTTGGTATACCTTTAATTTTGGAATAAACCTGTATAAAATTTAACATATAGTCTGAATAATAAAAACATCTTCATAGCAATATTCGGAGAAGGCAATGGCAACCCACGCCAGTATTCTTGCCTGGAAAATCCCATGGACAGAGGAGCCTGGTAGGCTGCAGTCCATGGGGTCGTGAAGCGTCGGACAGGACTGAGCGACTTCACTTTTCCTTTTCACTTTCATGCACTGGAGAAGGAAATGGCAACCCACTCCAGTGTTCTTGCCTGGAGAATCCCAGGGATGGCAGAGCCTGGTGGACTGCTGTCTATGGGGTCGCACAGGGTCGGACATGACTGAAGCGACTTAGCAGCAGCAGCTGAACAATATTTGCCAAGTGTCTCCTGTGGGCCACACAATATTCTAACAACCTACACATAATTATTTTATCCTTATGAGATATGTATTATTTTGAAGTGAAGAATATGGGTTTAGAAGTTAACTTGCCCAAGAGAACACAGCTAGTAAGCAGTGATATCTGGATTTATATCCTGATAGTTTAACTTCAAAGCATACTTTCTCAACCAAAATAATATATTCTTACCTTAGCATGAAGTTCCTATTAAGTGTCTATTATTTTTATACATATTTTCAAGTTAAAAAATGGAAAACATAAAGAATGTCTCTATAAATGAATATGACATTTCATATACTGATAGCAATTCCAAGTTACCCAAGATACACGCTAGTGGTGGTTTCTTTACAATAATCAAGTATACTAACAAAACAAATCGAATCATGTAATCTAACTGAAACTTTGCTACTGACAGACACCACGAAAACAACTGTGATTTTTGCCACACTGCATGATATGTGGGAACTCGGTTCCCCAACCAGGTACCCAGGGATCAAATCCGCATCTATTACAGTGGAAGTGCCAAGTCTTAACCAATGGACCACCATGGAACTGTCCAAAACAACTCAATAAATAATCGTTTAAATGGA
This sequence comes from Ovis aries, assembly GCF_016772045.2. Lineage (NCBI taxonomy): Eukaryota > Metazoa > Chordata > Mammalia > Artiodactyla > Bovidae > Ovis > Ovis aries. The sequence continues at coordinate 29,552,143 of NC_056078.1, read as the reverse complement.
GGAAGAATAAAGAAATAGTACCATGATTCCTAATATGTACAAATGAAGTAAAAAGATTTTAATTTAATCAGTGCAATAAGACCATTCCTTAAGACTCAGGTGGTCTTCAACATTTTTTACTTCTGATGTATTCAAGAAAGGTCCATTCACTGCAGAGGTTAAGGAATGAACACAGGCAACTACTAGCTATGAGGAAATTTTAAGATATTAATACAGCTCTAATTTTGAAACAAACTTGCCTCATTGAAAAACAAAAGTTTGAAATATATATGTGTACATCTATACACACACACATATATATGGTTTTGCTTTTAGCAATTACTAAATAATTTTGACCTCCAATTCCTGTCATTGTGCTCCAGATTCATTATGGCTTCTATTATGAATATCCATAAGCTTAAAATAAACAACTATTTTAAAACAATTCATTAGTCCTTTAAAATTGTTAATTAAAATACTGTTATTGAATTACAAGTTTATAAATTGTTGCTTTTTATGAAATCTATCAATGAAATGGTTGTTTCAAACCTTCTTTTCAAGAGTTTTATATGTTAGAAAGAGGAGAGAAATGAGAAGGAAAGGAAATAACTATAAAATGATGAAGTAATTTTTAAAAGCAAAATCACTGAAAGGCCACTAATAATTTCAAGTGAAATGCTATATAAAAGCTTTTAATTGCCTTAAATTTGTGAAAAACTACCCAGGAGATCAACAAATTCACATCAATGAGCTGCATTATACTAATAAGAGACCCTTGGCCTCTAGCCAGAGAGAACAAACAAAATGAACCATTCTCACATGGCTGCAAATTATCCAAAAGGAAGAGAAAGAGACAGAGTCAAAGTAGCATGTTTGTATGGTGGGAAAAAGATCAAATATTGATCAGTCCAAGCTGAGGTAATTAGAACCATAGTCAACGAGATGGGGTGCATGTTCTTAGTCCTATAGAAATGAATCTTAAATGCTGAACAAATAAGCTATTCACTATTTGGATTCTTGCTTTAAAAAAAAATTCATAAAACATCTAGATGGTACCAGGTGTTCAACTTTTAAAAATTAGTAACTTCTTGACCCTGTAAGAAAGTTTTGTGTGAGTTTCAGAAAGATTTATAAAATTTGATTTTTAGTTAAACTTATCTGTTAGCATGAAACTAATCATCTGCTCATATGTTGAACTATGGTTTGCATAAAAATAAAAATAACTGCAATATGAAGACAATTTAAAAATCAGTGTATCTATCTGATAAAGTATCTTTATACACCTATAAAGCATAAAGCTTACGTAACTTTTTCTAAATTCTATTATAGTAAAAACCTACACACTATCACTATCATCACTGTAAACTTCAGAGGTTATAGTAACCAAAAACAAGTTGAGAAAAATTCCTAATAGGTCTATGGCAAGAGGCAAACCAGAAATGTGCCCACTGCTTGTTCAAAATAAATTCTTTTAATTTAAGAGCTATTCTAATCATAATGAAGTGTATCTGGTTAAATTCAAATGTGTATTTTAAAAACTTGTGGCCAGTCATATGATAAACTAGAGTTAACATGAAAATGGTCACCCAGAATCAGCTGGCCAGGAAACAGTGTTCTTAAAAACCTCTGGAAAGAATTCTTATTATTACTATTCTGTAGCAAAATCAAGCCCTCATTTATAAATTTACCAAAATACATCTGAAGTATTTTATTTCTATATATACTTATAAATTCATGGTTTTACAGTGTTGAAATAAAAATAGAGGTTATATGCCTAATCTCATTTCTTCCTACCACATTCATGTGTGTTGATCAATTAACTACAGACTGACTTCAAACACTGTTTTAGAAACAGCAAATCATTAACAGCTATAAAGAAAGCAGCACCGCAAAGCTTTATAACATAAATTCAGTACTTTAGAAGCTGTCAATAAGTAGAATGAATGACTAGCTCCACATTTCAGCTAATGATATAACCAAATACAGATAAAATTATAGGTTAATCTGAAAATTTTAAATTCATTTATCTAAAATATATCTTTCATATTTTGTCAACCAAGTCCATTTCCTCAGTTGCAAATTTACTAAAACAAATAGCATTAATTCAAGTTAAGGTGTAGCTTTCTTTTAATTATGCATAATTATACATAGCTTAATTTTTGTGAAACATATCATGTCTATACTCTGAATTATAGCTGATACACCATTAACAAGCAAAACAGTCGATTGAGACGTTTAATCAATGTATTGGTTCTGATCAAGTACTTTAAAGTTCCTTTCCCAACAATGCCACTTACAGGAATAAGTAAGCAAATAATCTCTAAAATAATTCACTTTTTATACATTGAGTTATATTATTATTCTTTAAAGAATACAATATTTAGTTTACTTTTTACTTCCATTCTTCCTGGCATTTACTCCTTCATTTTAGGATGGCTTGATCAATCCTTTATTTCTTCATAAAATGAGAAATAATTACATCCACTTGCATTAAATTCGTGATATCCAGTATAGATGGAATGAAAAACTCAGATAGTCACTTCAGTAGCTTTGCTATATATGAGGCCCCCACTCTCACCTTTTTTCTAAATTGCTAGAAAAAAGCGGATCAGATCATTTGTTAAGAAAGAACTGCATATCTAGATGTCACCTCACAAAAACAGGTTTCATTTCTAAATTTTTGGTCACATTTCAACGAATGGAAATTATACTCATTTTTCATCATTAGCATTTTTTGTATGTATCTATGATCATGTGATAAAAGCTACCAGTATTTGCCAAGGAAGAACACAGGTAGCAAATTATTCCACTGGAACACTGTTTTTATTGTCTCTTTGGGGAAAGGTGGAAAAGTAAATATACTGTTTTGCATTTTGTTACCTAGTTTCAGACAACTTTACTGAGTAAAATAAACAATAAAGCAATGTTTCACATTCTAGCAATAAAATTACTAAAAAGCCATCAGAGTAAGACATTCTTTGATCCCTACTGTTTCCCACAAGATACTCTATAATATTCAATTGACTAGATATTATAAAATAAGGATAAACTCAAAAGAAAACCATTAAATAAATAGAATTAGTATTTTACTTTTTCCACAAGATCCTGGTAAAAAACAAATTTAATTACAAAAATAGCAGTGGAGCCGTATTTCTTAAAAATTTTAAAAACATAAAAAGGTGAAAAGATGTCCAACTGTTTTTTCCTTTGATATTTTTCTGATACGTGGTCAGAAGTGAGAACAAAATGGGAAATAAAACAGTTTCTAGGTACTAACAGATAACTTTCTGCCTCTTGATGAGGGTGAAAGAGGAAAGTGAAAAACCTGGCTTAAAACTCAACATTTAAAAAACTATGATCATAGCATCCGGTATCATCACTTATGGCAAACAGATGAAGAAAAAGTGGAAACAGTGACAGATTTCATTTTCTTGGGCTCCAAAATCACTGTGGATGGTAACTGCAGCCATGAAATTAAGAGGCCTACTCCTTGGAAGAGAAGCTATGACCAACCTAGACAACGTATTAAAAAAAGCAAGGGCATCACTTTGCTGACAAAAGTCTGTCTAGTCAAAGCTATGGTTTTTCCATTAGTCATGAATGGATGTCAGAGTTGGATCATTAAGAAGGTAGAGTGATGAAGAATTCATGCTTTCTAACTGTGGTGCTGGAGAAGACTCTTGCAAGTACCTTGGAATGCAAGGAGATCAAATTAGTCAATCCCAAAGGAAATCAACCTGAATATTATACTGGAAAGACTGACGCTGAAGCTAAAGCTCAATACTTCGGCCACCTCATGCAAAGAGCCAACTCATTGGAAAAGACCTTGATGCTGGGAAAGACTGAGGACAGGAAAAGAAAGGGGTGACAGAGGATGAGGTGGTTGGATGGCATCACTGAGGCAGTGGACATGAGTCTGAGTAAACTCCAGAAGATAATGAAGGACAGGGAAGCCTGGTGCTCTGCAGTCCATGGGGCTGCAAAGAGTCAGATACGACTTGGCAATTGAACAACAGATGACTGATCTGTGATAGGAAAGTAAAGAAAGTAAAAGTCACTCAATTATGTCCGACTTTTTGTGACCCCATGGACTGTAGCCCGCTAGGCTCCTCTGTCCATGGAATTCTCCAGGGAAGAATACCAGACTGGGTTGCTATTCCTTTCTCCAGATGAACTTTCTGGCCTAGGGATCGAACCCAGGTCTCCTGCACTGCAGGTGAATTTCTCACCATCTGAACCACCAGAGAAGCTCTATAGGAAGGTAAAAAGATAACAGTTAATTAATCTTTAAATCATTTAGGGGAGGTTTAAAGGTGGCCTGGTGGTTATGATTATAGACTTCTACTGTTTTGGCCTGAGTACAGTCCCTGGTCAGAAGCAGAGGGATGTAGCAAAAATAGAAAACTTTAAGCCATTTATACAATAAATCTTTAATCCCCACACAAATAGTTTTCCTTTATATTCAACTGCTTTATCTCGTTACACAGAAAAGCACTGAAAGATAACAACCAGAGAAACTTTATAATGCTTTAAAGACAAAATAAACTTTAAATATATAAAAGCAGAAACACTGAGAATATATTTATTACTTCTTATTAATTTATACTTTAAACATAAAAAAGTCCACATAATACACAAAAATAAAGAGGAAATACCTTGAACTTGCTATTTCTTTCACCAAAATTTATCCTCTATGATGGTTTTTTAAATGAGATCAACTTGGCTAGGCTACAGACTCCAGTTTTTCATTCAAACGTTAACCTAGGTGTTGCTGTAAAGGTATTTTTCCGATGTAATTAAAACCCCTAATCAGCTGACATCTCATAAGGATATATTCTGGATTATCTGGAAGGGCTGGACTGAAATCAGTTGAAAGGCCTCAAAAACATGGCCAAATGTTTCCCTCATGGAATAAATTCCACCTATGGAAGACAGCCTCAGCCCATGCCCATGGAGTTCTAGCCTGGTGGTCATCATTCTGGTTGCCTGTCCTGTGGTTTTTTTGGCTACCTTTCACTTTCATGCACTGGAGAAGGAAATGGCAACCCACTCCAGTGTTCTTGCCTGGAGAATCCCAGGGACGGTGGAGCCTGGAGGGCTGCCGTCTATGGGGTCGCACAGAGTCGGACACGACTGAAGCGACTTAGCAGCAGCAGCAGCAACCAGTTTCTACAAGGATAAAGGTAAATTCCTTGAAATTTCTCTCTTGATCTCTCTGTATGCATGCATATCAAATGTATCTATTGGTTCTCTTTCTCTGGTTGAACCGAGACTGATGAAAATCTCATTCCAAATCACACATTATACTCATACATTTTCAAATAATGCATGCCTCTGCTTTTTAACTGGAAAAATGGGCATTTTATCAACTAAGGAAGCCAGTACACATTATTGTAAATGAGTATATAAAATACACCAGTCTGAATTGCAGTGAATGTGTCTAACAATTCTTGGCTTAAACATCAACTTTCAACTAAAGGGGCCTAATCATAGAGAAAACTGAAGAGGAGTTCTAAATTGTCAATGAAAACTTTATTATTTTATGAACAGAGCACTTCACTTGGCACTGAGGTGTGTTACAAGGCAGGAGAGGACACGGTTTTAACATAAAACTTGCTTAACACCTGGGGTAGGACAAGAAGCCTAGAAAATTTATATAGAAGAGGAAGTGGCATATAATGAAATTTATCATATGCCTGATAAATGCTGCCTCATTTAATGCTTATAATCTAATGAACTAAACATTATCATTTCTATTTCCAGATAGGAAAGCTGAGGTTGAGTTGTCCAAGGTCATATAACTAACAGGTGACAGAATTAGAATTTGAATACAAGCCTATCTAACTCTAGGAGCTCCAACTTTTTCTTCTGCACTACAGACTCTTAGAAGGAAATGATTAACAGCATTATGAATCATTCATTGAGCAGTTAACATGTGTTAGGCCATTTTTATTAAGCACTTTTATAGATTTTTCTTTGTTTCTTTTTTCTTTGTAGGCCATGCTGGCTTGAGGGATTGTATTTTCCTGACATGACCTGGGCTTTAGTCAGTAAGTGTGAAGTCCTAAGCACTGGACTGCCAGGAAATTCCCATGTATTTATTAACTTTTGACAACTTTTTGAGCAAAGTGCTATCATCATCTCCATTTTAACGATGAGGGAACTAAGGTTGGAAATTGACAGAGTACTAGGATATGAGCCAAATCTTAAAGTGCATCTTCATTCAGCATTCTAGTATTAATGAGTAGTCTGTAGCCGATTTCTCCTACAATCTTCTGGCAAATAGGGAAAGAGAAGGATGTTTAAATAAAGTTAGCAAATAGTACAGCTAATAAGTTAATATTCATTAGGAACATAATAATAGATGTCTGATAGAAATTATTACTGGAAGGGTAGATGATGTGAAATGCTTTCACTAAAGCATTAAGGAAACAAAAACAAAACCCCAAAGCTTTCTCAACACAAATGAGGAACATGAGGTGTTTTGACAGTGATCATTTATACTTTTGGCTTATAAAAATCAAGGTAAAAGTATGCTTAAAATCACTGTAGTATATAAAATAGAGAAAATAATAGTTGATGAAACAGGTTTTAAAATATCTCAACGTATTTCCACACTCTAAAAGCAACAAAAAACTGAAGAAAAGCTGAAGCTTTTTCTTCTGTATTTCATTCATTTTACATATTTGGGAACCACTAGCATAAATGGTTAAAAACAAATGAACAATTATCTACTGTCTCACTAGTATTCTTTCAAATTAGTCTTATACCACATTCCTTCTAAAAAGATTTCATGGTTCCCAAATGCTTATACTTTTAACCATTAAATATAAGGTCCTTCTAACTTTTATATTTTCTACCATACTCTATTTTTCTACCACAACCTCCTACCCATTCTTCCACATACAACCTATCTTAGTATTTCACAATCTCTTCCAGAGGACAGGTTAACAAGCTCTCTTTGGGAAAAAGGCTTGAGTGGCAAATGAATTTCAAGAGCTGCATAGGTCCCTCTTACAAATTCAAAATGAATATTAGCATATTAAGGAGAGGGTAAGGTTGGAAGGATTTCTGAGAAAATAACTTACAAAAAGTTTATACAATTAGTGGCAGGATACCCTCCCTCCAATTTCAAGTAATTAATGAGTAAGGAGATAAATTATCAATCTTAAATCAGTATAAAAGAAAAAAGAAAAAGTCAAAGCCCTTCAAAGTATGTACCATTCATTTTATGGTTCATCTGGCAGAACCTATTCCCAAATTCTTTACTGGGTTTTGCTAATCTACTATTTAAATAATAATAATAAAATGTTTATGCTTCAATTAATTCAAAATCACTATTGAGATAACAAAGCAAATCTTTTATGTATTTTTAAACAGCTCTTTTTCAAAAAGGTAGAAGTTTTAAAAATGATAGTTCAACGACTCAACTGCAATTCCTTTGAGAGAAGAGAGCAGTTATAACTCTTTCATTTATACTTGACATTTTCCATTACCCTTTCTTAGAATTCTCAGTAAACAATTACTTGCACTCACTTTATGATTTAGGTATAAAGCTCAACAGCCACTTCCTCTAAATAAGGAAACCAAGGTTAAGAGAGGTTAAATGCCTCAGAGCAGATCAGAGGTGGGACTAGCTATGTAACTGTGGGGTTCTCAGGAAATAATTTACTCTTTCCTTCAAGCAGGTGTAAACATACTAGGGCATGTGATATTACAGACATTCCAAGTAGCTTCTTTTATATTTCAACCACTTTTGTTCACTCAAAGGCACTTAAAATATGGAATAATAGTGGACAAATACATAAAAGAATGAATATAAAAGCATGTTTAAACTTATATATGAGTTATTAGTACTACCAAAAGCATCTTGCTCTTTATTAAATTTTAAAAAATATAATTGCCACTTAGCTATAAACTGGAAAATTCTTCATCTGAGGAATGAATAATAAGAAACATGAGGTGTTAATAATGAAATTAGATGTAGATACATTAATGATATTCATACTTGTTATTAAGATATTAATCACTCTATGGGGCAGCTGATTTTAATGGAAGGTTTTTTCAACAGAGGCTGTGTATTACATCTGTAATTTTCATGTGATAATAGGGAGAGAAAACTTTTTTGGGGCAAGTATGTAAAAATTAAGTGTGCATGCAATGAACTAATTCTTTAGAAAAATACCAAACAACATATTTACATCACTGCTTACTTTTATTTTCCGAACTTAGTAATTATGCCAGTGAAGAAACTAATTCTACCATGATATTTATTCTCAATGTTTTATTACTTCTTTTCTAATTCCTATCTTTAATATTATGTGTGTTCAGTTCAGTTGCTCAGTCATGTCCGACTCTTTGCGACCCCATGAATTGCAGCACACCAGGCCTCCCTGTCCATCACCAACTCCTGGAGTTCACTCAGACTCATGTCCATCTAGTCAGTGATGCCATCCAGCCATCTCATTCTCTGTCGTCCCCTTCTCCTCCTGCCCCCAATCCTTCCCAGCATCAGAGTCTTATCCAATGAGTCAACCCTTCGCATGAGGTGGCCAAAATACTGGAGTTTCTGCTTTAGCATCATTCCTTCCAAAGAAATCCCATATGCCCTTATAAGCAGAAGTTATGGAAATTATTATACTCTTACACAAAATGGATTTTGTGATTTCTGGTGGGAAATAAAGTAGTCAGACAAATGAACCAATACAGGAAAAATGTCCTATTTTTCATGAAAAGTAATGGATCAGGATTAATGACCATCACCTCTTTCTCTTCTTATTGAAGAAAAAGGATGTAACTCTCTTAACTCTGAATTTCAAATGAGTAACTTCTTTTAAAAGATCCGAGGTGGCGCTAGTGGTAAAGAATCCACCTGCCAATGCAGAAGATGCGAGAGATGTGGGCTCAATCCCTGGGTTGGGTGGATTCCCTGGAGAAGGAAATGGCAACCCACTCCAATATTCTTGCCTGGAAAATTCCATGGACACAGCAGCCTGGGGGCGGAGGAGCTACAGTCCATGGGGTCACAAAGAGTCAGGTACAATTGAGCAGACAAACATCAGTTAAATGGAGATTTCCTTGTGGCTCAGACTGTAAATAATCTTCCTGCAATTCCAGAGACCTAGGTTTGATCCCTGAGTAGGAAAGATCCCCCGGAGAAAGCAATGGCTACCTATTCCAGTATCCTTGCCTGGAGAATTCCACAGAGGAGCCTGGCAGGCTGCAGTCCATGGGGTCACAAAGAATCAGACATGACTGAGCGATTAACACAACAACACAACAAAATCAGTTATATGACTGGGATGAAACAGAAGACCCATGAGTTTGTTTCAATTCCAAATACGTGTTCATCACAAAACAGACAAATATTTCCCACTGAAAGTGTTAAAACCTCAGAGCCAGGATTTATCCTCAGGAAAGAGGCTTTTTTTCCTCCTCGTTCACTGCCTACCTAAATAATGCTTTAAATTAGTGATATTAAGTACTTATGAAATACTGTGGGGAATTAACCAGCTTTTGCACAGGGGGATAATTCCTGTGGTGAAATGCATTTTAAGTTCTAAACAACAAAATTACAAATACACTTTGGCTATATCGATCATTTGCTCACACTGGATAATCTGGCAAATGACTGACGAAGTGCCAAAGAAATCATCATATTAACAGTTAGGTCACCTGCACATGCCTGAAATGGAGAGGCAAGTGACAGATGTTCCATGAAGTTCTGATATGAATTCTTCCTCAATGGATTACCAATATTTGACTCATTCTAAGTACTGTAGTCTACTTAACCAAATGGGACTACAGAGAATACGTAAATTAACACCACCATGGTTTTGATGAATAAATATAATAACAATAATACTTTTACATTATACATTTCTTCAATGTGCCCCTCTCTAATTCTATGCCTTTAATACTACAAACAAGTATACTTCTAAGTACTAATGTTTTAGATACTTTGATCTTAGGTGTGCCAACAGGTCTAAGTAGTCTAAACATTCTGAACATCATGTTTTGTTTTACATTTTACTTTTAAAATCATAGCTTTATTGAGGTTTAACTCACAGACTAGACAATGCACACATTTAAAGTACACAATCCAGTGGTTTTAGCATAGTAACAGAGATGTACACTCATCACCACAGTCAATTTTAGAATGCTTCTGTAACCTCCAAAAAGAAACCCTGTACCCAGGAGTCAGTCCCCATCATCCATCACTATCTCCCCATTCCCCACAGTTCCCCTCCACACCCTCCCTGCCGGCAGCTACCAACCTAAATTCTGTCTCTTATCAAATTCTGGAATTTTCATATAAGTGTGATTATGCGTCTGTGGCACTTTGTGGCACAATTGCTTCTTTCACTTAGAATAATATTTTTAAGGTCTCCATCCATGGGGTCGCTAAGGGTTGGGCATGACTGAGCGACTTCACTTTCACTTTTCACTTTCATGCATTGGAGAAGGAAATGGCAACCCACTCCAGTGTTCTTGCCTGGAGAATCCCAGGGATGGGGGAGCCTGGTGGGCTGCCATCTATGGGGTCGCACAGAGTCAGACAAGACTGAAGCGACTTAGCAGCAGCAGCAGCATGCTGTAGCATGTGCCAATATTTGATCCTCTTTATTGCTAAATAATATTCCCTGGTAGCTCAGCTGGGTAAAGAATCTGCCTGCAATGCAGGAGACCCCGGTTCAATTCTGGGTGGGGAAGATCCTGTGGAGAAGGGAAAGACTACTCACTCCAGTATTCTTGGGCTTCCCTGGTGGCTCAGCTGGTAAAGAATGCACCTGCAACGTAGAAGACCTGGTTTGGGAAGATCCCTTGTAGAAGGCAACAGCTACCCACTCCAGTATTCCGGCCTGGAGAATTCCATGAACTCCATAATTCCACACAGTCCATGGGGTCACACAGAGTCAGACACAACTGAGCAACTTTCACTTTCACTCCAGTGTATAAATCCAAAGATTATAATACATTTATCAGTTTATGGACATTTGAGTTATTTCTAGCTTTTGACTATTATGAATAATGCTGCTACAAACATTTGTGTACAAATTTTTACACACACAAAAGTTTTGATTTCTCCAGGGTATATACCCGGAGTGGAATTGCTGAGTCATATGGTCGCTCTACGTTTAGCCTTTTAAGGAACTGGCACACTCCCAGCAGTAGTTCATGAAGTTCCACTTTCTCCACATCCTTGTCAACACTTGATTATCTATCATTTTGATTATGGAAATGCTACTGAGTGTGAAGATGAATCTCACTGTGGTTTTGATTTACATTTCTCTGATCCTTAATGAAGCTGAACATTTTTTCATGTTCTTATAAAAACCTCTGCTTTGAGTATATGTATGTGTATGTGTTTTCAGAAAGTAGATGTAAGGCCTTGAGTTTACAGAGCTATAGATCAGTATAAGCTTGATGGAATTATACTTAACTTGTTACTTCACAGATTAGCTAAGGGGACCCTCACATATACTAAGTAAGTATTTGTCAATTTATATTGCAATAGATCTCATTCTTCCTAAAAAACTGGTAATCCAATAAAGACAGCACCCTTGTTTTCTACATCTTTGTACCTGTCACATTACTTAACAGAATACACACAGTAGGCAGACTCAATGAATAATGTTTCAATTAATAAATTTAACATGAAATCTCATACTAACTTCCCAAAACCCTCTAAGATAGAATGGATAGTATTCAAACCCCTTTTGAAATATGATAATCACAGACAATTGTAATTTGAATTAATGAGACCACAACAAAACTCCAAATTTCCTAATAACAAGCTTAATGCTCAGTTTATTTCTGATTGGGCCAGAAATTCTTCACATTCAGATGACATTTTAAAATATTCAACAACAAAGCAATGTCTTTATTTTGGTTTATGAGCATGAATAGATAGTTTGCTTATTTTAAACAAAATGAACATAAAACTAGGTATCATCTCATTAGAATAGGGAAAAGCTTTAGCAATTTTCTCATTAACTATGAAATAAGTAGTAAGTGGATTCTTTGTTCCTGTCAGGTATAAAAGGCAGATCCAGGAAATGACTGTCTACGTCTATAAATCTATAATGAGGGCATGAGTTCCAGTCCCAAATCCACCACTTACTAGTTGGGTGATCTTGAGCAAACTATTTAACCTCTTTTAACTTCAGGTTCTGTATTTTCCAAGTGAAGTGTGACAGGTGCTCAGTCATGTCCAACTCTTTGTGGCCCCATGGACTGACTGTATAGTCCATGGAACTCTCCAGGCCAGGATATTGGAGTGGGTAGCTGCTTCCTTCTCCAGGGGATCTTTCCAACCCAGGGATCAAACCCAGGTGTCCCACATTGCTTGCAGATTCTATACCGCTGAGCCACCATGGAAGCCCCATTTTCCAAGTAGGTAACAGAATTTAAAATAGAGAAGTATCAAGGGGAATAAATATGTAATATACTATTGTGTAGTAAGATATGTTAAAATAAGCTATTATTATTCAAGAAAACACTGTAAATATGTCCAATGTGCAGTTTTGAAACAAAAAAAAATTCTTCAACCTATAACAAAGTACTAGGATTAATCTAAACATCTTAGCCTAGTGGGGAATTAGGTGGCAGAAATGGGAAAAAGACTAACTTTTACTTTTTGAATTATGTATTATTTGCCTGCTTTATATACTCAAAGTCCATAATAACATAAGTAAACAAATAACTTTATTTGACTATTAAACAGAATACATTGTTATGAGAAAATTATTTATATAAGTTGATAGAAGACTTTATATGACCTAATTACTAATACCAAACATAAATGGTTATAGGAAATTATACATATCTATATACTAAAATTAAATCATTGATTCGTTTAGAGAAGTTGTGGTTATTTCAAATTGGGACATTCATTTGAACACTAAGAAAAAATGTTCTAACATTTAATTTTCTGTGATGCCCTTAATATGTTGTCTTGATTTACTGTGTATTATACACTTTATAAACATGAAAATTGTATCTGCTCAATTAAGTAAACAATTTCAATATGAAGGAGAATTTTCTCTTTTGGAAGCCAAGACAGATTATAATCCATTAATATATCTTTCAACAAAAAGGATGAAATCTTCCACTGGTTAGGCTGATAAACTCTTTCGTGTCAAAACTAAGCCTCTTTATCATGATAACCCAGAATAATGGTCGGCTGCTCTAGGCACTTTATCTACTTTACAGATGAAAAATCAGCTCTACTTTCATGGAATTAGATTAATGCCATAACAGGAAATACTTCTAGGACTGAACTTGCTTCATGCCTTCAAAGCTGCCTGTAAATTTAAAGTACTTCCTGAACTCAAAAGATAAGACAGGAGAAGGAAAAAGAAAAACAGTACAGTGACCCTTTTACTGAAGGAAAATATTGCTTCCTGAAAAAGCTGTTGAAAGCTACTTGCTACGGGCATTATGCTCTAGAAAGCCTAGGGCAAGACGGTTTTAGTTGAACATGGGGATTCTGGGCATATATCAGACAGCTGCTATAAATCTGTTCTTTCTATAATCCTTTTTGATAAACTTTAAGTCATCTTGGGGAAAGCCAAAGTAATAACTTTCTCAGCTTCTAGTAAATTCAAAATTACCTACTATTTTACATATAACATTTTATAAAGGATTATAGTTTAACACACTTGGAAAATGCTGACCCTAAGCTCTAGAATTAAAATTTTGGTTCAGAATGTGTGCCAAAGGCAGCAAATTTATGTGACACCTAATTGGGCAGTCTAACCTAACAACAAGAAAAAAACAACAGGCATTCTGTGGAACATATAAAAGGGTTCTTTAAAAGGTTATCACGATAGAAAGTTGAGTTTTTATTCAAAAGACACATACTTAGGGAGAAAAGAACACTGACCATAGTCATGCATTTGAACATGCCACATGAAACTGAAGACAAATCAATAATATAAATGATTGTATGATCTAAAGAAGGGAGAAAGGAGGGAATAGACCCACTATAAAACAAGAAAGAAACTCAAAAGAGATACAGTATCTGTTGATATATATATATATATATCAGTTCAGTTCAGTTGTTTAGTCATGTCCGACTCTTTGTAACCCCATGGACTACAGCACGCCAGGCCTCCCTGTCCATCACCAACTCCCGGAGTTTACCCAAACTCATGTTCATTGAGTTGGTGATGCCATCCAAACATCTCATCCTCTGTTGTCCCCTTCTCCTCCCGCCTTCAATCTTTCTTTTCAAATGAGTCAATTCTTTGCATCATGTGGACAAAGTTTTGGACTTTCAGCCTCAGCATCAGTCCTTCCAATGAACACCCAGGACTGATCTCCTTTAGGATGGACTGGTTGGATCCCCTTGCAGTCCAAAGGACTCTCCAGAGTCTTCTCCGACACCACAGTTCAAAAGCATCAATTCTTCAGCACTCAGCTTTCTTTATAGTCCAACTCTCACATCCATACATGACTACTGGAAAAACCATAGCCTTGACTAGACGGACCTTTGTTGACAAAGTAATGCCTGCTTTTTAACATGCTGTCTAGGTTGGTCATAACTTTCCTTCCAAAGAGCAAGCGTCTTTTAATTTCATGGCTGCAGTCACCATCTGCAGTGATTCTGGAGCCCAAAAAGATAAAAGTCTGTTACTGTTTCCATTGTTTCCCCATCTATTTGCCATGAAGTGATGGGACCGAATGCCATGATCTTCGTTTTCTGAATGTTGAACTTTAAACCAGCTTTTTCACTCTCCTCTAGTTGTTAACAATGTGGTCAGCACTGGGTAGTATACAAAAAGAAAAATAATATTCTACAAATGCATACTGAATATAAATTAAATACCCAGCACTGTGCTAGTCGCCAGAGTTAATGTGGTTATTAAGACAGGCAAGAACTTTGTTTACCTTCTCATCTAGTTAGGATGTTAAGAGAAATAAAGATAATTACCAACTGAGATGACTCAAAAAAGGTAACAAATATGATTATATAATGAATGGGGAGTATGTTAGAGGTATATAATAACAAAGGCAGGAAGAAGCAGGCGCAGCAGTTTTACACAGGTGACCAGAAAATGTCTTGCTAAAAGAATGATATCTAAGTTGAAAGCTGAAGAGTATGCATGAGTCGGCTCTTAGAAAATGTTACTTAAGAGCAGGGAATCCCCAATCTCTGGGCTGCAGACTGGTACCTTGGTCAGATCAGAGGCAGCATTAGATTAGAAATAAAGAGCACAATAAATTTAATATGCTAGAATCATCCAGAAACCATCCACCTAACCTCTGATCCAGAAAACTTGTTTTCCACAAAATCAGTCCCTAATGCCAAAAACGCTGGGGACCACTGGCCAAGAGTATTCTAAGAAGAAGGAATAAGAGTGAAGGACTTGAAGAAGAAGAGTTCAGATATTTAAGAAATGGTCAATGACAGAAGAATGGAATAAGATGATATGACCGTTAAGAGAAAGCAATAAAACATGTAGGATCTTATATATCATTGCATAAAGTTCAGACTTTATTTTATAAGCAACTGGCAACTATGCAAGGAACTTAAACAGTAAATGACTTATACTGATGTGCATTTTAAAAAGATAACTCCTATTATTCTTTGGAGAATGGTTTAAAAAGAGTCAAAAGGTAAAACTGGGGAGACTGGTTGTTGCAGTAGGCCTACAGTAAAAAAAAAAACAAAACAAACAAACTAAAGTTTTATAATAGAAAGGTAGTTGCAGATAAAAGAAAAAAGGATGCATTCCTGATAAACTTTAAAGACAGATACTTCTTGAAGGAAAGGGAATAAACAAGGATAAATTTTAGGATTTGGCCAGAGAGCACTGAGCCAAACCTTATAGTGATATCATGCACAGAAATGTGTTAGATGAAAGGGAGAAATAAGATCAACGGTGTTTCAAGACTACCGTTGGTATGTATCGACTAACCAGTGGGTACTGCTGCTGCTGCTGCTGCTGCTAAGTTGCTTCAGTCATGTCCAACTCTGTGTGACCCCACAGATGGCATTCTCCAGGCAAGAACACTGGAGAGGGTTGCCATTTCCTTCTCCAATGAATGCAGTGGGTATTACACTTGGAAATTTGAAAAGAGGCATACACAAAAAAAATTCATTTGGAAATCACAACCCTCTATGAAGGATATTTATAGCCATGAGTATTGCTAAGTCTACTATGAAGATAATATATAAGATAAATGAGAAAACTTCAGAATGTATCAAATTTTTAAATATACTGGTCCCAATTTTTCCTCTCTTTACTGATTAAACATCATTTTCATTGTTAATGGGCTCTTTCCTGTTTTTCACTTTATTAGTATTAACAAATAATATTATCTACTTTGATTACTTTTTAAAACAACTAGGTTTTAGGTTTAAGTCTGTATTATTTTCTATTTCATTAACTTCTAATTTATGTTTGTCATATCCTTTTCCTCTCCCCCGCACCCCTCCCCCTGAGTGGATGCCTTAAAATTCTCTACATGAGAAATCACATACTGTCTTCAAATCCAATGTCTTTAATCCATTCAGACTGCTATAAGAAAAAACCAAAGACTGAGTGGCTTGGAAAAAACCAAATGTATTTCTTACATTTCTGGAATTTGGGAAGAGGAAGATCAAGTGTTTGATGAGGGCGTGCTTCCTGTTTCATAGATGGGCATCTCTTCATTATGTCCTTACATGGCAGAAAGGGCAAGGGATCCCTCTGGTGCCTCTTTTTTTAAGTGCACTAATATCACCTATGAGGGCTCTGTCCTCATGGCCCAATCACCTCTCAAAAACCATACCTCTAAATACATTGAGGATTAAATTATTAGCGTTCAACATATGAATTCTGAAGGGACACAAATAGTCTACAGCAGATAGTTTTACTTTCTCTTCTAGCTGTCTATTATTTTTCCTGCTTAACTGATTTGATTAGTACTTCTAGTATAATATAGAACAGAAATTTGCTTAGTCCTATATTGATAAGATTTGGACCCATTTTTCCCCCTGAAAGTTTTATAATTTCCTTTCTACATTAAAGTCTGTGACCCATTTTGACTTGATTTTTATATAAGGTATGAGGATTTTTGTATAAGGCTCATTTCTGGACCTATGAATGTACTATTTCAGCTGCAATGTTTTGAAAAGACTATCCTTCCTCAAATGAACTGATTTTATGCTTTTGTCAAAAATCAGTTGAATACACTTATATGGGTCTTTTAATGACTTTAAGTTAAAATTTTTGTGATTTTCTCCTTGGTTGCCCTAGTACTTAGAATATACATCTTAATTATATCTACCTCAGATTCATACTAACTTAATTCTAGCAAGATACAGAACTTTATTTCTGTACAGCTCTATTTACTCCTCTCTCTTATGCTATTATTATTATATATTAAGTCTATATGTATGTGACAAACCCAGGGATGAATTTTTATATGTATTATTTTATATACTTTTATGTCTTTCAGAGAAGAAAGGAGAGCTAGTAGGTACTGGAGTGGGTTGCCATGCCCTCCTCCAGGAGATCTTCCCAACCCAGGGATCTAACCTAGGTCTCCTGCATTGCAGGTGGATTCTTTACCATCTGTATCCTGGTCTCTAATCTGATAAGAAGTCAGCTTAAAATCTTACTGGTGTGCCCTTTTATGTGATGACTATTTTTTCCCCTTGCCTTTTTCATAATTTCTTATCTGTACCTGTTTTTCAACATTTTGACTATTATATATCTTTGCATTTATAACACCTGACATTCAGTGAAATTCTGAATGAGACATGTAGATTAATGTTTTTCAACAAATTTAGGAAGTTTTCAGCCATTATTTCTTCAAATATCTTTTCTTATTTTCAAACATGATAGTAATTATTAGTATAAAATTAGGCATCGGAATATTTCTATTCAATAACCATGTGATAATGGATAAGGCATCTGAATTTTTTTTCTTTCAGGTGGAGAGCCAGTTATTCATAAACTAAAATCATTATACCATTTATTTATAATACAGGAATGGGTAGACATTCCCTTCTCCAGGGGATCTACCCAACCCAGGGATCAAACCTGGTCTCCTGCATTGCAGGCACATTGTTTTCCATCTGAGCCACTAGGAAAGCCTCAAAGAACCTGAATTTTTTCTCTATTTTCTTCCATGTAAAAAGGAATGAATTATAGAAATTATACTCTGCCTGCTGCTTCTGCTGCTAAGTCGCTTCAGTCGTGTCCAACTCTGTGCGACTCCAGAGACGGCAGCCCATCAGGCTCCGCCGTCCCTGGGATTCTCCAGGCAAGAACACTGGAGTGGGTTGCCATTTCCTTCTCCAAGGCATGAAAGTGAAAAGCAAAAGGGAAGTCGCTCAGTCGTGTCCAACTCTTAGCGACCCTATGGACTGCAGCCTACCAGGCTCCTCCGTCCATGGGATTTTCCAGGCAAG
This sequence comes from Ovis aries, assembly GCF_016772045.2. Classification (NCBI taxonomy): domain Eukaryota; kingdom Metazoa; phylum Chordata; class Mammalia; order Artiodactyla; family Bovidae; genus Ovis; species Ovis aries. The sequence goes on along the minus strand of NC_056078.1, from coordinate 29,533,755 downwards.
AGTACTGGAGTGGGGTGCCATTGCCTAACTCACTGGATTCCTGTGAGAACCAAAATAAACATCTAATAAAAACAACACATAAAATATTACATAAGTATAAAATTTCCTCCAACAATAAAGCCTTCATCTATATGCCTTTGATTTCATTCCATCTATTAGTTATAATTCTTCGATTTCCATCATCAGACTTCTATCATATCTTATTCAGATAATATACAAACTCAGATCTATTACGTCTAAACAAACTTTTATTCTCATCCAACATTCTTTATGTAATCTGTCTACTATCACTATCTCTCTGGTGGAGTCCATATCAAACTGTGCATGGTGAAAGACAAGTTGGATTTTTTAAGCCACTCCAATATGAACTCTTATATGGCACCACAGTACAAGACTTGCTTATAGACTATATCATCAGAAATCTACCACAGGTTTTCCCAGCATTTGAAGTTATCCATTCCCTATTCAATGAGGAATTAAACTGACATTTAGCAACAATAAACTTGCTAAAAAGTTTTTAAATACTTTCTCTTGATTGCTGTATTTAATTCATTGCAGACTGAGATCAAATGTCTCCCAGACTACGCTTAGCTCTAGTGACTTTTTTTGTACTGCCACCAGTGATGTAGAAGTCTGTAAGGGATTTCTCTGTGATGAATTCTTAGTTTTGAAACCATTCTTCTGTACCTTGTTTGCTGCTGTTGTTCAGTCACAGAGTCATGTCTGGCTCTTGGCGACTCCATGGACTGTCGTATGCCAGGCTCTGTCTTCTCAGCTCATTAATTTCTTCACTCACCATTTAGGAAGCACTTTTCAAAGTACTGCTTTTGGTATTCTATATTTTTCTCTCTCAATAATCTCAATACTCTAGAAGCTTTACCAAATCCACCATTATGGCCGACTCACAAATCTTCACCTTTAGCTCCAACTCACTTCCCAAGAACCATAGCTGCATTTAGATTACCCACACATATTAAACTGGCTCTTCTAATTCAACACGCCCTAATCAAACTTACTATGTATCTAGACAATTCTTTTTCCCTCTGGATTGCTAATGGAGCCATAAGTCTCTCAAGACATCCAGGAGGGTAATACTATCTTGTTTTGGTCTGTCACACACTTTTTCCCAAAGGCTCTTATATTATCTCCTGCTTTCTTAACTGGTATCTTGGTTAAGGTTCCTATGTTCTTTTACCTTGACCTAGACGCAAGTAACACTGCTGACTAATGTTCTTGTAACTAATGTCTCTTACTCCAGGTCAGGTTAATGTAGATAATGTAGATAATCTAGTCAAACAAAGATACTGTATATGAAATCTTGAGACATGGAGAAAACAATAATATTCACAGAACTGATAGAGAAAGACGATCATGAATTTAAACAGCTACATCTTTATCTGAAAGAGTAAAAATTTAAAGACAGTCTTACTCAGCATTTTGTGTGTTAAGATGCACTACTGTCCTTGACAATTCTGGATAAATGATATATCGCTAAACAAAGTTTCAGCAATACTAACTGCAATTGCCACAAGGAAGCCCCCAAAGCCAACTAATGTCTCTTACTCCAGGTGAGGTTAATGTAGTCAGTAAAGTTTGGATCCTACTACATTCCTATCTACTCAGAAATATTCAAAAATATTTCAATGCTTTAGCACAGCATGATAAAGCACTAATTTCAAATTTTACCACTAATTTATACTAATAATCAATTTTGAGAAGTCAACAATTACCTTAACATACCTAGCAAGTGTAAAAATCAGTAAACAGTTAATGAATAACTAACAAGTGATTTTAAAAAATCACACCCTATACTTTATAAGATTATATCCTTTGATATTACTATTCACCTTTTATTAAAACCACTACATAACCAATGCTATTTTCACATGTCTAATATACTGCTGCTGGTTTACTTTTGAATGAACTACATTCTAGCATCCTGCTGTTACTGAGAAATGCATTAAAGCAGGTCACGTGGTTTTTCCCCTCATGTCAACAAATGATGGCTCAATTAGGCAGATAAGTATCTACAGCCCTCAGCAGAATCTTCAGTCCATTCTCAGCAGTTTAGAAAAGCACTCTGGTTAGCATTAGAGCTAAGAAAAGGAACACTTGTAATTCTTTAAGCATTCAATTAAATTTTTAAGTTCAAGACTGGCTACTGAATGTTTCCAAACACAAACAGTATGGAAGTAGACTTTCATCATGAATGAGTACTCTAAAATCTGTGTGTATGTAAATTTTTTAATGAAATGAGACTATGACATTTCTGATACACTGTTTGAAGCATAAACAATTATGGATGATCCAAATTGCTCATTTTCTCATCAACAGAATATGTCAGGTAGCTAATAATGGGCAGTATTTGCTTCCAGGAACCAAAGGACTTCAAATTAAACGACATATGGAGATACTGCTGACTTACTTTGTAAAGCCTTTCAGGAAAGCAGAGTACAAAAGAGAATCAGGGAGCTGAAAAGGTCCCAGAGTAGTCAAATACCTAAATTATTTCGTATTTATTTCCTCTTTTCTGAAAATTCTACCTACCTAATTAGATTTTTCATACCTACCTTAAAAAATTAGAAATACTGAAAGGAAGCTGGTTAAGGACGATTCATTACCAGCCACAGAGGTGGTAAACTTATTACAAAGTATCTATATACAAAAGCAGAACATATTAAGAAGAGGTAGTAAAAATACACAGAAGAACTATGCAAAAAAGATCTTCACGACCCAGATAACCGTGTGATCACTTACCTAGAGCCAGACATCCTGGAATGCGAAGTCAAGTGGGCCTTAGGAAGCATCACTACAAACAAAGCTAGTGGAGGTGAGGGAATTCCAGCTGAGCTATTTAAAATCCTAGAAGATGATGCTGTGAAAGTGTTGCATTCAATATGCCAGCAAATTTGGAAAACTCAGGAGTGGCCATAGGACTGGAAAAGGTCAGTTTTCTTTCCAATCCCAAAGAAAGGCAATGCCAAAGAATGCTCAAACCACACAACTGCACTCATCTCAACATGATAGTAAAGTATTGCTCAAAATTCTCCAAGCCAAGCTTTAATAGTACGTGAACCGTGAACTTCCAGACGTTCAAACTGGATTTGGAAAAGGCAGAGGAACCAGTTGGAACATATTGCCAACATACATTAGATCACAGAAAAAGCAAGGGAGTTCCAGAAAAACATCTACTTCTGCTTTATTGACTATGCCAAAGCCTTTGACTGTGTGGATCACAACAAACAGTGGAAAATTCTTCAAAGGATGGGAATACCAGACCACCTGACCTGCCTCCTGAGAAATCTGTACGGAAGTCAAGAAGCAACAGTTAGAACTGGACATGGAACAACAGATTGATATAAGGAAAGGAGTATGTCAAGGCTGTATATTGTCACCATACTTATTTATCTTACATGCACAGTACATCATGAGAAATGCTGGGCTGGATGGAGCACAAGCTGGAATCAAGATTGCCGGGAGAAATATCAGTAATCTTAGCTATGCAGATGACACCACCCTTATGGCAGAAAGCGAAGAAGAACTAAAGAGCCTCTTGATGAAAGTGAAAGACGAGAGTGAAAAACTCGGCTTGAAACTCAACATTCAGAAAACTAAGCTCATGGCATTCGGTCCCATCATTTCATGGCAAATAGATGGGGAAACAATGGAAACAGTAACAGACTTTATCTTTTGGGGCTCCAAAATCACTGCAGATGGTGACTGCAGTCATGAAATTAAAAGACACTTGCTCCTTGGAAGAAAATTTATGACCAACCTAGACAGCATATTAAAAAGCAGAGACATTACTTTGTCAACAAAGGTCCAGATAGTCAAAATTATGGTTTTTCCATTAGTCATGTATGGATGTGAGAGTTGGACTATAAAGAAAGCTGAGGGCCAAAGAATTGATGCTTCTGAACTGTGGTTTTGGAGAAGACTCCTGAGAGTTCCTTGGACTGCAAGGAGATCCAGTCAGTTAATCCTAAAGGAAATCAGTCCTGAATGTTCACTAGAAGGACTGATGCTGAAGCTGAAACTCCCAATACTTTGTCCATGTGATGCGAAGAATGGACTCATTTGAAAAGACCCTGATGCTGGGAAAGATTGAATGTGGGAGGAGAAGGGAACGACAGTGGATGAGATGGTTGGATGGCATCACCAACACAATGGACATGAGCTTGAGCAAGCTCTGGGATTTGGAGATGGACAGGGAAGCCTGGCATGCTGCAGTCCATGGGGTCGCAAAGAGTCGGACTCGACTGAGCGAATGAACTGAACTGAAAATACACAGCTCTTTGGAGTCACTTAAAAACACACAACAAACCCATTAAACAATAGATACTGTATATGAAATCTTGAGACATGGAGAAAACAATTATATTCACAGAACTGATAAAAAAGATCATGAATTTATACATCTACATCTTTATCTGAAAGAGTAAAAATTTAAAGATGTTCTTACTCAGTATTTTGTTTGTTAAGATGTAATACTATCCTTGACAATTCTGGATAAATGATATATCACTAAACGAAATTTCAGCAATATTAACTGCAATACTAAATTTATACAAGTGAAAAACATGTTTATTGTTTATCACTATTGCTATTACAATGATACAATGTGAGACATTACTCAATAACATGTAAATAAGGAATATTCATAGCACCTTTTAGTCAACTGTAGGGAGCTGCATTAGGCATTACTGACAAAATGGAGGCACAGCCCCAAACCCCTCTCCTCATCTTGCAGGCACAGCCCCGGGATGAAGGAGTTAGGCCTTATGATTCTGACTTGTTCTTTCCTTTCTTTAGTTGAGTTGGCTGGAAAGAATGTTAAGGTGCTTTAGAGAAGCATGAGAAAGCACAAAGCCTTCTGCAGTTGTACCCAGAAAATAATCTATAAAATAACCATTGACATTTGTTCAAGGATCTTTATAAAGAATGTCCCAGGATGAGCACATAGGCCACAGCTTGAGGCCATGGGAAGGATTATTATCTGAGACCTGTTTGTGAGGGGAATGTTTATGGCAAAAGAAGTTTGCTGAGTTTAGGGTTTAGGATTAATTAAGAATAGCTAGAAACCACCATGACTTCCCTGGTGGCTCACAGTAAAGCGTCTGTCTACAATGCAGGAGACCCGGGTTCAATCCCTGGTTTGGGAAGATCCCCTGGAGAAGGAAATGGCAATCCACACCAGTACTATTGCCTAGAAAATCCCATGGACAGAGGAGCCTGGTAGGCTACAGTCCATGGGGTTGCAAAGAGTTGGACTGAGTGACTTCACTTTCACTTTCAGAAACCTTTTTAGGAGATAGTGATCTTAAGATACTAGGGGCAAACAGGATTTAGAAAGACAAGAAATAAACTGAGGAATGTAGCATCAGTTACAATGTAAACACAAGTTAAGTACAGTAAATCTGGGTGGGGGAAACAAAAAATGTCAAACCTCTGACCTAATGCTTTTGTCAAAGTATAAAAGAGAACCTGAAGCTTGAAATAAACATGTAGTTCCGTACTATGAGTCAGAGGCTACAGCACTGTCCGCCGACACCACTCACCCCTTCAGGCTGATTCCCTGGCTGCTGGAGCTGGATTCCGGCAGTAAACCATAAAACAACAAAATAAGATGAAAGAAGCAATACAGCTTGTTTCAATATATCAACAAATCTAGAGAAAGGTTACGTTGAAGTTAGTTCTGTTACTGCTGACAGGTCATAAAAGAGAGAAAGGCAAATGTTAATATTGAACAAGAGCTCAGGAACTATGGACAATGGACTTCACATTTTCAGGTCCTAATGAAGAGATGAAGTTATCAAGTACACATGCTACTAAAGACTGAAACTCTCTTCTGATTCTATGTCATCACAGAGAAAATACTGAGCTCTCAATGCAAATTTATCTATGGCTAGAGAATATGCAGGTTCAGTTCAGTTCAGTCGCTCAGTCGTGTCCGACTCTTTGCAACTCCATGGACTGCAGCACGCCAGGCATCCCTGTCCATCACAAACTCCCAGAGCCCCCAAAAATAAAGTCTGACACTGTTTCCCCATCTATTTTCCATGAAGTGACTGGGCCAGATGCCATGATCTTAGTTTTCTGAATGTTTTATGGCAACTTTTTCATTCTCTTCTTTCACTTTCATCAAGAGGCTTTTAGTTCCTCTTCACTTTCTGCCATAAGGGTGGTGTCATCTGCCTATCTGAGGCTATTGATATTTCTCCCGGCAATCTTGATTCCAGCTTGTGTTTCTTCCAGCCCAGTGTTTCTCATGATGTACTCTGCATATAAGTTAAACAAACAGGGTGACAATATACAGCCTTGACATACTCCTTTTCCTCTTTGGAACCAGTCTATTGTTCCATGTCTGGTTCCAACTGTTGCTTCCTGACCTACATACAGATTTCTCAAGAGGCAGGTCAGATGGTCTAGTATTCCTATCTCTCTCAGAATTTTTCACAGTTTATTGTGATCCACACAGTGCAAGGCTTCGGCATAGTCAGTAAACTGAATCATCCTGTCTCTCTCATATCCAATAGTCAATCTATCAAAAATATATCCGGAATCTAACTCATCTTAAACAGCTCCACCACTAGTGCAAGCCACCATCATGTATTTGCCAAGTATTATTGTAAAAGTCTCCTTATTGTTCTCCCTGGCTCAAGTTCCATCTATTTTCCTTAGGAGTTACAGTGAGTTTTCAAATATAATATAGAATATGCCACTCCTTTATTCAAACTCTTTACTAGTTGCCTGTCTCATCTTAGGAAAATTTAAAACCTTACATATCTTAATATATTTGACTCATAGCTGCCTTTCAGAGTTCGTCAGCTTTCATTCTCTTTGTGGTGTGTCTCAACGTCCTCCTTTGCTGTGCTGTAAATACTATAGGCATATTCCTACCTCAAAGCCTCTTAACTGCTCCCCTCTGCTAGAAATGTGCTTTCCTGAAATAGCTACATGGCATTTTCCCTTAATTCCTTCAGGCCTCTTCTCAATGTCATCTTACCAGCAAGTTATTGTCTATTCAGTGTACTGAGAGATATGAAAGGATGGATAAAGCTTAGAAGTAGCTAAGAAAAATAAATACAAATATAAACAAATGTTTATAGAAACTTTTTTATAATAGCTCCAAACTAGAAACAACCTAGAGGTCTTCCAATGAGTAAACAAACTGTGGCAGTTCCATACTAAACTATGTATTAATAAAAGAGAATGAACTATTGATATATGCCAACAATCTAGGTAACTCTCTCCAGGATTATGCTGAGTGAAAAAAGCCAATCTCAAAAATGAAATACTGTATGATTACATTTATACATTCTTGAAATGTCAGAATTACAGAGAAAGGTTAGTGGTTGCCAGGGTTAAGGGGGTATGTGAAGGGGTTGGGGAAGAAGGCAAGTGGGTGTGGCTATAGAGAGACAACATAAGTGCTATATAATAAATGTCTCAGTTCAGTTCAGTTCAGTTGCTCAGTTGTGTCCAACTCTTTGTGACCCCATGAATCGCAGCACACCAGGCCTCCCTGTCCATCACCAACTCCCGGAGTTCACTCAGACTCACATCCATCGAGTCAGTGATGCCATCCAGCCATCTCATCCTCTGTCGTCCCCTTCTCTTCCTGCCCCCATCCCTCCCAGCATCAGAGTCTTTTCCAATGAGTCAACTCTTCGTATGAGAGTATGTCCCTACAATTCTGTATGCTGAAGCCCTGATTCTCAGTGCAATGTTTCTGAGGGAAGGCTTTTCAAGGTAATTAGGTCATGAGAATAGAAGTCTCATGAAAAGCATTAGTGCCTTTGTAAGAATAGACAAGAGAGACAGTCCCTTCTCTGCAGCATGTAAGGCTACAGCAAGAAGGTAGCCATCTGCAAGACAAAAAAGACCTTCATCAGAACTCAACCATGCTATGCTGTCACTCTGATCTTAGACTTTCCAGCCTATAGAACTATGAGAAATAAAATCCTATTGTTTAAGCCACCCAGTCTGCGGCACTTTCATACAGTAGCCTAAGACAATGAGAGATTCTTGTGATGGATCTGTTTGGTACCTGGATTATATTACTGTCAGTATGTTGGTTGTGCTATTGCAGTATAGTGTTTTGGGGGAACTGTGTAAAGGTATATGAGATCTATTTATATTATTTGTTACAATGACATATGAATTTTCAGTGATCTCAAAAGTTTTATCTTTTTTAAAAAAGAGGGTTGGACACAGGAGCCTACACAATGTGTTCAAATTCAAGGTTGGTCATATGCTAGCTGTGACACCTGGAGTAAGTTAAGTAACATCCCCGTGTTCCTGTTTCTTCAACCATTAAATGGAGGTGATAACAGTGCCAATACTCACAAGGTTAATTAAGGTAAATTAATTAAGATACATAAAGATCTTAGAATGGGATGTGTCACTACACAAATATGATCCATTATTAACAATTCTTCAGAGAACATTTGCTGCTATATTGTCTATTATAAATATGATTCTTATTCACAGTTATGTTCTAAGTGCCGAAAACACCGTCCAGCACATGATAAGCACGTGAACAAATGAATTGTCCTGAGAGATGTATTTGCTTCCAGTGCACGGATAAAATCACTGTTCTGAATATCCAAGTTTGAGAATATCACATGTCAAACTTTCTTTTTATATTTGTATAACTTGTATAATTGATTATGGATGACCACAAAAATTCTCCTCTGCATTAGAGAATTTCTCCTCCTTTCTTTCTCATGAAATCTTCCTTGGCTTAAAATCCATTTGTATTATATCCATCTTGATTGAAAGAGCTGACAGATATATTGTTAATCTCTTCCTTCTCTATCTCTATAATATTACAGATATGAATTATGATTAATAAGGCCAGTAGTCTTAAAAGTTTATAGGTTTCTTCTAATAACTCTAATGATCTCTGTTATGCATGGAAAAATTGATTGGAATTAATGGAAAGAATTGAGATACTTTGCTACAAGTTGTGTGTATTAACCATAGAGCCAGCATTCTGTAAATGTAGATGCAGAAATACCTTGATATTAATACCTTAATATGACAAATACCTTGATAGGACTGACTGTTCCATATAATTTTATATACGGCATTTTAGCATCCAAGGATTTTGATGTCCTTGGAGGGGGATGTAGTTCCTGAACCAATTCCCCATAGATACTGATTATATATCTATAATATATAGACACTAATTATATATTAATTATAAATTATATATAAACTATAAATTATATATATGTTAGCTATATATAACTACACATTAAATGGTATGTTAAATCTCAAAGAGATTCTAGGTATCATAATTTAATGCTTCAAGAAGCATAAAGTCAGTGTAATAAGATATTTCACAATTAACACAAAATCAGTTTCTTAATTAAAAAGTTTGAATAATATTCACTAAAAGGATTGGCTAATTGTCAGTTGGGACTGTACACTATCTGAGTCCAATTTAAGATGGTTTTCTCCTCAATTTCTTCTCAGTAACTAAAGAATTTTGTTGTTGTTGTTGTTAAGTTTCTAAGTTTTGTCCAACTCTTTGAACTGCAGCATGTCAGGCTCCTCTGTCCTCTACTATTTCCTGGAGTTTGCTCAAATTTATGTCCCCTTAGTTTGTGATGCTATCACATTTATGTCCCATTAGTTGGTGATGCTATCAAACCCCTCACATTCTTCGCCTACCCTTTCTCCTTTTGCCTTCAATCTCCTTTTGCCAGCATCAGGGTCTTTTCCAAAGAGTTGGCTCTTTGCACCAAGTACCCAAAGTACTGGAGCTTCAGCTCCAGCATCAATCCTTCCAATGAATATTCAGGGTTGTTTTCCTTTAGGATTGACTGGTTTGATCTCCTTGTAGTCCAAGGGACTCTCACGAGTCTTCTTCAGCATCACAATTTGAAAGTATCAGTTCACTGGCGCCCAGCTTTCTTTATGGTCCAGCTCTCACATCCATACACGACTACTAGAAAAACCATAGCTTTGACTATATGTACCTTTGCTGGTAAAATAATACCTCTGATTTTTAATATACTGTATAGGTTTGTCATAGAATTCATATGAGTTTTCAGCTGGAAATAATTTCAAATGTAGAAAAGTTCCAAAAATAAAAATTGTACAAAAACACTCATATACATATGGTTTTTACTCATGTTCCTCTGTTAACATTTTTATTTCATTTGCTTTATTTATTTGCACTTGTTAGGACTGTCTTTCTCTATTTGTGCATTTTCTAATGTTTCCTGGTTATTAAGTTGAGATAATGCACTCTAGATAGAATATTAGGCAACACTGTCCTCCTCAGAGAACCTCATCAGTAGACATACATTGGCCATCTGACTTTCACTGGTGATAATTTTCATCAATAGGGCTTAGCATCTCCAATGCATTACTGCTATTTCTTTTCAACCCTACAACTAATAAACATTCTTTGGGGAGCCACTTTAAGAGCACGCAAATCTCCACCTCATCAACCTGTTGCCTCTACTGATAATTTTTACTTGCTCTAATTTTTACCCTGGAAGCTGCAAAACAATGTCAGGTTTGTTTTCAGTTTTGCTTTTTTCCAGCTCCACGACACCTTCCACATCTGTCATTCAACCTGCAGCATTCTGCTGTAACAAGATGCCTTCTTTTTCTTGTTTTCTTCCTTTTACTTCCTCCCTCCCACCTATGATTGGCATAATCTCATAAAACTCTTTTTTCCCAATGGTTCATAATTCATTATGGTACTTAATTATTTTGATGCTCAAATTGTTCAAAATTTGGCCAATGGGAGACCTTCAAGCTCTTTCCTATATAGTTAACATAAACCATCCATTATTATTTTGAATGCTTCCTTTGTGACATTATACTTGGCCCTCGAACCTGCTATTTCAACAAGGAGTCCTGATTTTTTTTAAGTGTTGTCATGGGTTGAACTGTGCCCCACAATAAGATATGTTTAAGGTCTAACTGCTGGTATTACTTGTGAATGCAGGCCTACTTGGAAATAAAGTTTTGCAGATATAACCAAGAGGAGACTATACCATGTGGGACCTAAGCCAATGACTGGTGTCCTTATAAGAAAAAAAGAAATCTGGACATAGAGAAAATGCACGCGACAATGGAGGCAGAGACTAGAGCTATGTTGCCACAGGCCAAGGAACTTCAAGGATTACAGGCAACCACTAGAAGTTACGAGAAAGGCATGGCAGAGATCCCCCCTCGACCCCTCTAAGATCAAGAATTAACCAAATTCTGCCAGCACATTGATTCTGAACTTCTAGACTCCTGACTTGTGAGAGAATAAATTTCCGTTGTTTTAAGTTTCTGGTAATTTCTTACAGTAGCCCTAGGAAGCTAAAAGAATGGGACACTAGCTGTGTCATTACTACTTGAACAACTTTCTTCCTTTGTCCACTTGGCAAGAGAACTAGGGCATAAATGTATATATATTCACATAAACACACACGTATATATACAAGTACACACACACAAGTCACTTACACACAGGAATGTACATATTTACACAGACACCTCTAATCCAGTCCATCCCCATAGCATTCTTTTCTGTCTTCTCTCATTCTACATTTGTATGTCCATTTTTTCCACAGTGATAATACCTGCTCCAGACAATATTAACTCAATTACTCATTCACTCAAAATAATTTCAGGATTAGTTTGCTCAAACTGCCCAAATAAACAAATGGAATAAAGAAAAAAAGTTCAAGATTTGTATGCAATACTGTTTGCCTCTCTCATTCTGCCCCAAACTGAGGATATATCATCCAATACTGTGTTAATAAAGTACTTGAATTATTCCTCCCTTCTTTCTTCTTTATCTTTCAGTATACATCATTCATTTGACTTCTGATAAACAATCATGTTCATTTGTTTTAGTATGCTTAGTTTTAGATCTGCTATCTCACTGATAACATTTTTCTTTAACCTATCGAATACACAGCAGTGGTTTAGTTGCTAAGTCATGTCCAACTCTTGTAACCTCATGAGCTGCAGACCACCAGGCTCCTCTGTCCATGGGACTTCCCAGGGGGAATACCAGAGTGGGTTGCCATTTCCTCTTCCAGGGGATCTTCCCAACCCAGGGATCAAACTGTGTCTCCTGCATTGCAGGCAGATGTTTTACTTCAGAGCTATCAGAGAAGCCCTTTGAATAGGTAGGATACTAACATAATTTGAAACTATACTAAAAAAATAAACTTCAAGAAGTGTCATGTGAGACCCATATCTCTTCCACCACACTTTTTGCCTCATACGGATTACTGATTTTATTGTGTCTGCTTTACCCTTCCTGCACAGATGCATGTTTTATTTTCCCTTTTTCTTACACACAAAAATAACACTACATGTACTCTTTTGTGCTTTCATTTGGTATCTTATTTCCTGGATATCAATTCATTTCTGTTTATAAAAAAGCTGCATTGTACTCTATAGTGTGCATGTACCATGGTTTATTCAATCAATCTCCTATGATTGGTCATTTATATACATTCTAATATTTTTACAATTATACTGAAATAAATAATCTTTGCAAATTATTTTAACATACCATAAGGACTGGATTCCTGGTTTAAAATAATTCATACTTGTGAAGATGTTTTTCTTTACTCTTATGTAATGGGGTATGGGCATCTTGTGGAGGAATTTTTAATGACATGAGCAAACATTCCTTAAATATTAAGAAATAAAAACATATTATGAAACAGAAGATATAGTATGATGCAAATTATATAAAAACTCAAAGGGACACATGCATGTACAAAAAAACAAATGTGTGATGGGATTATGGGTGTTTTAATATTCTTTGCTGTACTTTTTGTATGTCTCAAGTTTAACGTAATCATCATGCATTATGTTTATAATACAAAAAAACCAATAAATTATATTTGCAAACAAGAAAAAGTTCTATTTTTGATAGTTAAACTGACTTTAGGTACCATAATAACAAAGCCCTTTTGCTGAAAACAACAAATGATGAGTTAAATAAAAAAGAAAAGAATCTTTTTCGTTTTGAAATGCATTGCTAGATTGACACAGAACACTCAGAAAGCTAAAACAAAGTAAAAATGGAAATCCACGGAGGTAAGCAAACAGCCAAATGTCTTTCATTCTAGAGACATGTCAAATTCCATGAAATGAGCTTTACTTTTTACAGCCATGTACAGAGTTGGCAGCAGTATCCTGGAAATGGCTTGTGGGAGCAAACTATACAGATCTCTTCCCAAATTCATGCTCAATGACTTCACACTGGTAGTTTGAAATTAGTTGTAACATAAAATTGAAAAATACTGCAAGTCAAGACTTTTTTTTCCCCCTCTAGAAAGCAAGTTTTAAAATCCTTACCAGCAAACTACTGAACCTAAGGTTTAGAAAAGAAATCTTAGGTAAACTGAAGATAGGGAGACTATAGATCTCAACATAAAGCTGAAATTCTAAAGAGTTGCACACTTAGTGTAAGAGTGAAACAGAAGTAAGCCTATCCCAAAGAAAGAGGCAGCAAGGAAATCTGCTTGTTTCAAACTTGCTGATGGGTGAAGGTAAAAATATCTTTCCTGAAAATTTAACCACAAGCCCACCCTCATAGAAGTTTATAGGTCTAGAACTCATACTACCTATGTAGCCCACAAAACTTTAAGCCTACAATTTATCTGAATGTGTGTCCATGTTGACAGTATTCCTAGGGTTTTGGCAGATTCCCATGCAAATCCTTTCTCTGGAAACTCACCTTCATCTCAGCCTCAAAAATACTACAAATAATGAATGTGAGCTCACACATAAAACCTAAGGGAGTCTGAGTAAGAGCCAGCAGAAACAAAAAACAACAAAATCAGAACTGCAAAAGATTTAACTATTAGGTTAGGCACAAAATAAAGTTTAATATATTTTTAAAAATGAAAGAAAGAAGTATAAACAGGAGAAAGGAGTCCGAGTTTACCAAAATGATGAAACAAGAAGCAAATCTAAAAGAAATAAAAATGAAAAATAAAGTTATGGATATTAAAAACCTCAAAGGAGAGGCAAAACAGAATACTAGACACTACTGAAGACATAATCGGAAACATCAGAAAATACATCATAATCCAGATAGCAGCAAAGACAAGACAGGGAATTTATGCAAGTGATTAAAGGTTTTGCGATAAAGTGATCAGGGATACAAATATGGTTAAGTTATAAAGAAAACCACAGGAATAATGTTCATAAAACTCAAGATAATGGTTACCTTGGGGCTGGAGAGAGATAGAGGATCATAAGGATCAAATAGAGGTTTAAAGATACTGGCAAATTTCTGTTTCCTAAGATGGGTGGTAGGTACACAGGTTAATTTTTATAAAAAGTTTTATTTGGGAATAATTATAGATATATAGGGAAACTTCAAACATAGTAAAGAGAGTGTCCAGATGCTCTTATTCCAGTTTGTTGTAAAGTTAACACCTTACATTACCATGGTATATCTGCCCAAACAAAGAAACCAACCTGTTGTACTACTATTAACTAAAGTCCAGACCTAATTCATTTTCACCAGTTTTTATACTAATATCCTTTTCTGTTCTGGTTCCAATCCAAGAAACCACTCTGTGCTTAGTTGTTATATCTCTTTAGTTTCCTCTTATCAGTGGCACATTCTTAGTCTTTCCTGATTTTTTCAATCTTAAAGGTTCTGAGGAGTACTCAATGGCATTCCTTAAGAGTTTCCATCAGTTTAGATTAGTCTGATGTCCTCATGATTAGATGGGGGTGGAAGAATACAAGATACTACAAGTTCATTTTCCCTGTTCCAGTCATAGAATCAGCCATTTGTCCAAGGAACCCTGGGTCCTTTCAGTGGAGAATAGTATTTTCCAACACAGGTCTGGGTGCTGAGTATGTCTGTTGCTTGGGGTATCACTTCTTCTAAGCCTTCTTAGTTGACAGATCTAGGAAATATACGTATGTACACTAATTCATGTACACACATGTATCTGTAATCATTTCTATATATTAAACTGAACAAGAATTCATACTATTATTGCCAACTCTAACTCAGTACGAAGAGTTTATTCTAGTTTCCCCCCAACCCCAGGTTATCTTTAACATCTCTCTCTGACAGTGAGAAACCTGAATCCCACCATCCATCATCGATTTCAATAGTTGTCCAACTCCAGTATATATACAAAGTAGGCTCAGAATTATTAACTCATACGCCTGTAAGAAACAAATCTGCCAACTACAATGTTTCTATAGTGTTCCTTTGTATTTAACTTAACATTTTCCAGTCAAAACACCATTTCCCAAGTTACTTAGGTCAGCTCCTTTTTTCTGCACCCCTCCAGTAAGGTAATATTATATATTTGGAAGACAGATTCATTTCTCAAAGTCTTTCCTAATTCTAGGATTCCCTACATTAAAAAATATTTTCACCTTAACTCCTTGTGATGTACAGTTCTATGGGCTTTAATAAATGCATAGCATCATGTACCTACCACTATAGTACTATCCAAGAACAGTTCTATCAGGACAAAAATTGATCTCCATGTCTTCTTCGCAGTCAATGATTTTATCTGCCCAACATCTATAATTTTAATATCTCCATGATTAAAAATGAGAATATAAGAATTAAAACTGATGATTCTTCACAGAATAAAACATAAAATTGTGAGGAAAGGCCATGCTTAAACATTATGGGGGAGTGCTTATACTGTATCACTTTAGAGTTTTAGACTGGAGAAAAGACATGAGATCAACTTTTACATTTTTCATGGTTGAGAACTGGGGTCTAGTCCCAGGCACCTATTTTATATGTTTATAAAGTATTGTCCAGGGAAAGACTCTATAAGCTTTGCTTACACAAATGTTTAGTATTGAATTGTAAATGGTTTACTAGAGAGATATTAAAAAAAAAAAAACACCACCACAACTACAGTGTAGGGACAATAAACTAGAAAACTATCTTACAGACTATTCAATTTGGCATATCAATCATGTGAATATTCGATTTTAGTAGATATGCTAATATCTACCCAATGTCACAGATCTGAAGAATTCAGTTTCAGAAGGATAGCTCAAGTAGACAGACAGTTAAGACAAAAATAATAATAAAAATCTTCAACTTGTTTATTTGTATCTGCTCTTAAAAAAAAAATCATGCAGTATGGGAGTTTCCATTTAATTTACATTTAGGTACTTAGTTAAGTCAGTATAGATTTCATATACATTTGATTTCATATACAAATTGTATATGAATCATGACCCCAAAGGCACTGTTATCTGGAGATATGATTAACTATATAGGTCTAAGCAGCACAAGTCACTTGCTGGCAGTGTTATCATCAAAGACTTTTTAGCTTTCTCCCCCTGGTGGTAATGTATGCATTAACACTTTAAATAATATTTGGATAGAATCTTAATGCTTTATGTTTATGGCTGCTACAGTCAATTATAGGCAGCCAATTTTGGGATAAGAGTGGATTTAGATGAAATAGAAACAGATCTCAAAACTCTTCTAAAGGAAGCACTTTTCTCCTACAGTTCCTCTTTTGCCCCCTCAAAATGCAATTACAACCATTACATCATTATAAATTACATGCTGGAGTTATCTCAGTAGGTATCTGCCAAATGTAAAACTTACAGAAGGTATTCAATGTAACAATAATGCTTTATCATTTTAATTACAAACTCTTAAAAAAAAAGCTCCCTAAAGTATACCAATTGGGGTGGTCTAAATTAACAGTAACTTAGTAGCTCAAGGGTAGTAAAAATAGACTGAACTACCAAATTTTATCATACTCATAGCAGCTGTCTTCCTGCCGCTAGGAAGCTAAGTATTTAACAAAGCAGACAGCTTGGCATTGGCATCTGATTAGCAGTGTGTGTATTGTCAGATAGAATGTGCTTGGCTCTTTTGTTTCAGGGTTTGATTAGAAATCTGGAGAGCAGTGGCATCACGTAACTTTATTCTTAAGGTTGTAAAAGGTAAATAAACTGTGATGCTTCATCTGTACATTAAAGACTGATCAATGTCATTCTGGTAATATACTTCATCAAATTCTAGAAAATGTAAAGGAATTCTTTTTCTATATATAAATACATCAAACATTTATTCTAACAGGCAGATCTTAAAATCATTTTAGTTAAATATTTTATATATTAAAAATAGTTTTACAAGAGGGTCTTTGAAGCATAATGAGTCCTATAATTAAAATACTGTTGGTGGAGAGGAAGAGCAGTCATTTTAAGTACATAAATACAAGATTCTATTCCTAAAATTATCAACAGTATAAATCAAGATTCATAAAAAATTTTTAAATGCCTATGAACATCTTATTGGGAAAATAATGCTTTCTTGAAAGAATAATATTGTTTTGATGCAGATACCCACACATTAAACTATAAAAGGGTGACTCTCATTACCTTCTCCCCACAAATTTCTTTGAAAATTTATAACAAATGATTGTGCTTATTGGCAGAGTTCAAAATCAGTAGAGTCTATGCAAACAATCTACTTCAATGAGAAGTACATTCTTTTACTCTATCAAATCCTTCAGAGGTAATCGGACTAGATGTTTTATTCAACAGGGCTGAAGAAAATTGTTCTACAATAGGTTAATTCAAAATGGCAGCATAGAAAATGCATCTGTCAGTGGGGATCAAATTACAGGGCAAGCTCCTCTCAATGCTTAGAAAAACAAGTCTGCAGTTCTACAGATTATGTGCCTGTGTGTGTTTAAAGGGGTGGGAAAGGAGCTAAATATCTGAGCTAACCTCCAATTAAAGTCAATCATAAAAACAGCCAATTTAATGAGTGCGGATTTCTTTGGGTAATTATAACACCAACCACTTTTTTCTCTTTTAAATCTGTAATTCTGCCTTCTTGTTATTGCTTGCTTTGTCATTAATCGCCTCAGGACCTTGATTTCCTAGCAACAGACTGCCACCAAACATTTGGCTCCTGTTCAACATTTTCTTTGTGAAAAATGGCACTGCTGTTGCCGCCTGGGCTGCTGCAGCTAGACTGGCTGTGTAAGTGCTCTAATAATGTATTCTACTGGAAAAAAAAAAATCACATGATATGGGGTGCAATGACTGAGCTCAGTTAATTACTGAGCTGGGAAGTTTATCTACAATCAAAAAGCTGTTGAGGAAAAGGAGGATATAAGGATTAAAAAGGTGCTCCTTCTATTATCAATTATTTGCAGGTGAGAATTTACAAAGAAATATTTTATTCTTGAGTTGACAGGTTACTGTTTAAGTTTATTTAGGAAAGGGTACACAAAAGGCCAATGTCCCTCAAATGCTGCTTGACAAATTCTTTCTCCACAAAACAGTCCTAAACACACAAAAGAATCACACAACAGTTTGCTGCAGTTTTAAAAAGGAAATTATGTATCTGTCGGTTGTTTCCCTTCTGCTTAAGGTAAAAATCATATGTATATGTAAATATACTATGAGATGAGAGAATGAGGTTTTCATTCACAATATGAACACTAGACATGATAAAAACAGAAAAAGATACTGCGTTTTGATATATTATATACCTAAATAACTATTGTATAATCCATGATAAGAGAAAAAAAGATGCTTATCATTGTTTTTGAAGCAATTCAAGTAGAACTGAAAGAAACCAAACCTCATAATTGGAAACCCAGTGAAAACGTAGATATTTTCTCTTTTTTTACTTGGTAGATTTATCAAGATTCTCCATGTCTTAGAAATACTACTGCCTCCAGAATGATAGTTATGGAAATTAACATGGCATGTCAGCTATGGTTCGCTGAAACCTTGCTTTAGTTCTTAGAAACATGGCTTTATAGGACTGGCATGTTTCAGGACTGCTGTCAGGATATGATAATTTAATAAACCCAAGGGTACACTAAGTATTATGGAAGCATCTGTGAAACTAGTAAGTTAGTGGACATTTCGATTCTCAGCCATGTCTACATACTGTATTAAAAAAACTTCCCACAAGGCATAGTCCCAATTTGGCTCATATGAGGAAGTAAAAATGCTGTGGTTTACCTGAAAACATCGCAATGACCACTTTGACAGACTGAATGAATTAAAGATATTTGAATAATTTTATAGAATTCAGTTCTTCTGTCATTGGCACTAAACTATATCATTTCACCACTGGGCCTGATTCTCCATTTTAACACCTTTCTACAAAATCTAATTCTTGAATGATATAAGAAAACAAGCATATAGACACTACTAGAGAAGCTTTAGAAATCCAGAATGGACATTTTTAATATGGAACTATAACTAGAATTATATATCACTTCATTCACTATTTACTAAACAGGGGTTACTGACCTGGGCTCCATTAAATAGGAAAAAGTCTTCTCATATCCATGAACTATCAAAAACTCTACAAAAATTTTATGAGTAAATCTTTCTGGAATGGTTCAAAACTCAGAAAAAATTAAAATCTACTATACTAAGCAGATACATCTGCCTGATAAATGCTGGTCTACATTTTTAAGCAAAATAATATTTTAAAGATTTAATTTAGTTTATTATCACTATCAAATTAAATAAATATTAACCTTAGAAGAAACTACATGTCTGTAAAAATATTTATTTTTATAGGATGAATAATGGAATATATGGGACTCTCTTAGTTTGTGTATATATATGTCTTTCTGAAAAGAC
Source organism: Ovis aries (assembly GCF_016772045.2). Taxonomy (NCBI): domain Eukaryota; kingdom Metazoa; phylum Chordata; class Mammalia; order Artiodactyla; family Bovidae; genus Ovis; species Ovis aries. The sequence continues at coordinate 29,514,135 of NC_056078.1, read as the reverse complement.
TAAGCCAAGATATTTTTGGTGAGTTACTATATATTCATATTTTGTTTTGATTGTGACTATTTCTGTCATGTCCCTTAAACTTAACAATAATAATACAAGTTGGTCTTATGTTATTTATAGAATGAAGTAAGAAACAATAATTTGAAAAATAAATACATAAAAAGACTAGTCAGGACAGCAGGGTTAAACAGAGGTGAGAGATTAGACAAAATTTGTGTTTGGGCTAAAAGTATTTATAGGGGAAGATGGGAGAGAGAAAAGTGTTCAAGGGTTTATCAAAATTTAAACAAAAACTTGTGCCAGTATTTCTGTACATGAGGAATGCAATTTGGAAGGGTATTAATCTATCTTTTAAAATATCTTCAGTTATTTAGGATTTGCTAATGCTCCTAATTATATTAGGACAAAGTCAGTGAAAAACTTAATATGAATATATCCAAGGGGTAGGGAGAAAACACACGATAGACCCAAGAGGTTAGAGTCAAATGAGCCCTGTTATATAGTTTAGAAACTATACTGATCTGAAATTAGATGATAGCAAATATGAATTTAATAGGTCTAAGTAAGTACTGAAAAGGAAGAAACTTTTTCTCATCTTTTCATCCCACTTTACCAAATATGATTTTTAAAGCTTCATCTACTACATGTGATACTACACGTCATCCACTCAGATCAGAAAAAGAAAAATTAAGTGCTATTGTAAAGAACTGACTCCAAAACATGTAATATTATATTTAGAACAAATAAATGAGAACAAAAGATTAAAAGCCACTCTTTACAGAGTATCTGCAAAGGAGAAATAGGTAAAAGGAAGAAAACAAAGAATAGAACTTATTATGACTTCTACTACGTGTGTCAAAGAACAAAGAAATAAATTCATCATCTAATTAGGAAAACTATATAATTTATAGCCATAATACTTGAATCATACAAACAACTATACCATATGGCTATAAATTGAATGCTGGAACCATGGAGAGTAACTGCAAATGGGTACAAAGTTTCTTTTTGTGGTGACGTTACAGTTTTAAATTTAAATTATAGTGATGGCTGCAGAACTCTGAATATATCAAAACTAACAATCACCAAACTGTACACTTTAAACAGATGAAATTTACAGGATATAAATATCTCAAAAAAGCTGCTATAAAGAGACTAAATCCAATTTTATTTATCTGTTGTAGAACAGACACAATAGAACATACGGCTTAAATCATATTAAGCTAGAAAGAATGTACAATAAAATTTGTTAGAAAAAAGATATACATCTACAGATACTAGACTGTTTATGTCCACTTTATATACAATATCAAAGACGTGACAACTAGCATGTAAAAATGTATACTGCCATCACAATGCTTATAAATTTCCCCTCTTAAACATGTTTATTAAAGAGATTTAATAGACATTTTCTCAAGCAATTGCTGATTGACCTGAAATATTATCAACTGAAGCAGAAACACTTCAGTAGATGGTTTATTAATTCATTTGGGGTTCTGTCTAAACAATTAATTGTTATACATATACATATGGTAGCTCAGTGATAACAAATCCACCTGATGTTGCAGGAGACGCACGAGACACAGGTTTGATCCCTAGATCGGGAAGATCCCCTAAAAAAGGAAAGGGGAACCCATTCCAGTATTCTTCCTGAGAAAATCCCATGGAAAGAGGAGCCTGGCCGGCTACAGTTGCAGGGGTCACAAACAGTTGAACATGACTGAGTGCACACACACCCACAAGCGATTAGCACACAGTGTGGTTTCCAACATCACATAAAATTCCAAGACTTAATTATAAAGCCAGAAGTTTAAAACACAAACACTTTCAACCTTTATCTTTCTATCTTTAGAGTCCAAAGCTTCTTTAATCAATACTATCTTACCTCTACTAAGCAAGTAAAAAAATTATTCTGTTTAGCTAAAGATAACTTTAATATTCCATGTATTCATCCCTCCTACTATAGAGTTTTACTTTTGATACCTGCTAAAAATGAGACTCAAGAAAAATTATAGGCATATAGGAGTAAACTGGCTTTCCAGGTGGTGCTATTGAAACCACCTGTCAATACAAGAGACATAAGAGATGCATGTTCAATCTCTGGGTCGGGAACATCCTCTGGAGGAGGGCATAGCAACCCACTCCAGTATTCTTGCCTGGAGAATCCCATGGACAGAGGAGCCTGGCAGGCTACAGTCCACAGGGTCACACAGAGTCGGACACAACTGAAGCGACTTAACACAGTACAGGAGTAAACTGCTCAACTTGAAGAAAATATCTCTATATATTTTTCACAAAGTATTAATTTAAAAAGTGAAACTGTTAGAGTTTAACTTGCCAGAAAAAAATTCTAGACAAACTGAAAACAAATACAAATAGAATTTCTAAAAATCACATTCTCATTTGAAAAATATTCTAGTGTGAATCAAAGGTTCTCTTTAATAAGGAAGAAGCAAGAGCAGTAATCATTTGTGTAACTCACTGGACAGATATAACATTCAGAAAATTTTTTCAGCTTAAAAACTGAACTCCAATGCTAATGTTTAAGAAGCAAAAGAATTAACAGTCTTTTTCTTTCTCTCTATCTTGTATCCAAGTTAAAGATGGATGTCTTTTACCACACAGTTTGGAGTTTTACTTGAAGAGATGTCAAATTGGTACATAAAACTCTAAATTCCTGAATGACACAGATTCATATGTACAGCACCCCCCTTATCTGTGGAAAATACATTCCGAGAATATCAAGGTATATTGAAATTGCCAATAGTTCTAAACACTTTATAGACTACATTTTTCTCAGCATCACTATTCTTGCACTTTGGGGCCATTATGAAATACCGGTTATTTGAACACAAGCACTGCGATACTGCAACAGTTGACCTAATAACTGAGATGGCTACTAAATTACTAACAGACAAGTAGTGTACAGTGTCAATGTGACAGGCAAAGGACAGAGCAAGACGGCACAAGACTTCGTCATCCTATGCAGAATGGTGCTCAATTTAAAGTTATTAATTGTTATTTCCAGAATCTTTCATTTACTATTTTCAGGCCAAAGATGATCATGGGTAACTGAAAGCACAAAAAGGAGAACCACAGATAAGGGTTGGGGGTGAGGTGGGGGGATTACTATACTAAATGTCAGAAATTAAACACAAACATGTAATGCTCCAGAAAGAAGGGGAGAAAATGTTTCTTATTTTATCTTTTGACTTTATAAATGTTAATAGTTAATGTCACCTATAAGGACATTGTAAAAAAATTTTTTTAAGCTTAAAAATTCATAGTTACTTCCTAATGAAGTCAGTGAAGCAAAACAGAATAGTATAGTCAAAACTTTCCAATATAAAAATGCAGGAATAGGACTTCCCTGGTGGCACAATGGATAAGAATTTCCCTGCCAACGCAGGGAACACAGGCTCAATCCCTGCTCCGGGAAGATTCCACATAAAGCAACCAAGTCTGTGCGCCACAACTACTGAGCTCACACCCTAGGGCCTGAGCGGCCCTGAAGCCTGAGCAGCTACAGCCTGTGCTCCACAGCAAGGAAAGCTCGCAAACTGCCACTAGAGAAAGCCTGTGTAAAGCAACGAAGACTCAGCTCAACTTAAAATTGAATTCAGAAAATTTTTAAAGTTTCTAAAAAAAATGCAGGAGTAAAACCAAATGATGGTCTTTAATTTGACCAGTGCAATGGGAGTTTCAAATACATAAGCACTGAAAAACTGCATTTAGAACACTGATAAAATGAAAAGTCAGAGATAGTTCAACCATCCCAACTCCTTAACTAATGATCTTAGAAGATTATGACAAAGATTAATAAATTTCAGAAATGCCTTGAATTCATTCATAGCTAAAGGTTTTATAAACAGATTAAGTGACTTATTAAATCAATTCTTGCACACAAAATAGCTTAAATTCTTTTAAAAAATACATTTGTTTATTTACTCTGTCAAAGTTAATTCACTATAATAGCACATTTTTCAGAAGATGATATTACAAAGGCTTTTTCTATAGTATAATAAGTGTATGGTAACGAGTTTAAGTGTCCATACTTGAGCAAAATTTTTCTATTTTCACCTATCCAGATGTTTTGGGGGAAGAAGTATAAATCTCACACATATATATAATATATATTAAATAGGTATCTTCCATTCCCTTGTACATTAATTTCTATTAGGTTACAATTACAACACAAATTCATTCCTTTTCATTAGAATCTCTCTCAAATTTTCTCACATTACAATATTAGATGACACTAAATATTGAGTATAATCAAAATGTCTTTAAAATTCTAATCATGTTATATACTAAGTGTATTTTTTTAGCCAATGTTATCTGAAGAAAACCAAATCCTGAAAAAAAAACCCAGCAATTATCTTATTCCATTATACATTCATTCTAATTTGCTATTCAACATGCACAGAAAAAATTTCTAATATGAAAAATCTCAAATATATGATTTCCTAGACTACATTTTTATAATTTATCACACTTCATTTTAATTACTTTAGTTATTGCTTTCACAATATCAATAAAGATATTTAATTGTAACTGAGTCCAAGTAACAGTTCTATTAAGATAAATTATTACTAATGTCATTATTAAGAATTTTAGTAGAAAACTCAACCAGGCTGAACGAAGTTACAACCTAAATAATTGTCACTGAATACTAGTTGCCCCTTATGTGCAAAAGATCCTATTTCTTACCATGTGTTAACTCTATTCCTTTTCTCTAAGCATGCACACTTCTTCAAACCATGTTTCCTCCAATCATCCATAATCATATCTCCCATCATTCCAGAAGCAAACCTTACTAACATTTAAAACCTTACCTTCCAGAAAAATATACTACCCAAAATGGTAAGACTATAGGCTGTAACAGATCTATGATAAGCCATTAAAACTGACAACATCACAGAAAGACGAAAATATGCACAGGAGTCAAAGGATAATCCAAATTACTGGCCCTGCATTCTCAAACAATCACTGACAAACTATGACTCACTGTTTTTTTCATTTATGGTGCTTCAGTTTCAATCAGTAAAAAAGAACACACACACTAGGTGACTCAGTTTATACAAAGTAAGTAACATGGCACTTGAAGCTCTTGTTAACCTATTTCTTAAATATCACTTTGATCTCTAAAATTAAAAATTCTCCCTATAGAAGCCTAAACTTGCAAGCTGATTACTGTTTTTCAATGTATTTGATATACAGAAACTTTTTCTCATTAAGAATTCTTCAGAAATAATGCATAAACGTCTATGCAAAATCCCACTGTACTCACAATGCAGGCCAAAACACTACTAAGAATTGACTGAAAATGTTAGAAAAGTTACCGTAATATTTTAATTATACATGGATGACAGTTATCTATTAGCTAAGAACTTTCACATTTTTAAATGATAAAATGACATTTTATCATTTTACAGAATTTTACAGAATCTAGAACAATAACTTACACAGTTTCTTAGGCTGAATGAACCTTAAAATTGTTCAAATCTAAAAAAGAAGCTTAGGTAATCTTATAGGAAAAAAAAAAGTCATCTAAAAAAAGGAAAAACAAAGCCAGGAGATTTCTAATTCTAACCAAGATGAAAACAGTGAGAAACGGGTTTATCTTCCCATTTTAAAGAACAATAAAAATGAGCAAAACATATCAAACAACAACTTTGAGAAACTGGACAACAATCATATGAGAGACAAGATCAAGTGATCTCTACAACTATTCAAACTTAATTACTAGAGAGAATTTCCAGGTTGCAGTCAAGGCAGAGAGAACCTAAACAGAGTCCAGTAGTCTGCAATCAGGGAAGCCATGGCAGGTAGCACATGCAAGGGTAATACACTGAATAGGATAGAGCCATTTGAAGAAAGAGGTACAAGACGAGAACTTGAGATCTGCAAGGCTTTCCCATCAAGTATTTAGCACATGTGCATGAAGAAAAAACCCAATGTCAAGGTAAGAACCAGAAAAAAATACGATAGAACTTGCAGACAAGGGTATTAAAACAGGTAGTATAACTATATCCCATAAGTTTAGAAATGCAGATAATTTCTAAAATTTCATACCTTTTACTCAGGTAAAAAGCATGAATATGTAGAGCAGACACAGCAGGAGTTAAAAAGGCCCATTATCAAACTTACAAAGGGAAAACTACAACGTCTGAGATAAAAAATACATTGGGTGGAGAGAACAAGATGGCAGAGGAGTAGATGGATTTGGAGTACATCTCTCTCCACGAATACATCAGGAATACACCTTCCAACACAGACGTCCATGTGGAACACCAGCTGAGAGCAGACAGGAGTACCTGACCAGTGGAAAAAAATATATGGAACCATGCAAAACTCAGCAGGACAGAGGAGCTAGAGGGGAAAACAGGAGTGTTACTAGGACTGGACATGCCCTCAGTGGGTGGAGGAGCTGAAGCAAGGGTCCGATCCCCACATCAGGGCAACTGTCTGAGTCAGAAGAGGAACATTTAAGGCTGAGAGTGAAAACGATTATCTGCAGCCTAAATAGATTGAGAATCAGACAGTCATTGCCGCAGCCACATGTATCCCAGACAGGGACACAGGTCCCCTAGAAGGCGAAGTGGCTGGGAGCCGGAGCTTAGGGATTGTGGAGCAATCCCAAGGCAAGGGCTGCTGCTGACTGTGGACAGATGGACCGAGGAGACATCAGGGAGGAGACTGAGGTAGGAAATGCCTGTGGATGAAAGCCAGGCAGCCACGGAAGCAAGGCAATACTGCTGAGTGACACACAGTGGGTGGAGCCACCACCATAGCCTCTCTCTGCCCACATGCCAGCATCAGCATCTGAACAACCAACAGGCTGGCCCATCAAGGGCCTGACACACTGAACTACAGAGTAGGACACCCCCTGCCCCTTTAAGTGGCTGACGTGCCGATCTACAGAGTGGGACCCCAGCCATGGGGGCCCCTCTATCTGCCTGATGCACTGAACAATAGATAAGGACCCCAGGTAAGGGAGCCCTCTAAGTGCCTGAACAGGCAGAGATATGGAGAAAGACTAGTCAAAGAGGCCTTCTGATCGTCAGCTACCAGAGGTTCAAAAGAAGGCTGACAGGGCCATAACTCCAGCGGCTGAGGCACTCTGTGTCCCTGCACACTTGGAGCCACCAGGGTCCCCATGACCCAAGCAGCTGCACCACCTTCATGTTCAACCCTCGCTGGGGCAGAGCTGCCACAGGCAAAAAAAAAAAAAATGCCTTGCCTCTATGCACACAGGGTCACTTTGATCATGTCCAACTCTTTGGGACCCTTTGGACTGTGGCCTGCTGGGGTTCTCCGTCAGGGGGGTTCTCCAGGCAAGAATACTGGAGTGTATTGGCCAATACTGGTTGCCATACCCTTCTGGAGCACTGTATTTCCTGCTGCCCTAACCGCCAATTCCTCTGAGTACTTGGTGCTGCCAGAACCCCTGCGACCCAAGCAGCTATACCACCTCTGCACCTGGCCCTCACTAGGGCAGACCCAAGTCCTCCAAGGCAGCCTCAGGAGCAAACCTCAGTGGACAATCCACATGCAGAGGTGGAAATAAAACCACAATTGAAACCTAGGGGCAGTGTAGCTAAGGAAGAAGACCCAAAACCTTCCCACCAGCTGTAGAAGCTACCGATTAAATCCACACGATCAACTAGGTAGACTCTGTGTCTATGGAATATATAAAAGAACACTGAGAGCTCCCACAAAATAAAACACACTAGTTCTGATAGCTGTGGACACTGGAGGCAAGAATACGAAGGAGTAGAACCAGATTAGAATCTGAGCTGCCCCCACAGCAAGGCCAGAGACCAGCACAGTGTTGGAGGGCATCCTAGGGAGGTGAGGGGGACTGTGACTCCCAGCAAGGGAAACAATCCTGACAGCAGTGACTCAAGAAAAACATTTGTTATTGTTATGTTTTGATTTGTTCTGAAGTGTCTTTTGGATTTTTTTTTTTCCTTCACTGCTACCCCCTCCCACTGTAGTTGTCAATTTTAAGGGCACTATGAAATCTATTGAGCTTTGAGTTTTTGGTGTGTGTTTTTTTTTTTCCAATCACACTTTTAATTGTTGTTATAAACCTCTGCCTCTGCATTGAGCTTTTGCAGTTCTGTGGAGTTTTCCTTTTTTTTTTTCCTTTTCCTTTAATTTTTAAAAACCTATTATTATTTTTTCTACATTCAGTCCTTTGTCTGCTTTTCCTACTGTTCTTTTCCCCGTGCAGTTAACCTTTAATGTATATAAATCTTCATGTACCTCTATTTAGCTTTGCATATCTATTCCTTCTTTTCTTTCCTTTCCTCTTAACATATTTCTTAGTTTTGCTTTCATTGCTTTATTCCCCAGTTGGCACCTTGCTTTAGTTTTGTTTTCCAGTTTGTGCTTTAGCTAGTTTTTGTTATTAACTAGTAGATATAATTTTTGGTTTCCTTTCTTTGCTGGGTCAATCTATTGTACTTTATTTTTGTTGGACTGTTTTGATTTAGCTTATGGATGTATATGTGTGTGTATATACTCCATTATTTTAATTATTATTTGCCTGATTTTGTAACTATCATTGGTCTGGGGATCATCTCTGGTTTCTCATTTTTGGGTATGTGTTTTAATCTCATTTAATACCATAACAAACCACTTGTGGAATCTTCATTCCCGACCAGAGATCAAGCTCTGAGCCTTTGGAGTGGGAGCACTGACTCCAAGGCCTGAGACTACCAGAGAACTAACTCTAGGGAGTATCAAATAGTGAGAACTCCCACAAAGGAAATCACTTGAATACAAGACCCAGCATCAACCAACCACCAGTACCACCCTGCACAGGACACCTCATCCAAACAACAAACAAAATGAAAATACAAACCCAGTCATCAGCAGACAGGATTACCATGTCACCTAGCTTTGCCCATCAGAGGAAAAACAAACAAAATAACTCAGCATAAATTTCACCCTATACGAAGCTTAAGCAAGCCACTGCACCAACCTTAGTGGGTGGAAAGAATTCAACCTTGAAGCCTGAAAAACAGAGACCTCAAACACAGTAAGTTAAAAAAAAAATAATGAAAAGGCAGAGAAATACTACACAAATGAAGGAACAAACCAGAAACACAGAAGTCCAAATAAATGAAGACAAAATAGGCAAACTACCTGAAAAAGAATTCAGAATAGAATAATGATAGTAAAGATGATCAAAAACCTTGAGAACAGAATGGAGAAAATACAAGAATCAATGAACAAAAACCTAGAAGAATTAAATAATAAACATACAGAGACAAACAACACAATTACTGAAATTAAATTACTCTAGAAGGAATCAATAGCAGAATATCTGAAACGGAAGAACGAATCAGTGAGCTGGAAGATAAAATGGTGGAAATAACTTCTGAAGAGCAGAAAAAATTAAGAAGAATGAAAAAAACTGAGGACAATCTCAGAGACCTCTGGAACAATATCAAACTCACCAACATTTGAACTATAGGAGTCCCAGAAGAAGAGAAAAAGAAAGGGTATGAGAAATTTTTTGAAGAGATTATAGTTGAAAATATCCCAAACATGGAAAAGGAACTAGTCAATCAAGTCCAAGAGGCAAAAAGAGTCCCATACAGGATAAACCCAAGGGGAAACATGACAAAACACATACTAATCAAACTAACAAAGATTAAACACAAGAAAGAATATTAAAAGCAGCAAGGGAAAAGCAACAAGAAACATACAAGGAAAACCCCATACATTTAACAGATGATCTTTCAGCAGAAACTCTGCAGGCCAGAAGGAATATGGCAGGATATATTTAAAGTGCTGAAAGGGGGAAAATCTACAACCAAAATTACTCTACAGGCAAGGATCTCATTCAAAACTGATGGAGAAATCAGAAGCTTTTCAGACAAGGAAAACTTAAGGGAATTCAGTACCACCAAACCAGCTTTACAACAAATATTAAAGGGAGTTATATAGTCAAGAAATACAAGAGGAGAAAAAGATCTACAAAATCAACCTCCAAACAATTAAGAAAATGGTAACAGGAACTTATATATCTATAATTACTTTAAATGTAAACGGATTAAATGCTCCAACCAAAAGAAAAAGATTAGTTGAATGGATCAAAAACAAGACCCATATATATGCTGTCTACAAGAAATCCATTTCGGGCTTAAAGACACATATAGACTGAAAGTGAGAGGATGGAAAAATATATCCCATGCAAATGGAAAGCAAAGGAAAGCTGGAGTAGCAATCCTCATATCAAACAAAACAGACCTTAAAATAAAGAATATTAGAAGAGATAAGGAAGGACACCACCTAATGATCAAGAGATCAATCCAAGAGGAAGACATAATAATTGTAAAAATCTATGCACCCAACATAGAAGCACCTCTATACATAACACAAACACTAACAGCTAAAAAAAGGAAAAATGGACAATAACACAATAATAGTAGGAGACTTTAACACCCCACTCACATGAATAGACAGATCATCAAAACAGAAAATGAATAAGGAAACACAAATCTTAAATGATACAGATGAGATGGATCTCATGGCTATCTTCAGGACATTCCATCCATATGCAAAAGAATACACCTTCTCAAGTGCACATGGAACATTCTCCAGGATAGAGCACACCTTGGGTCACAAATCAAACCTCAGTAAAAAATTGAAATCATATGAAGCATCTTTTCTGACCACAACACTATGAGACTAGATATCAATTACAAGAAAAAAACTGCAAAAAACACAAACACATGGAGATTAAACAATGCATTTCTAAATAACCAAAAGGTCACGGAAAAAATCAAAAGGGAAATAAAAAAATTTGTAGAAACAAATGACAATGAAAACACGACAACTCAAAACCTCTGGGATGCAGCAAAAGCAGTTTTAAAAGGGAAGTTTATAGCAATACAAGCCTATCTAAAGAAACAAGAAAAACACTGAATAGACAACCTAACTTTACACCTAAAACAACTGGAAAAAGAAGTCCAAAAAACAAGACAAAATGAAACAAAACAAAAATAGCAGAAGGAAAGAAATCATAAAGATCAGAGTAGAAATAATTAAAAAATAAATGAAAGAAATGATAGCAAAGATTAATAAAACTAAAAGCAGGTACTGTGAAAGATAAACAAAATTGACGAACCTTTAGCAAGACTCATCAAGAAAGAAAGAGAGAAGAATCAAATCAACAAAATTAGAAATGAAAAAGGAGAGGTTACAAGAGACCATGCAAATATACAAAGGATTATAAGAGACTATTACAAACAACTATATGGCAATAAAATGCATAACTTGGAAGAAATGGACAGATTCTTAGAAAAGTTCAATTTCACAAGGCTGAAACAGGAAGAAAAAGAAATTATGAACAACCAAAATTACAAGCACTGAAATTGAAGCTGTGATCGAAAATCTCCCCAAAAACGAAAGCCCAGGACCAGATGGCTTCACAGGACAATTCTATGGATAATTTAGAGACGGGCTAACACCTATCCTTCTAAAACTCTCTCAAAAAATTGCAGAGGAAGGAACACTCCCAAACTCATTCTATGAGGTCACCATCACCCTGATACCAAAACTAGACAAAAACAACAACAAATAAGAAAACTACAGGCCAATATCACTGTTTAACATAGATGGAAAAAACCTTAACAAAATTTTAGCAGACAGAACTCAGTTCATTTCAGTTCAGTCACTCAGTCGTGTCTGACACTTTGCGACCCCTTGGACTGCAGGGCACCAGGCTTCCCTGTCCATCACCAACTCCCGGAGTCCACCCAAATCCATGTCCATCGTGTCAATGATGCCATCCAACCATGTCATCCTCTGTCGTCCCCTTCTTCTCCCGCCCTCAATATTTCCCAGCATCAGGGTCTTTTCCAATGAGTCACCTCTTCGCATGAGGTGGCCAAAGTATTGGAGTTTCAGCCTCAACATCAGTCCTTCCAATGAACACCGAGGACAGATCTCCTTCAGAATGGACTGGTTGGATCTCCTTGAGGTCCAAGGGACTCTCAAGAGTCTTCTCCAACACCACAGTTCAAAAGCATCAGTTCTTCGGTGCTCAGCTTCCTTCACATTCCAACTCTCACATCCACACATGACCACTGGAAAAACCATAGCCTTGATTAGACGGACCTTTGTTGGCAAAGTAATGTCTCTGTTTTTGAATATGCTGTCTAGGTCAGTCATAACTTTCCTTCCAAGGAGTAAGAGTCTTTTAACTTCATGGCTGCAATCACCATCTGCAGTGATTTTGGAGCCCCCAAAATAAAGTCAGCCACTGTTTCCACTGTTTCCCCATCTATTTCCCATGAAGTGATGGGACCAGACGCCATGATCTTAGTTTTCTGAATGTTGAGCTTTAAGCCAACTTTTTCACTCTCCTCTTTCACTTTTATCAAGAGGCACTTTAGTTCTTCTTTACTTTCTGCCATACGGGTGTTATCATCTGCATATCTGAGGTTATTGATATTTCTATCGGCAATCTTGATTCCAGCCTGTGCTTCATCCAGCCCAGTGTATCTCATGATGCACTCTGCATATATGATAAATAAGCAGGGTGCCAATATACAGCCTTGATGTACTCCTTTCCTGATTTGGAACCACTCTGTTGTTCAATGTCCAGTTCTCACTGTTGCTTCTTGACCTGCATATAGATTTCTCAAGAGGCAGGTGAGGTGGTCTGGTATTCCCATCTCTTTCAGAATTTTCTACAGTTTGTTGTGATCCACACAGTCAAAGGCTTTGGCATAGTCAATAAAGCAGAAGTAGATGTTTTTCTGGAACTCTCTTGCATTTTTTGATGATCCAGCGGATGCTGACAATTTGATCTCTGGTTCCTATGCGTTTTCTAAAACCTTCTTGAACATCTGGAAGTTCACGGTTCACATACTGTTGAAGTGTGGCTTGAAGAATTTTCAGCATTACTTTGTTCTCAAGTGAGATGAGTGCCATTGTGCGGTACTTTGTACATTCTTTGGCGTTGCCTTTCTTTGGGATTGGAATAAAGACTGACCTTTTTCAGTCTTGTAGACACTCCTGAGTGTTTCAGATTTGCTGGCATATTGAGTGTAGCAGTTTCACAGCATCATCCTTTAAGATTTGAAATAGCTCAACTGGAATTCTATCACCTCCACTAGCTTTACTCGTAGTGATGCTCCCTAAGACCCACTTGACTTTGCATTCCAGGATGTCTGGCTCTAGGTGAGTGATCACACCATCATGGTTATCTGGGTCATTAAGATCTTTTTTGCATTGTTCTTCTGAGTATTCTTGCCACCTTTTCTTAATACCATCTGCTTTTGTTATGTCCATACCATTTCTGTCCTTTATTGAGCCCATCTTTGCATGAAATGTTCCCTTGGTATCTCCAATTTCTTCAAGAGATCTCTATTCTTTCCCATTCTATTGTTTTCCTCTATTTCTTTGCATTGATCTCTGAGGAAGGCACTCTTATCTTTCCTTGCTATTCTTTTGAACTCTGCTTTCAAATGGGTATATTTTTCCCTTTCTCCTTTGCCTTTAGCTTCTCTTAAACAGAATTCAACAAAACTGAATTAGCTTACTGCCTTGAGAGAGTTCCCAGCCCACTAAGTTGAGGAGATAGAGCTGAGAATCAAGGAAGACCAGAGCAGGCAGACATCAGAGGCCAGATATCCAAGAAGCAAAAGCTTTACAGAGAATCCCGGATACGTGCAAAGGGTTTGCTTTTGAACATTCACCAGACCAGAGCCCAAGAAAAAATGACCTAAAAGTATTACAGGGAAAAGGATTATACAATAGTTTTAGGCACACAGACCTCTGGAAATGGTACTTTTTCCATCATCTAAAGCAAAAAAACTCACAATTAACAGGGCACTGCCGTAAGTATAGATAAATCTTGCTTCAGTCATAGGGATTATTTAGCCTTAGAACAGGGTTTCTTAAATCTTGGCTGTATTGATGTTTACAACTGGATAATCCTTTGTTGTGTGGTTCTGTCCCATGTATTGTAGGATGTTTAGCAACATTACTGTCCTGTACCTACTAGTAGCAATCCTTAGTCATCACAGTAAGAAACTTCAAGTGTCCTAATACAGAAGTACTCTGAGACCCAATAGGAGGTGATGGATGTTGAGGCAAAGAACATATTTAAAGAAATAATGGCTGCAAACATTTCAAACATAATAAAAACCATAAGTCCACAGCTCTAAGCAGTTAAACCCCAAGCACAATAAACATGAAAAGAAAACTGAAACTAAAAACTGAAGCACAATAATCAACTGATCAAAATCAGCAATAGGTAATCTCTATCTAAGAGGACACAGAATCAGGGGTGTGTGGCATGTGACATCCAGAGAATCAAAATTTAGGATATCAGATTTCTCATCGAAATAGTGCAAGTGATAAGACAGTAGAGCAACGTTTTCAGAGTACTAAAAGACAAACACCTGTCAAACTAGAATTACATACCTGGCAAAATTCCCTTTTAAAATGAAGGTGATGATCAAAGGAACAATCCAAGAAGAAGATATAACAATTATAAATATATATGCACCCAATATAGGAGCACCACAATATGTAAGACAAATGCTAACAAGTATGAAAGGGGAAATCAACAATAACACAATAATAGTGGGAGACTTTAATACCCCACTCACACCTATGGACAGATCAACTAAACAGAAAATTAACAAAGAAACGCAAACTTTAAATGATACATTAGATCAGTTAGACCTAATTGATATCTATAGGACATTTCACCCCAAAACAACGAATTTCACCTTTTTTTCAAGTGCTCATGGAACCTTCTCCAGGATAGATCACATCCTGGGCCATAAATCTAAACTTGATAAATTCAAAAAAATCGAAATCATTCCAAGCATCTTTTCTGACCATAATGCATTAAGATTAGATCTCAATTACAGGAGAAAAACTATTAAAAATTCTAACATATGGAGGTTGAACAACACACTTCTGAATAACCAACAAATCACAGAAGAAATCAAAAAGAAATCAAAATATGCATAGAAACTAATGAAAATGAAAACACAACAACCCAAAACCTGTGGGACACTATAAAAGCAGTGCTAAGAGGAAAGTTCATAGCAATACAGGCATACCTCAAGAAACAAGAAAAAGTCAAAGAAATAACCTAACTCTACAACTAAAGCAACTAGAAAAGGAAGAGTTGGAGAACCCCAGAGTGAGTAGAAGGAAAGAAATCTTAAAAATTAGGGCAGAAATAAATGCAAAGAAACAAAAGAGACCATAGCAAAATCAACAAAGCCAAAAGCTGGTTCTTTGAAAGGATAAATAAAATTGACAAACCATTAGCCAGACTCATCAAGAAGCAAAGAGAAAAATCAAATCAATAAAATTAGAAATGAAAATGGAGAGATCACAACAGACAACACAGAAATACAAAGGATCATAAGAGACTACTATCAGCAGTTGTATGCCAATAAAATGGACAACGTGGAAGAAATGGACAAATTCTTAGAAAAGTACAATTTTCCAAAACTAAACCAGGAAGAAATAGAAAATCTTAACAGACCCATCACAAGCACGGAAATTGATACTGTAATCAGAAATCTTCCAGCAAACAAAGCCCAGGTCCAGATGGCTTCACAGCTGAATTCTACCAAAATTTCGAGAAGAGTTAACACCTATCCTCCTCAAACTCTTCCAGAAATTGCAGAGGAAGGTAAACTTCCAAACTCATTCTATGAGGCCACCATCACCCTAATACCAAAACCTGACAAAGATGTCACAAAAAAGAAAACTACAGGCCAATATCTCTGATGAACATAGATGCAAAATCCTCAACAAAATTCTAGCAATCAGAATCCAACAACACATTAAAAGATCATACACCATGACCAAGTGGGCTTTATCCCAGGGATGCAAGGATTCTTCAATATCCGCAAATCAATCAATGTAATTCACCACATTAACAAATTGAAAATAAAAACCATATGATTATCTCAATAGATGCAGAGAAGGCCTTTGACAAAATTCAACATCCATTTATGATAAAACTCTCAGAAAGCAGGAATAGAAGGAACATACCTCAACATAATAAAAGCTATCTATGACAAACCCACAGCGAACATTATCCTCAATGGTGAAAATTGAAAGCATTTCCCCTAAAGTCAGGAACAAGACAAGGGTGCCCACTTTCACCGCTACTATTCAACATAGTTCTGGAAGTTTTGGCCACAGCAATCAGAGCAGAAAAGAAATAAAAGGAATCCGAATTGGAAAAGAAGAAGTAAAACTCTCACTGTTTGCAGATGACATGATCCTCTACATGGAAAACCCTAAAGACTCCACCAGAAAATTACTAGAGCTCATCAATGAATATAGTAAAGTTGCAGGATATAAAATCAACACACAGAAATCCCTTGCATTCCTATACACTAATAATGAGAAAGTAGAAAAGAAATTAAGGAAACAATTCCATTCACCATTGCAACGAAAAGAATAAAATACTTAGGAATATATCTACCTAAAGAAACTAAAGACCTATATATAGAAAACTATAAAACACTGATGAAAGAAATCAAAGAGGACACTAATAGATGGAGAAATATACCATGTTCATGGATTGGAAGAATCAATATAGTGAAAATGAGTATACTACCCAAAGCAATTTACAAATTCAATGCAATCCCTATCAAGCTACCAGCTACATTTTTCACAGAACTAGAACAAATAATTTCAAGATTTGTATGGAAATACAAAAAACCTCGAATAGCCAAAGCAATCTTGAGAAAGAAGAATGGAACTGGAGGAATCAACTTGCCTGACTTCAGACTCTACTACAAAGCCACAGTCATCAAGACAGTATGGTACTGGCACAAAGACAGACATATAGATCAATGGAACAAAACAGAAAGCCCAGAGATAAATCCACACATATGGACACCTTATCTTTGACAAAGGAGGCAAGAATATACAATGGAGTAAGACAATCTCTTTAACAAGTGGTGCTGGGAAAACTGGTCAACCACTTGTAAAAGAATGAAACTAGATCACTTTCTAACACCGCACATAAAATAAACTCAAAATGGATTAAAGATCTAAATGTAAGATCAGAAACTATAAAACTCCTAGAGGAGAACATAGGCAAAACACTCTCAGACATAAATCACAGCAGGATCCTCTATGATCCACCTCCCAGAATTCTGGAAATAAAAGCAAAAATAAACAAATGGGATCTAATTAAAATTAAAAGCTTCTGCACAACAAAGGAAACTATAAGCAAGGTGAAAAGACAGCCATCTGAATGGGAGAAAATAATAGCAAATGAAGCAACTGACAAACAACTAATCTCAAAAATATACAAGCAACTTCTGCAGCTCAACTCCAGAAAATAAACGACCCAATCAAAAATGGGCCAAAGAACTAAATAGACATTTCTCCAAAGAAGACATACGGATGGCTAACAAACACATGAAAGATGCTCAACATCACTCATTATTAGAGAAATGCAAATCAAAACCACAATGAGGTACCACTTCACACCAGTCAGAATGGCTGCGATCCAAAAATCTGCAAGCAAGAAATGCTGGAGGGTGTGGAAAGGAACCTCCTACACTGTTGGTGGGAATGCAAACTAGTACAGCCACTATGGAGAACAGTGTGGAGATTCCTTAAAAATTGCAAGTAGAACTACCTTATGACCCAGCAATCCCACTTCTGGGCATACACACCGAGAAACCAGAATTGAAAGAGACACATGTACCCCAATGTTCATCGCAGCACTGTTTATAATAGCCAGGACATGGAAACAACCTAGATGTCCATCAGCAGATGAATGGATAAGAAAGCTGTGGTACATATACACAATGGAGTATTACTCAGCCGTTAAAAGAATTCATTTGAATCAGTTCTGATGAGATGGATGAAACTGGAGCCGATTATACAGAGTGAAGTAAGCCAGAAAGAAAAACACCAATACAGTATACTAACACATATATATGGAATTTAGGAAGATGGCAATGACGACCCTGTATGCAAGACAGGGAAAGAGACACAGATGTGTATAACGGACTTTTGGACTCAGAGGGAGAGGGAGAGGGTGGGATGATTTGGGAGAATGACATTCTAACATGTATACTATCATGTGAATTGAATCGCCAGTCTATGTCTGACGCAGGATGCAGCATGCTTGGGGCTGGTGCATGGGGATGACCCAGAAAGATGTTATGGGGAGGGAGGTGGGAGGGGGTTCATGTTTGGGAATGCATGTAAGAATTAAAGATTTTAAAATTTAAAAATTTAAAAAAAAAAAGAAACAAAAATAAAATAAAATAAAATAAAATGAAGGTGAAATAAAGACTTTTCACGTATAAAAAAAGGGAAAGAATTCATCATCAACAGACCAAAACACATGGAATGCTAAAAAAAAATGGTTTTCAGACAGAAGGAAAATCATACCAGGTGGAAATCTGATTCTAAGCAAAAGTAATGAAGAGCTCTAGAAATAGTAATTAAATGAACATATATACATTTATTATTTAAATCACTTTAAAAGATATTTGATGATTTCAACAAAAATGTTATAGTGTTTATCACATGTAAAAGTATAATATGGCTGTGTATGGTAAGTGAATAATGTATTAATAAAGCTATTTTCAAAAATAAACACAAGATTAGAAAATAAAATGTATCACAGTGATGGCATAAAGACTAGGAGGGATGAAACTGAAGTGCACTACTGCAGGGTTCTTATACCATGTGTGATGCCATACAGCACTATCTGAAGGCAGATTACAATGTTTCAAATATATATAACACCTGAAACAATTGCTAAAATAACAACAGAAAGTTAGAGATATTAAACCAACAATGGAGATAAAAACACTGGATTAACCCAAAAAGGAGGAGAAAAGAGAAAACAGACATTAAAGAACAGATGGGACAAATACCAAATCTAACCATATCAATAATTATATTAAATGGGAATGGTATAAACATTCCAATCAAAAAGTAGCCCTTGTTAGGATGGACAAAAAATAAGACTCACTAGCATGCTGCCTACAAGAGATCCACTTTAAAGAGACAAATAGGTTACAAGTAAAAGAGTGGGAAAAGATATACCATAATATCAACAGTCAAAAGAAAGTTATATTGGTTATATTAATACCAGACAGAGTAGAACTGAGGACAAAGTATATTACGAGGGATAAATATTTCAAAATGATAAATGAGTCAAATAATCAACCATATCCATTTATGCCCCTAATAAAAGAGTTCCAAAATATATGAAGAGAAATCAGAATTGCAAGGAGGAATACACAAACGCATAATGGTAGTAGGAGGAAGATCCTTGGAAAATCTCTATATTTAGGAAAAAACAATACATTTCTAAATAATCCATGAGTCATATACAAAAGCTAAAGAGAAAGTAGAAAGTATTACAAACTAAACGAAAATGAAAACATGATATATCAAAATTTGTGAGAGACAGTCAAAAAAATGCTTTCAGAGAATTTTACAGCACTAAATGTCTATAGTAGAAGAGAGAAGTCTCAAATCAATAAATAATTCTTCCAAAGGTGGAAGAGGGGCGGAACAGAACGAAGGAAGAGGAGTAAATGAGTGGCAAATGAAATTCACAGTAGACAGAAAAAAAGAAAATAACGGTAAAGAACAGAAGTAAAAACCAACCTGACCTTGCACTGCCCATAAGAAGTGTTAAGGGACAATGAAGCAATGTCCACAAGGCACTTTGTTTCATAAAATATGACACCAAACAAGGCGTCATTCACATATAAAAACAATATGAAAATAAGCTCAAGAAGAGAGTTCTTAGTCTCTCATTGGTTGGGAAATGTTTAATGAATGCAGCCAATTGAGGGACAGTCAAAGTAAACAATAAAGGAATGGGGTAAATGGGGTAAAGAAGCGGATAGTTAGCACTTAGATCATTTAAATATAGAATAAGTCTGTAACAATTATGGTTATAGAACAAAATGTAAATTTTTAAACACTTTAAATATAAGAATAATTATAAAAAACAAGAAGGAAGATGAAATATAGCACTAATTTGCTGACTTTTCACAGCACATTAATATTGCTTAAAAAGAAAACACATGGCTTATAGAATTAATGGCTCCAATCTCATCTTTTTCATCCTTTTCATATCTTTCCTAAATACCACAGTCTTAGAGGGCTACTGTAACAATGTTTCTTTCAAGAAACAGACATGTCAATCTGATTTGAAGGTAAAGAGCAACTAAGGTTTACGTTTTCAAAAATCAATTAGCTACTAATATAACTAAGAATCCCTAAATATCTACTAAGAATTTGGTTTAAACATGGAAAATTTGAGTTTATATGCCATAAGTGGGACACTTTACACCAAAAGAGAATGCTGGTGTATGCATAATCTACACTTCAATTTTTTATAAGACAATTTTTTGCTTTCAATTATAGATTCAATGCATTATGTGACAGAGAAAATGATGAAAAGTTTTAAATTTTTTTAATGCTTCAATAATTCATGGAAGAGTGAGAAAAAGTCGAGTATGTAGATTTAGATTATTTTGTGTAATGCAGACAGACATTTTACTTATGGAAATATGCTGGATATACTGAACCGCTTCTTTAGATCAAGAACCTTTTATATTTAAAAGAGCTCCCACAATTTCAACTTGTTGAACCTCCAAAGTTTACAACGATGATGTGAGATGACTACAAACTCCTACAGAACCTGAAAGTGTTAGAAAGCCCATCTGATTTCTTGAAATAAGTACAGATATATCTATCAACTCAATCTAAATTTGCAGTTTTCTCACTAAGACTAGACTGGATGCTCTGAACACAAAGGAAATTAAATATTTAAAAGAACAGCTGAAAGTCTGTAGAAATAACATTACATTTCTGAAGAAATATCACAGATTTAAATGAACAGTAATTATGTTCTTAGTTGTTAAGCAGAATAAATATTTGTTGAATGTTCACCAAGAATATATAGCATTGTAAGTATCCGGTATGAATCTACTATTTCCAGAACTATTTAAATAGTCAAATCTGAACAAACTATAGATTTACCTGGCAATGTGAAAGAGCATTCTTTTATGAAATTGCTGACACAGAAACTAAGAGCTAACAGCTACAAACAGATGAATCAACTACAATCTGTTTCGATACTCGTTTCTGGCTGAATACATCACACAAGTGTCAAAAGTAATTCAATTTTATTATTTTGATCAAAACTGATCACTCTATACTTTATAAAAAACTTTAACACTACTAAAAAAATTCTATCTACCTGAAGTTGGCTAGATGTGTTACAGTATATAATTGCTACAATTATTTGTTGGTTTCAAATGGGTCTATACTGCTACAAAAATTTCACTCATGCAAAATTGGCAAGATGTATTATATGTGCATAATCATTAAAATTATGAGTTGTTTCCAAGTTACCTCATAACTTGAGGTCCAATGAATATACTGACATACAAAGAATTATAACTGTCAGGGTAAAAGTATTTTTGTATCATTATATATTGTCAAATTTCAGTCAGTAAATATAGCATAAATAACAACAAACTTTAAACCATGTGCTCTTTGACTTTCAAATAAGAGATGGCTTAAGATAATGCATAGACCCCCTTACAGCTATACTACAAACCCTTGCTACCAAGACATTAATGAAAAAATGCGACAATTTTGAGAAATAAAACAAAACAGAACACAGAAAATTTTTTAAATTTTGAGATGTTTTTCTTACATAGCAGCAGAAGACATAATGTGACTTTCCTCTATATAATCCTCTCAATGTAAGCATTTACTTGACAGCTATAAAGGAGACAGGATTTGCTATCCAGAAGGATCAATACCAACCTTGTAAAGCCTACAGCAGAGCACATAAACATGCTGTAGGAGACATTAACACTAGACTGAAAGAAATAATTATATTTTCAATAAACATGTTCTTACTGGATAATCAATTTTTTACACATCTTACCAGCTGTTTCACAGCTCAGGTAGTAAATGGCAGCAGCTGTTATATCAAAACCATATATGCATATGAATTACTTGTAATTTTTCAGAGCTATCTACTTATTTTTCATCAGTCACATTTAACTCATATCAAATAAAAATAAGATTTTCATAGGGTGATTAATTCAGGAGAATTTTTATTACAGTCTTATTTTAGAAATGAATTCTTAACTAATTATTTTTATGTCAGAAGACTTAATAATTGAAATTACATGCTGCCCTTATTCTGATATTTAACAGATTTGTCATGATCAATGTCTCTGAAATATTAAATTAAAAGGTGTCATGGTAATTACTATGGAATAAATACTAATTAAGATTTTTTAGGCAAATGAGCTCAAACTGTTTGCAGTGAACAATTATATTACTAATATTTTCCCACACAACACATGCATCATTCATATGCAGCCCACAACTGGCTAATTTCCAGAATTAATTCAAAAGACCTTAACATTTAATACAGAATTTGTCACTTGGTTAAAAATATCTATATATAATGTATACAAAAGAAGGTATACTTAAAGGTAAACAGTTCAAATTATGTTACCACAGAATGATCATATTTCTGTTCTGTAATAGTGAGCCCAAAATATGCTTTGAGATGGGTATATAATTTGCAGGATGAGACAATTATTTTTAAATGTACATCAACAAACAACTATAATTTATAGTAAAAATATGTACCAGAAATTTGAATTAGTCAAATACTTACTGCTATATAATAAACTCTTGCTTTGTCTACCAATATCCAGTTTTTCTCCATATCAAGATGTTTTTCCTTTTTGTAACAATTGGCAGCAGCAAGATTAGCTACAAGGGATCTAAAACAACAACAAAATGTAAGTAGGCTTTTACTTACAGTCGCACCTGTCCTGTAATTATACAGTTAACTATTTTTGCAACTTTTGTTTTCATTTTCATTTTTCTTTTTAAATTTTTTTAACACCAAAAACATTTTGTATTGAAGTATAGCCATTTAACAACGTTGTGACACTTAGAGGTGAACAGAGAAGGGACTCTGCCAAACATATATATGTATCCATTCTCCTCCAAAACCCCTCCCATCCAGCCTGACACATAACATTGAGCAGAGTTTCATGTGTTATATAATAGGTTTGTGTTAATTATCCATTTTAAATATAGCAGCTTATATATGACCTTTCCAAAGTCCTTAACGATTCCTGGACTATCCCATGGAACCTCCCCACAACCATGAGTTCATTTTGTAAGTCTCTGAGTCTTTTTCTATTCTGTAAGTAAGTTCACTTGTATCATTTCTTTTTAGATTGCACATGTAAGGGATGTCATATGATATATCTCCTTCTCTGTCTGAAATACTTCACTATGACTTTCATTTTAATTCTTAATTCTTCAAACTGCTGTATATTGATTTTACTAAACTAATGTTAATTTTGTTTTAAAAATTTTGTAAGACATCTTGGTTACCTTGATAAAAACAGACATTAATCTAAATATCATCTAGTATTTCAAGAAACTAGCATTTAAGCTTCCTTTTGATACTAACATGATAAAATTATCTACCCTCTACATTTTAATAGTTCAAAACACAGGTAAGAAATAGCTACTATATAGTTATACAGAAAAAATATATATGCAACTAAAATCTTCAGTTTTTAAGTATCAACAGAATATCCATTGATATTTAATGCTTTAAAAGCCAAGCATGAGATTAATTTTGTAAAACCCACATATATATGTAGACCATATTTACTATGAGAAATTAACTTGCAATTCATTACATTTTATGCACTATAACATTTAAATTACTTTTTATAGTTGAGAACTCCCTGTGCTGATCCAGTTTTGCAGCTGAAAAATCTAACCACAATACTACACTTAAAATTTTGCTGCCAAGTATCACATACAACTTTTTATTATTGTCCAACAATTAAACTTAACACAATAATTGTTTACATTACATACAAAAATACTTTTCCTTTTCCTACTGATCCAGAAATAAGAAAACACAACTTGCCAATTTTTCCAACTTTTTTTGGTAACAGTTGTGATTAAAAAAATGGAAACAAACCCACAAATATATAATCACTTAAGATTTTGTGATTAAAATCACTTAGATTTTAAGAATCTAACATGGTTAGACTCTCTTTGGAAAAAATCAATTATCTTCAAAAACATATTTCTACTCACCCATATGCCAACTGAGTGACTAACTGAAGGATACATTCTGTTTATGCTCAATTGGATTAATGAAAATAAGCATGATATGCATCAATGCATGCATATATAAAATAACTATATTACAATTTAAGAATAACCACTTAATCTATAAAATATATTTTAGTAATCGTGACTCCTGCAAAATTTTGGCATAAAAAGGTTACTAAATAAAAGCAAATACTTTTAGTATGAGCTACTAAATTCTATTCTGATAATAAAACTACTCTTCGGTAGAAAACTAAATAGTCCTCCAAAAGAAAATACAGGTATTCTTACTATCCAAGTGTATCTGGTCCAGAGTTTGGAGAAAAAAACCTGGTTAAGAAAAATATTGCCTTAATCTGAGTTTGGGATAGTAGAAGTAAGGGTTTCTAGCTCTATTTAAAAGTTTATCCAAATTTATTAAGTTCTACAATTTGGAAAATGAGTTAGATAGCAAAGGTTTCCCTCAGTTTCTGACTTCCAATATTACCTAAATAATACTGATAATGCAATTCATATGAGTATATAAATTAAGCTGCTGACATCTGGAAAACCTAGTATTATCACAAATGCTCTTTAAAATAACAACAGATAAAAACAATTTAGCAATTTTACTGTAGCTTGAGTGGTAAAACAGGCAGAAGTCGATCCATTGCTCACTAACAGGAAATCTCTGCACCTGCCTACTAAAGGTAATTTTAGAAAAACTGTAAAGAGGAAAGGTCTAATTAAGTATATCTCAATATCTCAACAATTGATGGTTTTATTTATTACAAATACTATTTTTTGTTGGTAGGAGAACTTTACTACTTTCCTGTAACTTTATTTTTAAAAATGGCTTTGGTACCATAACTATTTCTGAAAGTTTTATTTTAGCTATTTCATGACTACTGTCTAGAATAGTCAAGGTTTTAATATACGTTTGCAAAGTCAAAAGTGCGTAAAAATAAATGAAGTAAAAAGAGGGAATAGAGCAAGGGGAGCAGAGATAAGGTAGGAAATAAGGAAAAGAAGACAAGAGGCTAGAAAGAAGAAAAAGAGAGACAGGAAATGGGGGAGGACATACAGCATTTCTAGTATAAGGTATGTAAAGTATCGAGTGAATTGTTATTTTAAAAGAGATCATCTTTGTGGATTCTAACAATAACAAAAAAAATCATTTTTTTCTTTTTCAATGGAGGAAAAAAGCTCGTGCTGATAAGCAACATGGTAATGTTGATGTTAACAAAGCATGAATGTCCTGAAGATATACCCCATGAAACTGCAAAAGGCACAGAAAGAGGCAATGCATGGCAGGCTCTGACAGACAGCGTTCAAGTTCATAGAAAGAAAAATCTTCTGATAAGCAAAGCTGTTTAGAAATGTAATGGCTTGTTTTTTGAGTAGCACACTACCCATGACTGAAGTTGTTTAGTTTGGACAGATAAATATCTGCCAGAACTGCTTTAGATGATGTAATCCGTAAGAGACTGGATATAACGTAGTATTTTATACATGATAAAATACATTAAAATATATTTTATATATATTAAAATATATATGTGCAAATATTTAACATTTCAATCTCAGGATACGTAGAAAAGGACAGTCTTCTTAATGTCAGTTTGGCAAGAACCTAGCTATAAAACATTGAATAAAATGTGCTTCATTCTTAACTCTAATTCTCTGGTGGCTCAGCTGGTAAAGAATCTGCCTGCAATGCAGGAGACCCGGGTTAAATTCCTGGGTCAGGTAGATTCCCTGGAGAAGGGAATGGCAACCCACTCTAGTATTCTTGCCTGGAGAATTCCATGGACAAAGGAGCCTGGTGGGCTATAGTCCATGGGGTCTCAAAGAGTCGGACACAATGGAGCAACTAACATACACACACATAAAAAGCATCAGCAAGAACACATGATCTCCAAATTTTCATTTCATTGTGCTTCATGGAGACAACAGCAGGTTCAAGAAAGGAAAAAAAGAAAACCTTAAGGAAAAGTGATATAAGAAGGATTTATTAAATATTAAAACCATTATAAATATGAAATCTAAATTCCAAACTCAGATTTGAATTCAGATTTTACCAGCGGTTAAACAGTCAATTAGTACAGAGCTGCCTTCAGACAGCACTGACCTGTTGCCACCAGTGATGCACGCGGCACAAGTTCCTGTGGGCTGCTCATTCTGTTCATAGTAATGAGCATCCACATGGGCTTCAGCAGCTTTTTTCTTCAGGATCTCCCCAAATTTATCTATCCCAATGCATCCAAAAAATGTTGCTGCTTTGTGTGGCTGCTGAATCATCCACTGAAAAATGGAAACATAAATAATTTTAATGGGTTAGAAAAATGGAACACATAGTTCAGTATTCTGCCATGGATGGTGGCATAAAATGGTTTCTTTGTGAGCAGCTTTCGCTGTTATGAACGGAATTCTATTCTTGTATCACCACTTACGATAACAAATTTGATGTAACAACTAGAGAAAAATCTTAATATACTTCTTTCAAGGAAAGAAAGAGAGCAGAGCGATTGATTAAGAACTCAGAATCAAAGTCATATAGAATGTTTGGTTACTAATTAGCCTTAATACAGAAAAATAATACCAAGTCCAATAGAAGTAGTGAAGCATTGTCATTAAAAGTCCAGAATCTATAATGAATACCGTGTGGGTTCAAATCTTGCCTTTGCCACTAATTAGCTGAATAATTAAGAGCACGTCACTTAACATTTCTATGCCTCAGTGTCCTCATCTATAAATGGCAAATAATTATATCTCATAAGGTTGCTGGAGATTCAACTAAGTAATTTAATGTATATGCATTGTTGGACAAGGTACACAGCATACAGTAAATGATGTATAGCTGTTGTTGTCTCTATGATATATGTAATTCATATATGTGTATATATATATATATATATATATATATATATATATATATACACACACAAATATAGATGCTAAACTATGTTCAGGTCTAGTAAGTTGCTTTAAAGACAACTTACTTATTCAGAACTAAAGAGTATTAAAAACTCTAATTCATTAGTCTCATAAACTTTAATTTGCTATTAATTAATGAAAATGTCTTTTAAAATGCATACTTTCTCTTGACTTGTTATCTTTTCTAATTAGGCTAACTCCTGAGGTTTTTAACACTCGTATTAGTTAAAACAGTCATTTTGTTACTGTAAACATTTATTTTGTTTCTATGACTTTTTAGCAAACTACTCAATATACATAGTCATGATGTCAAAATCATACCATATTCGCAAGTATTTGGGGGAGAAAAGAAATGCATGTATCAATATATTCAGTGTAAAAGGGATGAGGAAAGTAAAAAGATAATGAAGAGAAATCTGTAAGATAAAGATACACTAACTGTCTAATGATTTAGCAGCCTAATTCTACATATAGGGATTTATCCTGAAGATACACATCCACAAATACAAAACAACATATGCCTAAGTATTCTTTGAGACATTATTTGTTATGAAAAGTTATTGGGGAAAAAAATGTCCCACCACAGAAGACTGGGTTAATAAAATATAATAAATTCAATCAATGGAATAAAAAAAAAAGACAAGCAAAACCATTTGAAATACAACAAATATTTAAACGCAATGTGTAATCCTTACTGGATGTTGAACTGAGAATAAAATCAAACAGCTATAAAATTATTAGAATAATCACTGAAACTGGAATATGTATAATATATCAGAAAACAGTATTACATAAATTCTAAATTTCTCAAGTAGAGAATACAAAATGGTTCAGAAAATATATATATACATTTATGTAAAGAAAGAGAAAGCGAAAGCTAAGATGCTAAAAGTTGGTATATTTATATAATAGGTACAAAGAAGTTCCTTTTACTTCTCTTTGTACTTCTCTGTGAAAAACCAAGACAGCATATTAAAAAGCAGACATCACTTTGTTAACAAAGGTCCGAACAGTCAAAGCTATGGTTTTTTGAGGAGTCATGTGCGCGTTTGAGAGCTGGACCATGAAGAAGGCTGAGTGCCAAAGAATTGATGCTTTCAAACTGCAATGCTGGAAAAGACTCTTGAGAGGCCCAAGGACTGCAAGGAGATCAAGCCAGTCAATCCTAAAGGAAATCAATGCTGAATATTCATTGGAAAGACTGATACTGATGCTGATGCTGAAGCTGAAAGTTGATACTTTGGCCACCTGATGTGAACAGTTGACTTATTAGAAAAGACCCTGATGCTGGGAAAGACTGAGGCAAAAAGGAGAAGGGTGCAGCAGAGGATGAGACGGTTACATAGCATCACTGACTCAATGGACATGAATTTGAGAAAACTCTGGGAGACAGTGAAGGACAGGGGAGCCTGGGATGCAACAGGCCATGAGGTCGCAAAGAGCTGAATATGACTTAGTGACTGAACAAAAACAAATATTTTTCTGTAAGCTAGAAAATTTTCAAACTTGAAGGGACACAGATATTATGACTAAATCAGTCATTAAATTTAAAAATAATAATAATTTAAAATTAACTTATTCAAACTTTGATGATATCAATTTATAAAAATAAGTCAACCACATGAAGCATTTTAATATCTTAAAATGCATCAATGGCCATACCTAATAGATTTTAAATCCTCTAAACCACTCTTAGGTAAATTATAAATTTAACAACAGAAAATATCTGTGGGGCTTTTTTATAATTTACTTTTACTCATGTAGAAGCATGATTGAATGATCAACCATGTTTGCTTTAGGTAGTGAGATAAAAAAAGGGAAAGTCAATAGCAAATTTTACTATGTTCATTTAAATAACTTAAAATGTCATTAAAACATCAATGATAGTAATTTCAATGTAATTCAGCCTAATTATAATCACATTTCATATGTTAAAAACTGTAGTCTGAAAAAAAGGGCTATATTACCTCACTATGGAGGTTAAATCTGATTTATAATTCTTCCTTAATCAGAATTTAAATAAATTGAAATGTTTATATTACAAATCAATATTACTTGAAGCTTCAAAATAAAAAGAATGGATAAATAATAGAACTATTCAGCAGGTTATATTATAATTCCACTATTGAATATTTCATCATAGGCAACTGGCTAACATTCTGGTAATATCTGATATCAGCATACTGACAAAGAAAAGAACTTTACTCTTGGATCAGTTATTTCCACTTAAAAGTTAGCCAATCTAAAATGAGAGTTTAGTAAGCCAAAGCAGACACATAAAAGAAACAGAAGCCATGCTCACTGCTTGAAAGTATTTAGTAAACTACCTGAATAAGTCAAGACATTGTAATCAAGGAAGTTGGGAAAGATTAAAAAATCAATTCTTAAACATTTAATACATGTATACTAGAGAATAAAAAGATGAAAATAACAGTCCCTAAAACAAAGTCAAAATCATTACATTCTCAAGAGTTTCTAGAAGAGATTAAACCTTCAGTCATAACTGGATTCAATCATTACTGCTTTTTTAAAGGCAAAATAAACTGCCCCAATTTTTTGTTCTTATAAGTACAGTACACCATTAAACACATATGTTTAATTTCCAATCTAGCTCTGAGGGAGAAGCAGGGTTCAGAATTACCTTTGCGCTATAATTAACTATAAAGAAAATCAAAAGGGAAAAACTGTAGAATTTTCAAACGCTGGCCAACAGGAAGAGCTGCACTGTAACCTTTGATAGGAAAGACACAAGGTAAGCCCCGACATCACGCAGTCTCTCTGCCAGTAAGCAATGTACAGACTATGGTGCAGGGAAGAAGAAGACAAACACAACCTGGCATGCTCACTGAAATGAGCAGACAGAGGTTCAAGGAGAGTCAGGAGACTAGAAATTTTGCAAAAGATTTTCAAAGAGGAATGAGCTGAAATCCATGTAGAGTAATTACTGGGGCTCTGGCTGGGGACCAAGCTGTGCGTGTTTAAGGAGTATCTGAGATCACAAAGAATCTCATATAAATGCTTTAGGATTAACAAGTGACTTTATCAAGGTCTCAGGAGTCAGTTCAGTTCAGTTACCCAGTCGTGTATGACTCCTTGCGCTGTAGCACGCCAGGCTTCCCTGTCCATCAACAACTCCCGGAGCTTACTCAAATTCATGCCCATTGAATTTAATGAGGCAATCCAACCATTTCATCCTCTGTTGTCCCCTTCTCCTCCCACCTTCAATCTTTCCCAACATCAGGGTCTTTTCAAATGAGTCAGTTCTTTGCATCATGTGGCCAAAGTATTGCAGTTTCAGTTTCAGCACCAGTCCTTCCAGTGAATATTTAGGACTGATTTCCTTTAGGATTGATTGGTTTGATCTCCTTGATGTCCAAGGGACTCTCAAGAGTCTCCAAAAACACAGTTCAAAAGCATCAATTTTCGGCACTCAGCTTTCTTTATAGTCCAACTCTCACATCCATACATGACTACTGGAAAAACCATAGCTTTGACTATGGACCTTTGTTGGCAAAGTAACGTCTCTGCTTTTTAATATGCTGTCTAGATTGGTCACAGCTTTTCTTCCAAGGAGCAAGTGTCTCTTAATTTCATAGCTGCAATCACCATCTGCAGTGATTTGGGAAACGAAGAAAATAAAATCTCTCACTGTTTCCAGTTTCCCCATCTATTTGCTATGAAGTGATGGGATTCGATGATATGATCTTCATTTTTTCAATGTGGAGTTTTAAGCCAACTTTTTCACTCTCCTCTTTTACTTTCATCAAGAGGCTCTTTAGTTCTTTTTTGCTTTCTGTCATAAGGGTGGTGTCATGTGCATATCTGAGGTTATTGATATTTCTCCTGGCAATCTTGATTCCAGCTTGTGTTTCATCCAGCCCAGCATTCTCATTAAGTACTCTGCATATAAGTTAAATAAGCAGGGTGACAATATACAGCCTTGATGTACTCCTTTCCCGATTTGGAACCACACTGTTGTTCCATGTCCAGTTCTAACTGTTGCTTCTTGGCCTGCATACAGATTTCTCAAGAGGCAGGTAAGGTGATCTGGTATTCTCATCTCTTTAAGAATTTTCCAGAGTTTATTGTGATACACAGTCAAAGGCTTTGGTGTAGTCAATAAAGCAGAAGTAGATGTCTTTCTGGAACTCTTACTTTTTCAATGATCCAGCGGATATTGGCAATTTGATATCTGATTCCTCCCGTTTCTAAACCAGCTTGAATATCTGGAAGTTCACAGTTCACATACTGTTGAAGCCTGGCTTGGAGAAGCCTGAATCAGGAGTCATTATTCAAAAAAAAAAAATCTAATGTGATTCCATATACTACCAAGGAACAGCTAAAATTTAAAATTAAGAAAACAATGTCATCTACAATAATATAAAAAAATGAAACATACTGGGATAAATTTAAGAAAACGTGCAAAATCTGTACAGAGAACACTATATATGTTTGCTAAAGGGGAAAAATACCTGCATAAATAGAGAGCTATATACTATGTGTATGGATTAGAAAAAAATATGTACACACACACACACACATACATTTTTGGCCATGCTGTGTGGTTTGCGGGGTCTTAGTTTCCTAACCAATAGACTCAATCTGGTCACTCAGCAGTGAAAGCATCAAGTCTTACCACTGGACTGCCATGGAATTCCCCAAAACTCAATACTTGTTAAAAAACACAATTCTCCATTAATAGATTGAGAGAGCCATTGCAAATCATAATCAAAATCTCAATATGAGGACTTCCCTGGTGGTTCAATGGTTAAGACTCTCCCTGCCAATGCAAGGGACAGGGGTTCAATCTCTGGTCCTGAAAGATTTCACATGTTGCACGGCAACTAAACCCATGTGCAGCAACTAACGAGCCTGCATGCCACAAGTACAGAAGCCTGCTTGCCCTAGAGCCATCCACCCCAACAAGAGAAGACATGGTGATGAGAAGCCCACACACAGCAACTAAAGAGTGCCCCATTCCCTGCAATTAGAGAAGGCGTGTGGGCAGCCCTGAAGACCCAGCACAGCCAAGAACAAATAAAGAAAAACAAACAAAGAAAAAGCTCAATAGAATTTTTAAGGATATATCAAAAAGCTGGTTCTATCAATAGGAAAAGGAGAAGTAACAAGAACAGTCAAAGGTTAAGAGGTAGGCAGTGTGACAGAAATTAACAGTGATTTAAATTTCAATGTCTTCACATATAAAATGTGGATAATATAATCTGTGATCTTATAAGGATGCTTTAAGAATTAGAAATAGACTAACGAAACACGCACTTTAGTTCTGGAAATGATATGAAATAGCTCTTACTATACTGTAAGTAACTACACCTAAACGGAGAACCAGAAAGTCATCACTGTTAACTTTAAATAAACACATGAATTCAGTTCAGTTGCTCAGTCGTGTCCAACTCTTTGCGACCCCATGAATCGCAGCACGCCAGTCCTCCCTGTCCATCACCAACTCCTAGAGTTCACTCAGACTCACGCCCATCGAGTCAGTGATACCATCCAGCCATCTCATCCTCTGTCGTCCCCTTCTCCTCCTGCCCCCAATCCCTCCCAGCATCAGAGTCTTTTCCAATGAGTCAACTCCTCGCATGAGGTGGCCAAAGTATTGGAGTTTATCAATTTTGAAAGCAATAGTAAAGATACCATGTTACCAGGAAACACCCAGGAGGGAGATTAATTGCAGCTGAGAGGATCAGAAGAGCCTTCCAGAGATGGGTGACATTACAACTAGTCTGAAGGATAGGTATAATTTTCAAAAACAGCTATAAACTGGAAAGAAAGTAGAAGCATAGAGCACATGCCTCCTTTACTGTGTTAGGAAAAAGAAGTTTCATTTATTAAGTGGTTAGTTCTAAACAACATAGTATTTATTTCATAACAATTTAGCCCCTGCTGGGCACTACACACTTCTCAAACCTTGCCATCAGACTGGTCACCACCACACTCATTTCCTGTCTCACAATGATTTTTGAGCAGTGCTTTTTTTTTTTCTTCAATCACAGAAACTCAATTTTACAAAGTTTATGATACCACCAAAAGAAAGATTGCAATCCAATTTTAAAATGGAAATATCTGAAGCGAGTGGTTTGTACTATATCTAATAGATATCACTGTTTCCCTAGAAAATTTAAAATATACTGTGGAACCAAACTGTCCACACAGATGAGACCTTGGCACACAGTTTGAGGAATAAAAACGGTGTTAATAAAAATAATGAGAAAGAGAAATAAAGCAAAATAAACATTTTTCAATTAGGAATATAATTACAGAACATGATGTGTGAGAATGGTGTTATCTGCATATATGAGGTTGTGTCATCTGCATATCAGATACGGAGATGACACCACCCTTATGGTAGAAAGGGAAAAGGAACTAAAGAGCTTCTTGACGAAGGTGAAAGAGGAAAGTGAAAAAGCTGGCTTAAAACTCAACATTCAGATCATGGCCTCTGGTCCCATCACTTCATGGCAAATAGATGGGGAAACAATGCAAGCAGTGACAGCCTTTACTTTCTTGGGCTCCAAAATCACTGCAGATGGTGACTGCAATCATGAAATTAAAAGATACTTGGCTCCTTGGAAGAAAAGCTATGATAAACCTTGACAGCGTTATTAAAAAGTAGAGACATTATTTTGCCAACAAAACTATGGTTTTCCCAGTAGTCAATTACGGATGTGAGAGTTGGACCATAAAGAAGGCTGAGTGCCGAAGAATTGATGATTTTGAACTGTGGTGTTGGAGAAGACTCCTGAGAGTCCCTTCGACAGCAAGAAGATCAAACCAGTCAATCTTAAAGGAAATCAGTGCTGAATATCATTGGAAAGACTGATGCTGAAGCTGAAGCTACAATACTTTGGCTACCTGATGCGAAGAGCTGACTCACTGGAAAAAGACCTTGATGCTGGGAAAGACTGAAGGCAGGAGGAGAAGGAGATGACAGAGGACGAGATGGTTGGATGGAATCTCTGATTCAATGGACGTGAGTCTGAGTAAGCTCTGGGAGATGGTGAAGGACAGGGAAGCCTGGCGACCTGCAGTTCATGGGATTAGTCACCAAGAGTTGGGCATGAGAGTGCAACTGAACAACCACCAATATGTAAGGAAAGAGACTGGTGAGAGCAAATACCTAGGTGAGATCATTAAATGCCACTTTAAGAAGTTTAGGCAACATTCTATAGGTAGAAGGGTGCACAGGACGGATTTTTAGCAAAAATGAGAGGGTAAGAGATGATCTCTCATAAGGGAAGAAACCAGGAGGAGGAAATTTACAACTGGATTTAAATAGGAGCTGAATAAATGACATATTAAGCTTCACATCAAGAGACTTAAACAACACATGGAAAGATTTCTATTAACTTCACCTTTCAGATGAATTTGCTCTTTGTCACCTAAATGTTAACATTTAGGACAATATAAATGACAGTGATGCTCAAGAACCAGTCACTTCTAAAATAATGCTACTTTAATTCAATCCATGAAGAATGATGAAGAACAATACCTAGATACTAAAATACTTCCAAGATAAGCCTAAGATAAAAAATTTTGTAAGAGAAAACCCAATGAGGTATTTCAAGAAAACCATAAAGCACAACTATTAGAAATTAAATGTCAAAACTGGGAAATAACAGCAACAAAGCAGATAGCAAAGGGTGATGAGGAAATCAAAATTGAGGTTCAGTTCAGTTCAATCACTCAGTCATGTCTGACTTTTTGTGACGCCATGAACTGCAGCACGCCAGGCCTCCCTGTCCATCACCAACTCCCGGAGTTCACTCAGACTCTCATCCATCGAGTCAGTGATGTCATCCAGCCATCTCATCCTCTGGCGTCCCCTTGTCCTCCTGCCTCCAATCTCTCCCAGCATCAGAGTCTTTTCCAATGAGTCAACTCTTCGCATGAGGTGGCCAAAGTATTGGAGTTTCCGCTTTAGCATCATTCCCTCCAAAGAAATCCCAGGGTTGATCGCCTTCAGAATGGACTGGTTGGATCTCCTTGCAGTCCAAGGGACTCTCAAGAGTCTTCTCCAACACCACAGTTCAAAAGCATCAATTCTTCAGCACTCAGCTTTCTTCACAGTCCAACTCTCACATCCATACATGACCACAGGAAAAACCATAGCCTTGACTAGACGGACCTTTGTTGGCAAGGTAATGTCTGCTTTTCAATATGCTATCTAGGTTGGTCATAACTTTTGGTTAGGAAAACTGTATATATCACAAAGCTTAAAGGATTGATTCTCTGAGATGACTGCTATGCTACCAAGTGAGTCAGGGTGAAACAAAATTTTCATAAATATTATTAAGAATCCATTCTTCTTCAATGACTAGTAATACTATTCTCCCGTCCTGCCAAAGCTGCTTCATTTTTACCTATTGGAAGGCGATGGTACCCCACTCCAGTACTCTTGCCTGGAAAATCCCATGGACGGAGGAGCCTGGTGGGCTGCAGTCCATGGGGTCGCAAAGAGTCGGACACGACTGAGCGACTTCACTGTCACTTTTCACTTTCATGCATTGGAGAAGGAAATGGCAACCCATTCCAGTGTTCTTGCCTGGAGAATCCCAGGGACGGGGGAGCCTGTGGGCTGCCGTTTATGGGGTCGCACAGAGTTGGACATGACTGAAGCGACTTAGCCGCAGCATACAACCCATTAGTAAAAACTGATTCCCAATAATCCTACTATTATCCCCCAAATAGATTTTGTTATTTCTTTTGTTAAATACGTGTTAACATCTATTTCTCTGAAGAGATTCTGGGAAACTTTGGCCTACTAGAAAATCAAACAAACAAGCAAACTTCAGACTCAGACATACGCAAGTTCATTTAGTCACGTGATGATAAATTATATACTTTATGAAAAATTATATTTCTTGCAGAATTATTACAAGAATTTAATAAGATAATGAAAGTAAAGTGCCTAAAGCAGTACCTATTCAAGAGTACCAGTGAGGACAATAACAGTACACTGAGATATAATAAAAATAAATTTTAGTGTAACTTCATTTAGCTCATCTGACAAGTATTTCTGATCATTGAACACCTGCTGAACATTACTGTAGTAAATAATAGATAAAGAAACAATTATCTCTTTAGTAGACTTGTTTTCTTCTTCCGATCCCTTAGTATTAACCAGCCTGGAATCTACTCTTCTGATCCTATCCATTTTTATATATATAAAGTGTGACAGCAAGTGAGCAAGAGAGAATGAGAACATTACTGCAGCACATAGGAGGAGCATGTATGTTAGACTTTGGGGAGTGACCAAAGAATATATCCTAAGGGCAATATAAGAACCTGTGTCCAAACTGAAATTTGTAGGAAATAAAGGACATGTGGGTCTTGGTGGGGTAGTTAATTTTCAGCAGAAGAAGAATGACAAACAGGCTCAGAAGCAAACAAAAGACCACTGAAATTAAAGGACTAAAAATAAATTCAGTATCCCTAAAAGGAGTTTTGTGTAAACGGAGCAAATGAAGATAAACCAGCAAAGGTCTTAGAATCAAAATGCTTATAATCTATTCTTTAAAACTGTATTCTAAAGATACACTATTTTCTAAAGCACACAATAAATGTAAACTGGATAAGTCCACTTGGGGATATCATTAATAATAAACCATTAGTCTGGGTTAAAGGTTTAACAGAAGATGGAGTATAATGGTACAGAATAAAATTTCAACTATTTTTTTAACCACTACTATTGTAATTATTATATGGGTATCAATAACACCATTATTTCTAAGGTAAACTGTTAAATACTGAGATTACTAGAAAGGAGTTTGAATTTTATTTTCTAATGAAATTTGTAGCCTATCTGAGGTCCATGGGCTCCAATCAGGTCAAGGTATATATGAGAGAAAGCAGGGAATTCATGAACTCTCTGAAATATAAGGAAATTCTGATACATTTTTCAGAAGATAGGATTCACAAATTTCATTAGATTCTTAAAAGGGATTAGACCACCCACACCAGAGAGGAAGGAGGGGGAAGAGGAATCGTGTAGGGAGAACATAGCTATAGCTAGGGTAGATGCCTTTTTCTTTTCAAATGTAAGGGTTAGAAGGCTATAGAACTGCACCAAATTAGCCAAGAAAACCACTGATTCAAAACTATTCATCTAAATTTTGAAAAACATTTTTAAACAACTTAGATTATTTGAAAATTGTTATAAAATTTCTTCATTTATCAAAAGTAAGTAGCCCAGATTTATTTCCAAAAGCTCCAAAATCAGATGATAAAAAGATACCACAGCACCTGAATACAGTGCTGTAACAGGATTCAGGTTTTTTTTTCTTTAATTTATTATTATTATTATTTTTACTTTACAATACTGTATTCGTTTTGCCATACATCAACATCAATCCGCCACGGGTGTACACGTGTTCCTAATCCCGAACCCCCCACCCTCCTCCCCCTCAACACCATCCCTCCAGGTTATCCCAGTTCACCAGCCCCAAGCATCGTGCACCCTGCATCGAACCTAGACTGGCAATTCATTTCTTATATGATATTATACAAGTTTCAATGCCATTCTCCCAAATCATCCCACCCTCTCCCTCTCCCACAGATTCCAAAAGACTGTTCGATACATCTGTGTCTCTTTTGCTGTCTCCCATACAGTGTTATTGTTACCATCTTTCTAAATTCCATATATATGTGTTAGTATACCATATTGGTGTTTTTCTTTCTGGCTTACTTCACTCTGTATAATCGGCTCCGGTTTCATCTACCTCATTAGAACTGATTCAAATATATTCTTTTTAATGGCTGAGTAATACTCCATTGTGTGTATGTACCACAGCTTTCTTATCCATTCATCTGCTGATGGACATCTAGGTTGCTTCCATGTCCTGGCTATTATAAACAGTGCTGTGATGAACAGTGGGGTATACATGTCTCTTTCAATTCTGGTTTCCTCAGTGTTCAATCTGCTTTTCAACAGAGGTCTTTGGGAAATAAGATCTCTACCAAACAGATAATTTATACTCTATTTCTATATTTTCCCATGATTTTAAAAATTAGGCCTACCTTTATTTTCTTGCTATGCAGAATTAAGTCTTACTTTTAGGTCAAAATAGAGATGTCTTACAAGGAGAAATTTGATTTGTTAAAAAAAAAACCTTACAGAAAAAGTCTTCAGAAACAGAACTCAATATAAAATTTCCATGACATTACCCGAACTTGTTATATTCCCTTACAAAGTGAAATAATGTTGTGTGTGTGTGTATATATATATATATATATGTAGACAATACACTGAGGAGGTTTAAGACACACTACTCCAAGTTATGGCATAGTGGCTAAAGGAATTTGAAAAAAAGGGCAGAAGCAGGAAAATGATCCCTCTTACCATCCCCTTCCTCTCCTGAAACAGGTCATAAAACCTTCATGTGTGAAGCGCCCTCCCTGTATCTGAAGGAAAAGAGCACCTTTATCTCCAAAGACAAAGGGACACTGAGAAGACCCAACAAAAAGACCTTGCTACGTTTCCTCCAGTTAACACTTGCTCATACTCTCTGACCTATCGTATTTCTGTAAGATTTCCCTTTCTTCATTAAAGCTAGCTACACAGGTCAAACTGTTTGGATCTTTATTGCCTTAAGAAGGCTCTCACGTCACATACAACTTATATTAAATAAATCTGTATGTTTTGTCAGTTTGATTTTCAAACCTAGCCAGGGACCCTATGAGAGTCAAGGAAAATTTTTCATCACCTACAATTGCCAAGAAACTTCAAAGTAACAGCTGCTCTAGTTTAAAGGACATTTTATTTATCTATATTTTCTACCATAATTTAAAAATGATGTCTAAAATCATTTTAATTTTCCCCATATAGTCTAAATACTTTCCTCTGACAACTTAAGAAAAAACTGCAATTAAAAAAAAAAGAACAGCTAGAAAGCACTGTAATTAACAAACTATGTTGTTGTTCAGTCGCTCAGTCATGTCCGACTCTTTGCAACCCCATGGACTGCAGCATGCAAGGCTTCCTTTTAGAAACAAAAATATAATTTAGAGTTAAATTAGTGGGCCCTTACTTTATGTTAGGCAATATGCTAATACTTTACCTACTTATGTAATCTCAGCTAATCTGAACTACCAAGCACAATATAGATACTTACTATTCCAATTTCACAGATGAGGAAAATAGGTCAGTGGCAAATTCAAGTCTGGATTATTTTGGAAGGTATACTCTCAATCACTACTCTAGATATAGGAAAGAAAGTGAACTAAAGAAAATTTTACTGGAAAGAGTGTCATCAGTTCTCAGACATGCAGCCAGCTTTGAAAAGAGTATCCTTGAATAAGTAACTTAATCTCTCTAGCTATCACTGTTCTCAATCATAAAAGTCAGCAAATCATGATGCTTTTCTAAGATATCCATCACTTCAAACTACAAAAAAATATATATATACAGTATATGAAATGTGAAAAAAAACCACTACAGAAGCTAATTGTGGCCAATTAAAACTGGAACAGAGAGGTGAGGAGAATAAGAAACTTTCAGAGAAAAACCACTGAGGGTCTTTAAAGGTAAAAATGTCTCTCAGATGTATTCGTGCAGAAATTCTACAAAATCTGAAAAGAAACAATCCAAAGAATAACCAAAGAGCAAGAGAAGAATTGAGAAAAATCCTTCTCCTTTACAATTTCTAGCATACACGTTATAAAAAGAAAAATCCCTCAAGGCAGTAAACATCTGCCCATCAGTGCTTATCAGAAGCAACATCAAAAACATAAGGCAAAGGTCAAGTCAAAGTTTATTGACAATGATGAACTATGACAGCCTCTATTAAATTACCCCTTCTTTCAAGGTGTATGTGATCAAAGCAGCAAAGATATTTTCACTCAGTCACATAACAAGCTATTTGTTGAGATTGAAACATCTGGTCAATATCTCCTAACACTGCAATTTCATGCACAGTTAGCATTAGGGCACATTTCTTCTCCTCTTCTTACAGGGTCCATAAGGGTGGCACATATGGCTGATCATTTCATTCGAAAAGGATTCAATTCACAGCATTACACACAATCGTCTGTGCTTTATGGTGTTTTAAGTCTACCTGCCACCGTCTTCCATCATCGCTGCTCACTGCGGTTCTCTTCGACTATAAAAGCCTGCCAATATGACAGAGCACTTAAAGCTTAACAGCCTTCCTCTACTGGAGTTAGAAAGCATTTAAGGCAAAGGAAGCCATAAAGTGGCAGGCCATTTTCTATTGTCAAAAACTCCCAATATATTAAACTATTTACCATTTAAGCAAAGATATAGCATAGGTTAGAAAAGTAATTTTTAATGTCAAATTAAATACTTAACTTTCTGTATGACAGATCTATGAAAGGATATTGTTTTGGTATAGTTTTAACTCATAATAAATGACTTTAAAACAATATTATAGGACTATTTTAATATTAATTTTAGTAGGGGATTTCAGAATTTTTTTTTTACTACTTGCCAAAGAGCAATTCTATACTAAGAGAATACGGATGTTACAATTTTATCAGTTCCCTACGTTGAAAATTTTCCATTTGAAATTCATGCATTTGTTGTCATGGTAACAGGGGGCCTTTCTTATATACTTACAGTAGTAAACCTGAACTCACACCATA
The DNA here is from genome assembly GCF_016772045.2 of Ovis aries. NCBI lineage: Eukaryota > Metazoa > Chordata > Mammalia > Artiodactyla > Bovidae > Ovis > Ovis aries. Next base: position 29,473,416 of record NC_056078.1, on the reverse strand, counting down.
GATTTCTCTGTTTTCCTTTTCTTCCTTTAAGATAATAGCTTAAGGAGCAACAGGGGTGGGGGTAGGAAACATCTTTAAAGCTACTATTTCACATTTTCTTTCACACATCATTGCAACAGGCAGTATAACTATATGACTACAGCTGTCTTCTGAAACATAAGGATTTGCCTAATTTTAATAACCAAATGAATTTCAAGGAAGAAACTTTCTTCTAGTGACAAAGAATCATGTATGATCATCTTACAATTAGCAATATGCAATGGCTGATTAAACAAGGAGAGTAGCAAAATAACAAGACGATAAAAATCTAAGTTAGGTGTAATGTCTAGGGCTGCTAGCTCTGGCATATAAAGTAAATATTTTGGTTGTTCATTTGAGCATTAATCTAGTCCGTCAATCCAACCTGAAGTATTTACTGAATGAGTCTATGGGTCAGACCCCAGACTAGCACTGAAACACAAAGTTATGCAAGTTAGAATCAGTTCTTACCTCAGGGAGATACCAAAGAAAAGAAAACAAAACAAACAAATGAAAGCAAATAAAACAAAAACACTGAACAGAGAAATAAAATGATGGCAAGAAATGCGAAAAAGGAAAAAAAAAAAAAAAAAGGCCGAGAAGGAGAAAGACATGGGAGAGAGAAACAAGGAAATAATTTACCTTAAATAGGCCTGCCTAAGGAACAACAAGTTGAGACACAAAATACGTAAGTAAGCTAAATAGGTAAAAAGTGAGGTAGGAGGTGGGGACCCTTCCAAACAGAAAGAGAAGCAAGTGCAAAACTTCTAAGGCACAGAAGAAGTTGGCATATATTCAAGAAACTGAAAAAAAATTGTTTATAGTAACTAAGTTTTGACACATATGTAGGTTCCAGATAATGCACACCTTATTGGCTACGGTAGAGAGAATAAATTTTATACAGAGTGCAACAGAATGTCACTAAAGTGTTTTCAACAACAAAGCAAAATTACTGAATTTAAATGAGAATCAATGTTACTATTACATATAAAGGATTTTCAAGACATAGATAAACAGACAGGCAATAAAGATATCAGTTGTGCGTGCATGCTCAGTCAGTAAGTCGTGTCCGACTCCTTGAGACCCCATGGAATGTAGCCAGCCAGGCTCCTCTCTCCATGGGATTTTCCAGGCAAGAATACTGGAATCAGCTGCCATTTCCTGCATCTCCTGCATCGGCAGGTGGATTCTATACCACTGAGCCACCTGGGAAGCCTAAAAGATATTAGTTAGGATGATATAATTCACATCCTGCATCTAGCCCTTTGGAAAAGCTAATTGCTTCTATCCTCATTTTATTTCCAAATTTTAACTACTTTTTTTTTTTCAAGAATTTTTAGTTGATTTCACTGCTACCACTCATCCAAGTTACCATAATCTCTTGCCTGAAATGTTGCAAAACTTTCCTGATGTCTTTGCCTCCTTTCTTGACAGCCTCCTTTTAAAACATACATCAGCAAATGTCATTCCTTTGCTTAAAACCCTGTAATGCTCTTCGGATCACTCGGTAAGAAGCAAAACTTCTTATATTAGTCTGTGAGGCCATACAGGTTCAAGCCAATCTTCTTTACCTCCTATTCCCTCTCTAACCTCATCTTCTGTTACTCTTCATATCCTGCTGCAACCACAATGAACTCCTTGCAGGATTCTGAAACATGCCAAGCATGCTCTCCCCCAGCAACTACTGACACTCTACTAGACTGGACTCTTCCAGTGAGCCAGATTTCCCAGTGATTCCCTCATCTAAAAATTCTTTACACAAATCTAAACAAAATTATTCCACACACACTCTATTTAATATTAAAAAACATTCCTTTTGTTCCAACATTCCCAATACTCTCCCAATTCTCTTTTACTTTTAATTATTTTGCTTTTATAAAATTTAATAAACAGATATCTCAGTTAAAATAAAAGTGTGGAGACCAGTAGGAGGAACTGGTCCTTTCCTTGCCTGGCAAGAGCTCAGCCAATAGAAACTGTCATCACTCAGTCAATGAAAAGTCACTTATTCTGATCTCTCAGTTACCCCAATTGACTCTTATTTTACTAAAACCTCCCAATTTATTTTCCCTTTCTTAAGAGTCCTCCCTAGTGGCTGAGTGGTAAAGAATCTGCCCACCAATGAAGGAGACACATGTTCAATCCTTGTATGGGAGGATCCCACAGGTCTCAGAGCAACTAAACATATGTCCCACAACAACTGGGGCAGTGTTCTACAGGCTGGGAGCAGGAACTACTGAAGACTGCTGTGCCCTAGAGCCTGAGCTCTCCAATAACAAGAGAAGCCACCTCAGTAAGGAGCCTGCGCAGAACAACTAGGAAAAAACCTGCACACCAATGAAGCCTGAGAACAGGCAAAAACATAAATAAACAAAAGAGTCCTCTCCTTCCTTTGTAGGGATCTGCATAAGGCTTGTCATGGTTGCAGATCCCCAGTTACAATGGTTTGTTGATCCTGAATCAACACATTTTTCCTAAAGAAAATTTTTTAAGGTCAACACCTAACACATTACATTATTTGTATTTCTTCCTCCCACAAAAATAAGTTACATGGAGGTTGTTGCTGCTGCTCAGTTGTTAAGTACAACTGCTTGCAACTCCATAAACTGCAGCACACCAGGCTTCCCCCTGTCCTTCACTCTCTCACAATAGATATGAGTTTGAGTTAGTCTGTCAGTGATGTCATCCAACCATCTCATCCTCTGTCACCCACTTCTCCTCTTGCCCCTAATCTTTCCCAGCATCTGGGTCTTTCCAATGAGTCTGCTCTTCGCTTCATGCAAAGTACACAGAGGTAGAATTTTTATTTGTTCTGCTCATCAGTGCATCCTTAGAAATTGACACATAGTAGATACTCAGTTTTCAACGAGAAAATAAGAGATACCAAGGGAAAATTTCATGCAAAGATAAACACAATAAAAGACAGAAATGGTATGGACGTAACAGAGCAGAAGATATTAATAAGAGGTGGCAAGAATACACAGGCTGCTGTTGCTACCAAGTCACTGCAGTTGTGTTCGACTCTGTGCAACCCCATAGACGGCAGCCCACAGGCTCCCCCATCCCTGGGATTCTCCAGGCAAGAACACTGGAGTGGGTTGCCACTTCCTTCTCCAATGCATGAAAGTGAAAAGCGAAAGTGAAGTCGCTAAGTCGTGTTCGACTCTTCGCGACCCCATGGACTGCAGCCCACCAGGTTTCTCCATCCATGGGATTTTCCAGGCAAAAGTACTGAAGTGGGGTGCCATTGCCTTCTCCGAGAATACACAGGAGAACTTAACCCAGATAAACATGATGGTGTAGTCACTCACCTAGAGTGAGATATCCTGGAGTAAAAACTGAAGTGGGCCTTATAAAGCATTACTACAAACAAAACCAGTGGAGGCGATGAAATTCCAGCTAAGCTACTTCAAATCCTAAGAGATTATGCTGTTGAAGTGCTGTACTCAATATGCCAGCAAATTTGGAAAACTTAGCACTGGGACACGACTGGAAAAGATCAATTTTCATTCCAATCCCAAAGAAGGAAAATGCCAAAGAATGTTCAAACTACTGTACAATGGTACACATTTTCAAATGCTAGCAAGGTAATGCTCAAAATCCTTCAAACTAGGCTTCAACAATACATGACCTGAAAACTCAAAAATACAATCTGGATTAAGAAAAGACAGAGGAACCAGAGATTAAATTACCAACATCCACTGGATTATAGAAAAAGCAAGGGAATTCCAGAAAAATCTTTACTTCTGCTTTACTGAATATGCTAAAGCCTTTGACTATGTGGATTACAACAAACTGTGGAAAATTCTTCAAGACACAGGAATACCAGACCATCTTACCTGCCTCCTGAGAAACCTGTATGCAGGTCAAAAGGCAACAGTTAGAACCGGACATGGAACAACAGACTGGTTCCAAATTAGGAAAGGAGTATGTCAAGGCTGTACATTGTCACCCTGCTTATTTAACCTATATGCAGAGTTTATCATGCAAAACGCCAGGCTGAATGAAGCACAAGCTGAAATCATGATTGCTGGGAGAAATACCAATAACCTCAGATACACAGATGACATCATCCTAATAGCAGCCACGAAATTAGAAGATGCTTGCTCCTTGGAAGAAAAACTATGACAAACCTAGATTGCCTTTAAAATGTATTATTTGACAATTGTAACTGGTACGAACACGGAAAGAAATCAGTGGGGGGATAAAAAAGAGTTCCAATTCAGACTCATGTACCGATGGTAACACAGTATAGGCTACAGATGATATTTCACTGAGTTGGGGGAAAAGGGGATTATTCAATATACTGTACTAGGATAAGAATACAGCCTTTGGGGGGTAGGGGTGATTCTTTCCCCTTATACTTAAACCAAAAAAAATGTAAAACAAACAAACAAAACAAAACAGAAAGTTAGAAAATCCAGCGACTTCCAAAGGCAGATTTGCTTACGGCAAGAACACCAAATGCTATAAAGGAAAAATCTGATAGCTGTGACTTGATTTAAAGTTAAAATCATTACAAAGAGGCAAAGAAGCATGTGCATGCCAAAAGGGTGGCGAGAGGTCAGTATCCTTAATGTACAAAGCACTCTCAAAAATCAGTAAGAAAATAATATGCAAGGTTGTCGTAAGCATGGTGCTTCATAGAGTAATGCTCATACATATAAGGACTTCCCTGGTGGCTCAGTGGTAAAGAATTCACCTGCCAATGCAGGAGACACAGGAGATGCAGGTTCAATCCCTGGATCAGGAAGATGCCCTGGAGAAGGAAACGGCAACCCACTCCAGTATTCTTGCCTGGGAAATCTCACGGACAGAGGAGCCTAGAGGGCTACAGTCCATGTGGTCATGGAAGAGTTGGACACAACTTAGCAAACTAAACGAGAACACCACCACTACCAGTGTTCTCCCAGCAGGTTCAATTTCTGTTTCTCAATTTGACACCTTGGGCTTCCCAAGGTGGCACTAGTGGCACTAGTAATAAAGAATCCGCCAGCCAATGCAAGACACACAAGAGACGTGGGTTCAATCTCTGCTGGGTTAGGAAGATCCTCTGGAGTAGAAAATGGCAACCCACTCCGGTATTTCCGCCTGTAAAATTCCATGGACAGAGGATCCTGGCGGGCTACAGTCCATGGGGCCACAAAGAGATGGACATGATATAAGCAATAGTACACATATTCCTTTAATGTAAGTAAAGAACACTATAGTCTGTAAAGAGTAAGAATCAGCAGCACTCTGAAAGAACAAAAGAACTCTTCACTGGCTTTCAAATCTGCATGAAGGAGGCCACTCTTGATGTTATTAAAACTTCCTGTTCCTAGTGAGTATGCCGTATGTCTTTGAAGAAGGTATTCTTGCCATTCTCAACATACTGCTGAGGTACTTATGCAGTTCTAGCCCCTTTTGACCGACTCTAATAAGACACTTTAGCTTTGATCCTGTCTATCCAGTGTTAGTGGTAACAACATCATAGTCCCAAGAGCAGATTGTGAATCAAAAAACAATTTTTCAGGCATATCGATATCCCTGGTAGACCTACATTTTATCCCACCTGTATCTATCTACACTTACAATGAAATATTCAAAAGCAACGAACAATAAATGGTATTTTTTGCACAGTAATATCAGATAATTACAGAGTAGCACAAGATAATTAAAATGGACAGAATTGCGGGGGGGGGGGTGTGGAGATTAACATGCAGAGATTCCAAGGAGACTCTTATTAGTAGCGGAATTCTATCTTCATAAAAATGTTATTGGGCACCCACCATGGAATTACACACTTATTAATTCAATAAACTTCTATCAAGCTCTTATTATATCTAAAGTACTCTGTGAGGGAACACAATCTCAAATTAAGACCTCAAAGAGTTTATAGTCCAGTGGAGGAGGCAGCATGGAAACAGAAACAGTGAGCGTTATAAAAGATGTAGACACAAAATATTCTGAGATCATCAAGAAGTTTGGGGAGTAATGAGAAAGTCAAATAGAAAATGACAAATAAGCTGGTTCTTGAAGGCTGAAGATCTTATCAGTTTGAGAACAAGAGAAATAAAGTAAGTTATACACAAGAGAAACATATGGGCAAAAACACAGAGGGAAACTATGTCCATGGCTTACTCAGGGGATTAGTAAAACATGGGTTCTGTAATAGCATATTTTATAAAGGACCAGCAATCCATAACACGGAAAAGCAGGCTGCAATCACTGAGTTACATGACAAAAATGTTTTCTAGTAAGATAATTTTGGCAACAGTATCCAGAAAACTAACCAAAAAATATTGAGAGACAAATCACCATGGATCTATCATGTCTCTATAGGTCGTATCAGATTTTGTTCTCTCTTTTTAAGGATGTTAATATAACAAACAGTCTTCAAAGATAAAGATTGTGGCTTTATGTCAGGGTAAAGGTTGGGCAAGTTTCAGGGAGCATATTTAAAGATTCTGATTTCTTAAATTCAGGATTCTTCAATTGTGATGCAAACTCTGTGAACACAGCTTCCCCTCCACATTGCCTCTGTGATTGAGGAATCAAACAGAACTAATGGGAATAGAAACTTAATGCTGCCTGCATTGTTGTAAGTAAAAAAAAAAAAAAAAAAATCCTTTGTCTCTGACCCAGGAGCTTCTTGCCTTCTGTTAACAACTAAGAAGCTGTGGCAGACCAATTTGCTAGCCTGCAAGAGGTATAAAATCCAAGACATTTCACAGTTATTGACAAAGAGAAGAGGATGATCAGGAACAGGATACAGGAAGACCAATTAGCTGGCCACGCAGTACTGCAGAAAAGAGACAAGGATCTCACTCTCAAGAATTCTAAGGAAAGCAGGACACAGATATAAAAAAGGTTCTTTTGGAGGCAAAACGGATAAGACGAGGGACTGATTTTGAGTTCACGTGTGCTAAGTCACTGAAGTCGTGTCTGACTCTTTGTGACCCTATGGTCTTGTAGTACTCCAGACTCCCCTATCCATGGGATTCTCCAAGCAAGAATACTAGGGTGGGTTGCCTTGGTACCCCTCCAGGGAATTTCCTGACTCAGGGATCAAACCTGGATCTCTTACGTCTCCTGCCTTAGCACGCAGGTTCTTTACCACTAGCGCCACCTAGGAAGCCCCAAAGGACTGTTTAGTTACGGCAAATGAAGGGCAGTGTATGTTGAAACTGACTATAAAGGCTCTAAATGGATGACAAAGGGGGGGGGCGTTACATTAGTAATAGAGAAAAACTATATGCAGAGTACATCATGAGAAATGCTGGGCTGGAAGAAGCACAAGCTGGAATCAAGATTTCAGGGAGAAATACCAATAACCTAAGACATGCATACGACACCACCCTTATGGCAGAAAGTGAAGAGGAACTAAAAAGCCTCTTGAGAAAAGTCAAAGAGGAGAGTGAAAAAGTTGGCTTAAAGCTCAACTTTTAGAAAACTAAGATCATGGCATCTGGTCCCATCACTTCATGGCAAATAGTGGAAACAGTGTCAGACTTTACTTTTTTGGGCTCCAAAATCACTGCAGATGGTGACTGCAGCCATGAAATTAAAAGATGCTTACTCCTTGGAAGGAAAATTATGACCAACCTAGATAGCATATTCAAAAGCAGAGATATTACTTTGCCAGCAAAGGTTCGTCTAGTCAAGGCTATGGTTTTTCCAGTGGTCATATATGGATGTGAGAGTTGGACTGCGAAGAAGGCTGAGTGCCGAAGAATTGATGCTTTTGAACTGTGGTGTTGGAGAAGGCTCTTGAGAGTCCCTTGGACTGCAAGGAGATCCAACCAGTCCATCCTAAAGGAGACCAGTCCTGGGTGTTCACTGGAAGGACTAGTGCTGAGGCTGAAACTCCAATACTTTAGCCACCTCATGTGAAGAGTTGACTCACTGGAAAAGACCCTGATGCTGGGAGGGATTGGGGGCAGGAGGAGAAGGGGATGACCGAGGATGAGATGGCTGGATGGCATCACTGACTCAATGCACATGAGTTTGGGTGAACTCCAGGAGTTGGTGATGGACAAGGAGGCCTGGCGTGCTGCGATTCATGGGGCCGCAAAGAGTCGAATACAACTGAGCGACTGAACTGAACCGAACTGAACTGATATAAGAACACAGGATGAAGTACTATGTCAAAAAACTAGAAAAAGGTGAATTTCAACATATGGAATTAGGAGAACATTCATGTAGAATATCTACTGGTATATTGGAAAAACCAGTTTGTAGTACCACAAAAGGTCACAAATACTGAAAAAGCACTGAAAATTAGCTATTCTTGAAACAGTCTACAGACCCCTCAAAGACCCTGAAAACATGACAAGGTATTCACAAAGTCAATTCAAGTTTCAGACTATATGAAGATATTATCTGCATTTTTCACTATGCTGACATTTGCTTTTAAAGTGCAAATTGCAAATGACAGGTAAACTGCTGGTATCTAAGATAAATAAAGGAAGTGGAGCCACAGAACAGTAGTCACTGAATTCTTCACAACCTTGTGCTCATATAAAAAGATACCAATTTATTAAATGAACAGCATGGGTAATATATTCAATAATGTAATACCTCTGTATGGCGACAGATGTTAACTAGTCTTATCGCAGTGATCCTTTCATAATGCACAGAAACATCGACTCACTAAGCTGAGCACCAGGAACTAACATAGTGTTGCTGGACAGTCACAGGTACAAACTTGCGAGCATAACATGAGATGATGTTCACTGAAACTCAAAAGAAAAATAAAACTGATCTTCAAAATTACCATTTTTATTAAGCACTAGCCTTTAAATACACATCTTTTAAATGCACTGTTTAAGAAACTGGAAAAGTATGAATGAATAAAATGGTTTCCTAAGGAAAAACTCTTGTGATGTTGAGTTTCTACACGAACTAAATTGCTTTCTATAGAAAAAACTATTTTTAATTTAAATAATGATGGACAGACAAATGACAGTTACTAAAACTTGAGCATTTGGCAGATATATTCTTAAAAATGAAAAAAAGTAAGCCTGTCACATTAAAAAAAATAACTGTCAGGATTTATTCTTAATAATGAAATTTGAGCTTTCAACTGAAAATTATAATTGTATAAATCACATATTTACCACTGTGAGATTCCCAATACATAAAAGACTGTTTTCTTGAAACTAGGAGTGAAGTGATACTGACAAATGAGAGACATTTTAAAACATTTGAAAAATCTGGATAATTTAATGAATAAAAACTTTGCAAATGAACAATGCACCATAGTAAAAGTCACACATGGGAAGAATTTCTATACAAGGAGTTAAAAAGACTGGTGGATATATATATCTTTTAACACAATATCTTGTTGATATACAGTCAACACATACACAATTTATATTTAAAGTGAACAATTCAATAGCATTTGGTATATTCAGAGCTTGCAAGGATCACCACATCAATCTCAGAACATTTTCAACACCCTAAAAAGAATTCCACATCACTTAGTCACCATACCCCTAAACCCCCATTCCCACAAATCCTAGGAAACAACCAGTGTATTTTCTGTCACTATAAATATGCATATTTAGGAAATCTCACAGAAATGGAATCATAAAGTATGTGTACTTTTGTGAGCGGCTTTTTACACTTAGCGCAAAGTTTTCAAGATTCAGCCACATTGTAGCATGAGCATTTCATTTCTTTTTATTGACAATATTCTACGGTACAGATACTTCACATCTTGTTTATTTATTCCTCAATTGATGGACATGTGGTTTTCTCCCACTTTTTTGCTATTATGAATAACACTGCTATGAATATACATGTACAACTCTTTATGTAAAGATATATTTTCATCTCTCTTGGGTATATACCCGGAAATGTTGAGTCATATGATAATTCTAGTCTTTTGAGGAACTGGGAGACTCTATGCCAAACCAGCTTCACCATTTTGTAATCCTACCAGCTCAACATCCTCACCACAATTTTTATATATGGTGTGAGACAGGGTACGAGTCCATTTTACTGTATTTACCTTACCCAGCATCATTTGTTGAAAAGGCCATTCTTTCTCTGTTTCTTTTGATATTCTCGTGAGAAATCAATTAACTGTAAATTTCTTTCTGAACTCTAAAATCTGTGACAACTAGATCGGACAAAGGTACAAACATAATTCAATGGAGAAAGAATAGTTTTTAAGCAAATAGAGCTAGAATTACTAGACAGTTACATACAAAATTTCCATCCATTCCTCACCTGTAAAAAGAATACTTCAGAACAGATTATAGATCTAAATGTAAAACCCCTTACCAATGGATTCTTAAATGCACAGCTTTAATATAAAACTGACACTCTATAAATGCTAGTGGTATTATAATTTTTACCATTGGAAAATTAGCATTCCATACACAGATAAGAGTATACCATAATGACTGTAATTTTCCCCTATTGCTGAATGTTTACATTGTTTTCAGTCTGTTTTATTATAAAAACTCCCTTAACGTATTTACATAGTCCTTATTTAAATATCTAACTACTATTATAGGATACCAAAACTAGGAATTCCTGCATCCAAGATTATGCACATATAAAATTTTTAAAAATACTGCCAATTGCTCCACAACAAGGTATACCTAGTTTTCACTCCCATACAAAAGGGTATAAAAGTATCCTTTGCTTTTCAATCTCCCCACACTGAATTCTAATCAAATTATTTACAACTAAGTGATATGCAAATCTGGTGACTTCTCTTGTAACTTGCATTTTTATTGTTAACTGGATTGAGGTTTACTTATTAGCAATTCATATTTCTTCTTATATGAAATGAATGACTCATCATATCCTTTGTTTACTTTTTAAGTTGGGCTTTTCTTTTCTTAGTGATGCCAAAATGCTAAGAATTGTTTAAGACTTTAGGAACATTAATTCTTTGCGAGATAAATGTTGCAAATATTTTCATTTCATCTTTGTTTATGATGTATTTCACCTACTACTTTTTGAATTTAATGTAATTTAAGACTTACAGATTAGAAACAACAGTGAGACAACAGTGAGAAACTAACAGAGGACGATAAGCCAGTAATGGGTACAGACAGCTAAAAGTCAACACGAACAAAGAGTGCTATTTATTTGTCTTGAAAGCCAACGTAAGAAAGTTTTAAAACTGAGGAACTAATCAACAAATGAAATAACCTTGAGTGGGTCAATCAGAATTCATACTTTTAAATAGTCTCTGGTTTCACCAATTATATTATTACTGATTTCTGTAAAAAATAAATAAATAATGTTTGCAAAGAGAGATAAAGGTTGAAATCTTAAAAGTGGGTAAAGCAGTGGTGATAATGAACATAAACTCTTCTACCTAGACTAGGGGTAGTGAAGGGAAGGTGGAAAGGTAACAATTTGCTGTTTCAGAGAATGAGAAAGAAACTGGAATAGAACCTAAAAAATAAAATTATATAAACAGGTTTGAAGACAATGAGGAGAGAATGTAAAAAAGTTGAAACCTGATGATTTCTGTTATATATGTTGAGAAGGATATGAAGTAACTTGCTGAGAATAGTTCAGTTCAGTTCAGTCGCTCAGTCGTGTCCGACTCTTTGCGACCCCATGAATTGCAGCACGCCAGGCATCCCTGTCCATCACCAACTCCCGGAGTTCACTCAGACTCACGTCCATCGAGTCCATGATGCCATCCAACCATCTCATCCTCTGTCGTCCCCTTCTTCTCCTGCCCCCAATCCCTCCCAGCATCAGACTGTTTTCCAATGAGTCAGATGTTCACATGAGGTGGCCAAAGTACTGGAGTTTCAGCTTCAGCATCATTCCTTCCAAAGAAATCCCAGGGTTGATCTCCTTCAGAATGGACTGGTTGGATCTCCTTGCAGTCCAAGGGACCCTCAAGAGTCTTCTCCAATACCACAGTTCAAAAGCATCAATTCTTCGGCACTCAGCCTTCTTCACAGTCCAACTCTCACATCCATATATGACCACAGGAAAAACCGTAGCCTTGACTAGATGGGCCTCAGTCAGCAAAGTAATGTCTCTGCTTTTGAATATGCTGTCTAGGTTGGTCATAACTTTTCTTCCAAGGAGTAAGCGTCTTTTAATTTCATGGCTGCAGTCACCATCTGCAGTGATTTTGGAGCCCAAAAAAATAGTCTGACACTGTTTCCACTGTTTCCCATCTATTTCCCATGAAGTGATGGGGCCGGATGCCATGATCTTCATTTTCTGAATGTTGAGCTTTAAGCCAACTTTTTCATTCTCCTCTTTCACTTTCATCAAGAGGCTTTTTAGTTCCTCTTCACTTTCTGCCATAAGGGTGGTGTCATCTGCATATCTGAGGTTATTGATATTTCTCCCGGCAATCTTGATTCCAGCTTGTGTTTCTTCCAGTCCAGTGTTTCTCATGATGTACTCTGCATAGAAGTTAAATAAGCAGGGTGACAATATACAGCCTTGACGTACTCCTTTTCCTATTTGGAACCAGTCTGTTGTTCCATGTCCAGTTCTAACTGTTGCTTCCTGACCTGCATACAGATTTCTCAAGAGGCAGGTCAGGTGGTCTGTATTCCCATCTCTCTCAGAATTTTCCACACTTTATTGTGATCCACACTGTCAAAGGCTTTGACATAGTCAATAAAGCAGAAATAGATGTTTTTCTGGAACTCTCTTGCTTTTTCCATGATCCAGTGGATGTTGGCAATTTGATCTCTGCTTCCTCTGCCTTTTCTAAAACCAGCTTGAACATCAGGAAGTTCACGGTTCACATATTGCTGAAGCCTGGCTTGGAGAATTTTCAGCATTACTTTACTAGCATGTGAAATGAGTGCAATTGTGCAGAAGTTTGAGCATTCTTTGGCACTGCCTTTCTTTGGGATTGGAATGAAAACTGACCTTTTCCAGTCCTGTGGCCACTGCTGAGGTTTCCAAATTTGCTGGCATATTGAGGGCAGCACTTTCACAGTATCATCTCTTAGGATTTGAAATAGATCAACTGGAATTCCATCACCTCCAGTAGCTTTGTTCGTAGTGATGCTTTCTAAGGCTCACTTGACTTCACATTCCAGGATGTCTGGCTCTAGATGAGTGATCACACCATCGTGATTATCCGGGTCGTGAAGATCTTTTTTGTACAGTTCTTCTGTTTATTCTTGCCATCTCTTCTTAATATCTTCTACTTCTGTTAGGTCCATACCATTTCTGTCCTTTATTGAGCCCATCTTTGCATGAAATGTTCCCTTGGTATCTCTATGTTAAAGGAGATTAAGAGAGATTTAAACAAACATGAGGGCTTCTCCTGTGGCTCAGCTGGTAAAGAATCTGCCTGGAATGTGGGAGACCTGGTTTTGATCCCTGGGTTGGGAAGATCCCCTGGAGAAGGGAAAGGCTACCCACTCCAGTATTCTGGCCTGGAGAATTCCATGGACTGTGAAGTCCATAGGGTTGCAAACAGCTGGACACAACTGAGCGACTTTCACTTCAAACAAACACAAAGGGAATGACAGATGGGAGTAGAAACTCAAAGTGTTGTGGATACAGACATGTCTGAGTCCTTTAAAATGCCTAGAAAATGCTTGCATATGGACAGATTCAATGAATACATATAAAATATGACAAGATTTTTGAAAATGAAAAAATATACATGCTTCAAGAAAATTACCTTTTATATGACTTTTTAATGGAAAATTTTCATACAAATCAGTATACACTAATATGATAATTATACAGTGACAAGATTTCCAAAGAAGAACTTATAGTTCTATTTGATTTAATTTCTATAGAATCAGATTAAAACTTTCATACTAATGGGTTGGCAAACTGATGAAGTGGCACCTATTAAAATTTATATTTGTAGTATAGGATCAAATTTGTAAATATCACTAAAAATGGAATTTTTAATTTATCAAGACATATAATTTTTAATACATAACCACAGAATTAAAAATCTTATGATATGAAGTACAACAAATTTTTAATCAAGATTATATCTAAACTATATTACTAATAATAATTGTCAATGAATCCTTTGCATAATAAAATCAAAAGTAAGAAGTACTAAAATTGCTAATTAATGTTAAAGATTATATTTAAACAGAGTTAGAATAAAGACTTTAAATGTATTCAGCTCTTAAACATGCACTGAAAATGATATTTTTATTTAAGAAACTAACACCGAGAAGAAATTAGGTGAGGATTACATAGGAACTCTCCCGTATTACTCTAAAAATTTTCTATAAATCTAAAATTACTCCAAATGAGAAGTCTACTCTCCTACTACTGTTGGTGGGAATGTAAGGTGGTGCAGTGACTACAGAGAACAGTATAGAGGTTCTCTAAAAAAATTAAAACAGAGCTACCGTGTGAGCTAGCAATCCTACTCCTGGGCATACATCTGAAGTAAACCATGGCTCAAAATGATACACAGATCCCCATGCTGGTTGCATTGCCATTTACAATATCCAAGACACAAGAGCAACCTAAAAGTCTATCAACAGATGAAAGGATAAAGAAGATATGATACTTACATATAATATAATATACTCAGTCATTAAAAAGAATGAAATTATGCCATTTGCAGTAAAATGGATGAACCTGGAGATTACCATACTAAGTGAAGTAAGTCAGACATCAGAACACAAGTATCCTAAGATACTCTTAATATGAAAAATCTTAAAAAATGATACAAACTTATTTGCAAAACAGAAACAGAATCACAGACTTAAGAGAATCAACCTATGCTTATGGTAGGAAAAGATGGGGATAGGGATAGATTAGATTGGGAATTTGGGACTGACATACACACACTACTACATTTCAAATAGATAACCAATAAGGATTAGTCCTGAATATTCACTGGAAGGACTGATGTTGAAGCTGAAACTCCAATACTTTGGCCACCTGATGCAACGAGCTGACTCATTTGAAAAGACTCTGATGCTGGGAAAGACTGAAGGCGGGAGAAGGGGACGACAGAGGATGAGACAGTTGGATGGCACCACCGACTCAATGGACATGGGTTTGAGTAAACTCCAGGAGTTGGTGATGGACAGGCAGGCCTGGCATGCCGCAGTCCATGGGGTCACAAAGAGTCGGACACAACTGAGTGAGTGAACTGAACTAAAGGAAATACTATATAGCAAAGGGAACTCTGCTCAAATATTCTGTAATAACCTAAATGAGAAAAGAACTTGAAAAAACCAGATATATGTACATGTATAACTGAATCACTTTGCTGTACACCTGAAACTAACACTGTAAATCAATTAAGTCCCATAAAAAATAATTTCTATAAAAGTTTATTTGAAAAAACTAAATATAAAATTACTTTATTTTTTTAATTTTTACCTTAAAATAATTTTATACTTAAAGAAAACTTACAGAAATAATGCAAAGAATTCTCATATACCCTTCATGTTATATTAATATACTATAATAAAATTAATATTATATAACAATAATAAAATGATCACAATCATGATATTGCTTTCTTGTTTTGAAGTCATTATTCTGCGAATCAAAAAAATCTTCTCTGTGTCATAAACTATTTTTCGGCAAAATTTTGACATGGTTTGTTGATTTTCAACTCAAGTGATAAATAAAAGGATACATTTTTATTTGAAAGCAGGATAAAAAATAAGAGTAGTGTTTTCATTTAGCAATTGCAGTTGACCCTTGAACAACACAGGTTGGAACTGCATGCTAAGTCGCTTCAGTTGTGTCAGACTCTGTGCGACCCCACAGATGGGAGCCCACCAGGCTCCCTCGTCCCTGGGATTCTCCAGGCAAGAACACTGGAGTGGGTTGCCATTGCATCACTTCCAGTTGTATCCGAAAATAGTGAAGTTGTGAAAGTGAAAGTGAAGTCGCTCAGTCGTGTCTGACCCTCAGCGACCCCATGGACTGCAGCCTACCAGGCTCCTCCGCCCATGGGATTTTCCAGGCAAGAGTACTGGAGTGGGGTGCCATTGCCTTCTCCAGTACTACACTATAGTTTTTAACATAGGATGATTAAAGTCATCCAAATTTAACTCAGATGACCATTATATCTACTACAGTGGGCAAGAATCCCTCAGAAGAAATGGAGTAGCCCTCAAAGGCAACCAAAGTGTCCAAAATGCAGTACTTGGGTGCAGTTTCAAAAACAACAGAACGATCTCTGATCATTTCCAAGGCAAATCATTCCACATCACAGTAATCCAAGTCTATGCCCCAACCACTAATGCCAAAGAAGCAGAAGATGAATAGTTCTATGAAGACCTACAAGACCTTCTAGAACTGACACTCAAAACATATGTCCTTTTCATCATAAGGGACTGGAATCCCAAAGTAGGAAGTGAAGAGCCTGGAATAACAGGAAAATTTAGCCTTGTAATACAAAAAGAAGCAGGGCAAAGGATAACAGAGTTCTGCCAAGAGACCACACTGGTCATAGCAAACACCCTCTTCCAACAACACAAGAGACGACTATACACATGGACATCACCAGATGGTCAATACCAAAATCAGATTGATTATATACTTTGCAGCTGAAGATGGAGAAGATACAGACGATACAGTCTTCAAAAACAAGACCAGGAGCTGACTGTGCCTCAGATCATGAACTCTTATTGCCAAATTCAGATTTAAATTGAAGAAAGTAGGGAAAACCACTAGACCATTCAGGTATGACCTAAATCAAATCTCTTACAAATATACAGTGGAAGTGAGAAATAGATTCAAGGGATTAGATTTGATAAAAGTTCCTAAAGAACGATGGATGGAGTTTCATGACATTGTACAGGAGGCGGTGATCAAGACTATCCCCAAGAAAAAGAAATGCAAAAAGGCAAAATGGTTGTCTGAGGAGGCCTTACGAAAATAAGGCGTCCTTATTTGTACAGGAAAAGAAGAGAAGTGAAGCAAAGGAAGAAGGAAAGATATATCTATTTGAATGCAGAGTTTTGAAGAACAGCAAGGAGAGATAATAAAGCCTTCCTCAGTGATCAGTGACAAGAAATAGAGGAAAACAAGAGAATGGGAAAGACTAAAGATCTCTTGAAGAAAATTAGAGATACCAAGGGAACAGTTCATGCAAAGATGGACTCAATAAAGAATAGAAACGGTATGGACCTAACAGAAGCAGACGATATTAAGAAGAGGTGGCAAGAATACACAGAAGAACTATACCAAAAAAATCTTCAGGATCCAGATAACAACAATGTTGTGATCACTCACCTACAGCCAGACATCCTGGAGTGTGAAGTCTAGTGGGCCTTAGACAAACAAAGTTAGCGGAGGTGATGGAATTCCAGTTGAGCTACTTTCAAATCTTAAAAGATGCTGCTTTGAAAGTGCTATACTCAATATGCCGGCAAATTTGGAAAATTCTGCAGTGGCCACAGGACTGGAAAAGGTCAGTCTTCATTCCAATCCCAAAGAAAGGCAACACTAAAGAATGTTCTAACTACTGCACAATTGCACTCATCTTACACGCTAGCAAAGTAATGCTCAAAATTCTCCAAGTGAGGCTTCAACAGTATGTAAACTGAGAACTTTCTGATGTTCAGACTGGTTTAGAAGAGGCACAGAAACCAGAGATCAAACTGCCAACATCCACTAGATCACAGAAAAAGCAAGAGAGTTCCAGAAAAACATCTACTTATGCTTCATTGACCACGCCAAAGCCTTTGACTGTGTGGATCACAACAAACTGTAGAAAATTCTTCAAGAGATAAGAATACCAGACCATGTTACCTGTCTCCTGAGAAATCTGTACGCAGGTCAAGCAGCAACAGTTAGAACCAAACGTTTAACAATGGACTGGATCCAAATTGGAAAAGGAGCACATCAAGGCTATATACTGTCATCCTGTTTATTTAACTTATATGCAGACTGTATCATGTGAAATGTCAGATTGGATGATGCACAAGCTGGAATCAAGACTGCAGGGAGAAATGATCAATAACTTCAGACATGCAGAAGACACCACCCGTATGGCACTAAGTGAAGATGAACTAAAGACACTCTTAATGAAAGGAAAAGATGAGAGTGAAAACGCTGGCTTAAAACTCAACATTCAAAAAACCTAAGATCATGACATCTGGTCACATCATGGGAAATAGATGGGGAAACAGTGGAAACAGTGGCTGACTTTATTTGTTGGGCTCCAAAATCACTGCAGATGGTGATTGCAGCCATGAGATTAAAAGACGCTTACTCCTTGGAAGGAAAGTTGTGACCAACCTAGACCAGCATATTAAAACGCAGAGACATTACTTTGCCAACAAAGGTCCATCTGGTTGAAGCTATGATTTTTCCAATAATTGTGTATGAATGTGTGAGTTGGACTATAAAGAAAGCTGAGCGCCAAAGAATTGATGCTTCTGAACTGTGGTGTTGAAGACTATTAAAAGTCCCTTGGACTGCAAGGAGATCCAACCAGTCCATCCTAAAGGAAGTCAGTTCTGAATATTCACTGGAAGGACTGATGCTGAAGCAGAAACTCCAATATTTTGGCTACCTGATTCGAAGAACTGCCTCACTGGAAAAGACCCAGATGCTGGGAAAGACTGAAGGCAGGAGAAGGGGACAACACAGGATGAGATGGTCGAATGGCATCACTGACTCAATGCACATGATTTTGAGCAAGTTCTGGGAGTTGGTGATGGACAGGGAAGCTGCAGTCCATGGGGCTGCAAACAGTTGGACATGACTGAGCAACTGAACTGCACTGAACAGACAGTCCTACACAATCCACTGTTGGTATACATCCAGGGTAATGGAGAGTTAACTATAAAGTTATAGCTGAAGGACTG
The DNA here is from genome assembly GCF_016772045.2 of Ovis aries. Taxonomy (NCBI): domain Eukaryota; kingdom Metazoa; phylum Chordata; class Mammalia; order Artiodactyla; family Bovidae; genus Ovis; species Ovis aries. The sequence goes on along the minus strand of NC_056078.1, from coordinate 29,454,637 downwards.
GCAAGCCTAACCCCTAAATGTTCAGGGTCAACTATTCATCAACTTTCTAAAATGTATTCCTATGCTAGAATTCAGTATCCTCCAAGTGGATGAACAACGAAGTATTTACATAAATTATATAATACTTTAACACTAATCTTCATTAGAATTTCTAAAAAGAAAAGCTACCATTTCCAAAAGTACTACAGAGAGAGCTAAGTGTGAGTTTGGTGACCAGGAATTTGAAGTAGGACCCATGCATTTAACAGTGCTGTGATTTGCATTCAAGTATCTCAATACCAAGGAATAGACTGGCAGATACTAAGTTAGACTGACCTAGGGTTGGTGGCTAAGCATGGTGAAATAAAAGAACACAAAAAGTGAGACAACGTGTTTACATAAGTTTGAGAGAAACTTAAGTGTACTCAAATGCACTAAGGGCAGTGAAATGCCAGATTTGGGAGCACTGACACGTAGAGGTACAAGGGCTAGGAAAATTCTATATCAGCACAGAAAATGAGTCATAGATCTCATATATAGAACTGTAGGGATGACAATTTACAGCACTGACAGAGAATTATTTTAAAAGAATGAAGTTCAACAAACTCTGAAAGGAGAAGATGGATGGTTTCTACCAGTGAAATCATCCCTTGCCTTCTGATTGGGAAACTAGACAGATCTTTACAAGTTACAAGAAAATTCATTTAAATGCCTTTAGACTTCAAAAATACAAAAAAGAAAATATTAAAATGTGCATTTTTCCTGCTTCTGTTTGATCAATAGGAAATATACAATTTTAAAAATAATTGCCAAAAGAGGGGAAATGTTAAAATTTTCTTGAAAAGGTATGTTAGGACAGCATCACCATTTCCCAACATTTTACACTGTTTTTCAAATAATGCCTAGTACTATTACCTTGAACTGAAAGTACTAAGATATTCATAAAAATTTTTTATTTCTTCAAAAAAGTAAGGTATGTGATTTGAAAGTATTTTAAAAGTAAAAAACTATATTCTAAAACAATGTTATTAAGAAATACTAATTATTCAATAGATGCCTGCTCACTCAATATAGAAGATCTGAAGCATATGTACAAAATCATGCTGGGACTGAATATCATCATTATTCTGAGGAGAGCAAGGAAAAAAAAAACTAACAGTGTTAAGTGATGTAGAATATTCATTTAAATATGAATGGAATTTTTACTAAAATACAGAGAATACATAGAAGAACTATACAAAAAAGATCTTTATAACCAGGATGTGTGATCATTCACCTACAGCCAGACATCCTGGACTGTAAAGTCAAGTGGGCCTTAGGAAGCATCACTACAAACAAAGCTAGTGGAGGTGTTAGAATTCCAGTTGAGCTGGAATTCAAAACGATGATGCTGTGAAAGTGCTACACTCAATACGCTAGCAAATTTGGAAAACTCAACGTGGCCACAGGACTGGAAAAGGTCAGTTTTCATTCCAATCCCAAAGAAATGCAATGACAAAGAATGCCCAAACTACCACACAATTGCAGTCATCTCACATGCTAGCAAATTAATGCTCAAAATTCTCCAAGCAGCTGGATTTAGAAAAGGCACAGGAACCAGAGATCAAACTGCCAACATCCGATGGATCATAGAAAAGGCAAGAGAGTTCGAGAAAAACATCTACTTCTGCTTTGTTGACTATGCCAAAGCCTTTGACTGTGTGGACCACAAGAAACTCTGGAAAATTCTTGAAGAGATGGGAATACCAGATCACCTTACATGCCTCATGAAAAATCTATATACAGGTCAAGAAGCACCAGTTAGACCAGACATGGAACAACTGAAGCTCCAATACTTTGGCCACCTGATATGAAGAGCTGACTCATTAGAAAAGACCCTGATGCTGGGAAAAATTGAAGGCAGGAGGAGAAGGGGACAACAGTGGGTGAGATGGTTGGATGGCATCACTGACTTGATGGACATGAATTTGAGCAAGCACCAGGAGACGGTGATGAGCAAGGTAGCCTGGCATGCTGCAGTCCATGGATTTGCAAAGAGTTGGACATAACTGAGCAAATGAACTGACTGATTATAAATGTCCCATTTATCAGATAAGTTAAGGACTTAGTTAACAAATGATCACGGGACACTTAATAACAAAAAATACAGTATAAAATATAGGCAACTACTACTTAAAGAGTTATAATTCTTCATTAAGTTAACTTTTAACAACTAGAATCCCAGGAATCAACTGATATCAAAAATTACCAATTAACAGACACCCCAAAAAGTCTATTATTCAGAGAAGCGGTTTCTAGGAAAAGTAGAAAAAAATGGAATATTTGTTTCCAAATAATTTATTGCCCATTTCTAAGAAATAATTGGTACATGCTGAAAATTCCCTGAGAGCTAAGAAACACACCTTATTAAAAGATGAAATTAAACAAAAACCACAAACCAAAAAACACAAAACAAACAAAAAGATGTAATTAGTCTCCAGAAATTACATGCACTGACACAGAACAGAGTCTCAAATTAAGCTTGTAAAGTAAGCCCTTTAGATAAAGCAGAAAAATGCTATATGCAAAAACCTTTCATTTGGAAAGCGCATGCGAGTGCAAAGTCACATCAGTCGTGTCTCTCTCTTGGTGACGCTATGGACAATAGCTCACCAGGCTCCTCTGTCCATGGGATTCTCCAGGCAAGAATACTGGAGTAGGGTGCCATTACCTTCTTCAAGGGATCTTCCTTCCTGAATCTGCATCCCTAAGGTCTCCTGCATTGGCAGGTGGATTTTTTACCACTAACACCACCTATGAAGCCATTGGAAAGTAGTAGATTTCAGGTTTGTTTCATCTTCGAAAAATTTGGAGGTAACACAAAAAACATTAACAGATATACGTTCTCTCTTGTAAAACCCAATCTCTTTCATACATTTAGCTTTATGGCTAAACCTTCCAGTTCTATCAGAATGTAAGTTAAAATAAATATACGATCTTTGAAAATGGGGATGTTAGAAATCTAATCTGAAACATTCAGAAAGTCAAGGGAAACTATCTTTGGAGTGGTGGTGGTAGATAAAACTTCAGATTATACATTTTCCTTGCCAAATTGAAAAGTAACAATTGCTAATATATACATTTCATTGTGAATTAACTTTTCATCATGATCTGTTGCTTGAAAAGCAAACACTATGATTTAAAATACTAGGTAATCAGTAAAGGTACCCTCAACAGTTTAGCATATCTCCATGATAATAAATACAAGCTTATTTTCAAATTACCTCAAAATTACTCTATATGGTCTTCAAAAATATTAATCAAAGATTCTTATATTCACATAAGAATGACTGCAAAAAACACACTTATACCTTTTATTCACATTTATACCTGATGGTCAACTGAAACATTAACCTGCTATAAGTTTATTACATACTCACAGGAAAGCAAATAATATTTTTTAAAAAGAGAAAGTACTAAACAACAGAGAATATCAGCAATTACTTCAGCACTAACCAATGACTACTAGTTAACAGACAAAGGAAATTATACCCTTTTCGTAACTGCTCATTAAGGTATGAAGAAATGCTAGGTGGAAATATTCTATATTAAAATTTTCAAAAAGTCAAAGCACAAGCTGGAGTCAAGACTGCCGGGAGAAATATCAATAACCTCAGATATGCAGATGACACCACTCTTATGGAAGAAAGTAAAGAGGAACTAAAGAGCCTCTTGATGAAAGTGAAAGAGGAGAGTGAAAAAGTTGGCTTAAAGCTCAACATTCAGAAAATGAAGATCATGGCATCTGGTCCCATCACTTCATGGAAAATGGATGGGGTTATTTTTTGGGCTCCAAAATCACTGCAGATGGTGACTGCAGCCATGAAATTAAAAGACGCTTACTCCTTGGAAGGAAAGTTATGACCAACCTAGATACCATATTCAAAAGCAGAGACATTACTTTGCTGACTAAGGTCTGTCTAGTCAAGGCTATAGTTTTCCAGTAGTCATGTACGGATGTGACAGTTGGACTGTGAAGAAAGCTGAGCACCGAAGAATTGATGCTTTTGAATCAATCATTGATGCTGTGGTATAGGAGAAGACTCTTAAAAGTCCCTTGGACTGCAAGAAGATCCAACCAGTCCATTCTAAAGGAGACCAGTTCTAGGTGTTCTTTGGAAGGAATGATGCTAAAGCAGAAACTCCAGTATTTTGGCCACCTCATGCGAAGAGTTGACTCATTGGAAAAGACTCTGATGCTGGGAGGGATTGGGGGCAGGAGAAGAAGGGGACGACAGAGGATGAGATGGCTGGATGGCATCACTGACTCGATGGACGTGAGTCTGAGTGAACTCTGGGAGCTGGTGATGGACAGGGAGGCCTGGCGTGCTGCGATTCATGGGGTCGCAAAAAGTCGGACACGACTGAGCAACTGAACTCAACTGAACTGGATATTTTAGTATTAAGATGAAAAAACAATTTGCTGCATCTTAAGGACAGAGAGTCCAGAAATGCTGGTAATATTCAAGGAACTATTTAAAATGATAAAGTGATAGTTGCTCAGTCGTTTTTTATTCTTTGTGAGGCATAAACTATAGCCTGCCAGGCTCCTCTGTCAATGGAATTCTCCAGGGGAGACTATTGGATTTGGTGGGCCATTTTCTTCTCCAGCGGATCTTTCCCACCCAGGGATAGAACTGGGGTCTCCTGCATTGCTGGCAGATTCTTATCATTTCAGCCACCAGGGAAGTTCCATTTAAAACGAGACCATAATAATAAAGAACTTCTAAGGTCAAAATGTAAACTCTTCTTTGATGATCATTAAATCCAGAAATATCTTGGATCTGATCATTTAAAAGGTATTTCTGAGTCAAAAACAGAAGACAATCAGCCTAATAATTATCCCAAAGAAAATATATAAATGGCCAACAACTGCATAAAAAGATGTTCAATACCATCAGTCATTAGAGAAATAACACAGTGATGAAATACCACTGTATGTACAAGACTGGTTATAATTTTAAAGAAAAAAAGAAAAGAAAGGGTGAGGGGATAAATTCTGGCAAGGATCTGTACAAACTGGAACCCTTAATACATTTCTGGTGAGAATGTACATTGTTGTTGCCACTGTGGAAAGAGTTTGGTAGTTCCTCAAGAAGCGCAGATTTACCAAACGAGCCATCAATTAAATCCCTGCAGGTATATACTCAAATGAATAAAAAAGAGGCATTCAAACGCTGTGGACAACCCAAATGTTCATGAACAGGATACAGCCACATAATGGAATTATTATTCAGTTACAGAAAGGAATCAAGTGCTAATACATATGACAATCTACATAAATCATAAAAATATTATTACATATAAGTAAAGGAAGCCAAATAAAAAAGGTCATATAAAGCAATGATTTCATTTACATGAAACATTCAGAAATGGCAAATCCATTGTAACAGATAAACTGTCTGTGTTTGTCAGGGGCTGACAGGAGGGAATGATAACGACTGCTTTCATTCAGGGGTTTCCATTTGGATTGGTAAAACACATCCTAGAACTAGACACGGAGTATGGTTGCACAGTATTGTGAATTAAGTACATTCTACTGAATTGTACACTTTAAATGATTTATTTTATGTTATGTGGATTTTACTTCAGTGAAAAAGGAACACACACAAAAAGGAAAGACTCTTTATCCTGTTAACGTTACCCACTGAAGCATTCTAAAGAAGCAACATCACAAAATTTGTCTTTTAGTAGGGTTTTCAGTAGCTCTATAGAACACAAATTGGTGGAGAGACAAACAGCTGTAGTGAGAACAGAGGGAAATCATCCTATAATTGAGTAAAGAACAAACGAGAGTAAGGGAGGAAGGAGTATCAGAGAGAGATAGAGGGGAACAGTGAAACCCAGGGGAGACTTTTCAAGACTGCCACGCAGATGAAGGAGAGGAAATCACAAACAGTGCCTGTGACACTCCAGCTTAGTGTCAGAATATGTCAGAAAATGAGCTGGAATTCATTTGTTAAGGGGCCATAAGAACCCAAGAGAAAACAGTGGGTAAAGATTTAAGCAGAAGGAAAGAAACACTACAAGAATTAAAAGAAGATCCAGCTATGGAAAAGGAGGGAGAGGAGCCAGAAAAGGAAGAAAACCTAGGGAACAGGTATCACAGAAGCGAAGCCAGAGGGGACAAAAGCTTCAAACTGGTGGTAGGGTCAACACTGATAAATGAGTTAAATGAGATGAGAACTATAAAGTATTCAGTGGATTAGATGACCAAATCATAATCAGTGGCTCCTACTACCTCAGTTTCAGAGAATTTGGTAAGTACAATAAAGAGATAAAGAAGTATAGACTACATTTTCAAGAATTTCAACTGAAAAGGAAACTAGATAGATAAGGCAGATTTTGGAGAGAGATTTTCTTATTTTATATTGGGATGGGAGAGAAATTAAGCACATTTATAACAAAGATAGTGAAGACCAGGGAGGGGATAAGATTTGAAGGCAGACTCAAGGATGAGAAGAAAAGCACAAATGAAGGATATCAGATATAAAATGAAAGTAGAATAACTAATTCTCAAATATTAGATAGAAACAATAAAATAAAGATATGGATGCAGTTAAGCGTGACTACATAACAAGACACTGAAAACACTTCTTGAAAGCCAAAATAGTTGCTTAGTTGAGAAGCTGGGAAGGTATCTCCTGGTAGGGGGATAAGAGACTGGGTAGATGTGAGGATAGGAAAAAATTATTAACATAAAATCTAGAGAAAATAAGAGAGAATGCTAAAAGCAAATTAAAGAACTGAAAAGAAGTTCCACCACCTACACTGTTGCTGAGAATGTAAACTGGTGCAGCCACTTACATGTAATGGGGAACTTTACAAAGGTTACTTAAAAAACTAAGAAGAGAGTTGCCATATAATCCTGCAATCCTACTCCTGGGAATATATCTAGGAAAACTCTTCCTTAAACACCGCTATGTTCACAGCAGCACTCTTTAGAGTAACTAAGGGTGGCTTAGTCATTCAAGAACTTGCCCACAGTGCAGGAGACCCACGTTCGATCCCTGGGTTGGTCGATTCCCTGAAGAAGGGAATGGCTACTCACTCCGGTCTTCTTGCCTAAAGATTTTCATGGACAGAGGAGCCTGGCGAGTTACAATCCACGGGGCTGCAAAGAGTCAGACACGAGTGAGCCACTAACAAGATGTGGAAGTAACCTAAATGTCCAGGAAGTAAGTCAGATAGAGGAAAGCAAATATTACATGATGTCACTTATTTGTGGAATTTTAAAAGATGATACAAATGAACTTACTTACAAAACAGAAATAGGCACACAGACATAGAAAATAAGCTTATGGTCACCAACAGGATAAATCAAGAGTTTGGAATTAACTTCTATACACAGCTACATAGAAAACAAGCAAAGAACAAGGATCTACTGTATAACACAGAGAACTATATCCAGTATGCTGTGATAAACTATAATGGAAAAGAATCTAAAAAAGAATATATATAATAAATAAATTTTATTTATATAATCACTTTGATGTACACTTGAAACTAACACAACATTGTAAATTAATAACTAAATTAAAAAAAGAAAGAAAAGACATTTCAGTAACTTAGTTTGGAAAACTGAGTTACTCTGCCTATTTACAAAGAGCATGGCTTTATACAAACTTCTACTCATCACTGGAATCAAGATTGCTGGGAGAAATATCAATAACCTCAGATATGCAGATGATACTACTCTAAAGGCAGAAAGTGAAGAGAAACTATTAATAAAGAGCCTCTTGATGAGGGTGAAAGAGGAGAGTTAAAAAGCTGGCTTGAAACTCAATATTAAACAAGACTATGGCATCCGGTCCCATCATTTCATGGCAAACAGAAGAAGAAAAAGTGCAAGTAGTGACAGGTTTTCTTTTCTTGAGCTCCAAAATCACTACAGGTGGTGACTGCAGCCATGAAATTGAAAGATACTTGGTAAGGCAAACGGGCTTCGGCGGCTCCTTGGCGGGTGGCAGCAGTGGTTGTAGCGCTTCCTCCTGGCCTTGTTAATGTCGGGGCCAGGCCCAGGGAAGATGACGCCCTAGAGCCCGGCCTTTCCTGGGGCAGGGGTGGGAGGGGACGGGGTGGGGACCAGCCATGTCAGAGGTGACTCGAAGTCTGCTGCAGTGCTGGGGCGCCAGTTTTAGGAGAGGCAGAAGATCTGACGAAGCTAGAACCAACCCTTAAGAATATTCTTACATATAATAAAGAATTCCCATTTGATGTTCAGCCTGTCCCTTTAAGAATTTTAGCACCTGGTGAAGAAGAGAATTTGGAATTTGAAGAAGATGAAGAAGAGGGTGGTGCTGGAGTAGGGTCTCCTGATTTCATTCCTGCCAGAGTTCACAGTACTTTATTACCAAGGTTGCCATCAGAACCAGGAATGACGTTACTATCAGAATTGAGAAAACTGGCCTGAAAGATGCCAGGCAATACACTGATCCCTATATCACAGTTAGGGTGAAAGACCTAAATGGCATAGACTTAACTCCTGTGGCTTCAAGAAAAGAAGACACATATGCTCATTTCAATGTAGACACTGAGCTCTAGAAGCATGCTGAAAAATTAACCAAAGGTGCAGCTATTTCTTTTAATTCTAACACTACAAGCCTAAAGAAAGGTTTACCAGCACCGAGAGTTGTGCCTTCATGGAGATGGACGAAATTAAACCTGGGTCAATTGTAATAGAACTATACAAGAAACCCACTGACTTTAAAAGAAAGAAATTGCAGTTATTGACCAAGAAACCACTTTATCTTCATCTGCATCAAACTTTCCACAAGAAATGCTCCTGACATGAGCATCCTAGAACTTCTGTGAATCTCACCACTCCACAGAATCCATCATAGCTCTGTGTAGCATACGCACCCCTCAACAGGCAGGAAGCAAGCCGGACACAGGTCGGCAGACCAGAGTGAGTTCATTACAAGCTTTAGCACAGAATTCAAAGTGCAGCATCACTGACAAAACAGCCTCTTTCGGATATAGGCTTCTTGTAGGTCTTGAAACATTTTCACTTTCTTGTTAATTGTGCAATTAATAGTCTCTTTTCTAACCTACCACTACTCCCTCCCTGCTTCCTGGAACAACACTGTTGTGGGCGGGATGTTCTTGTCTTCGAACGTAATACAGCAATAAGAATGTGCTAGAATGTCCACTTCTGCTCCAATATGCTCTTTAGCAAACTGGGGGTTGCTGTGGGGAGGAGAACATGAGCCTGCTTTAGAGGAAATGGGACCAATTATGCTGCCCAAAGTCAGTTTGGAAGTTTATAGCCTGCTCCTTAGAGACAGCCTCCATTCACCCCAATCTCATGGCTGTCCTGCCTAGAAATCAGGTGCCTTGGCCAGTCTCCCACATGGGAGTATTTGCAGGTTATAGCTGGGATTTTTCCAGATGACCAGACTGCTCTTCTGAAAGTGACCATATTTTTAGTCATGTTGATTAGCTTTTTTCCTATATCACATTGTTACTCTTTCTAATACTGATTCTAGGGTTAATGATGAAACCATCTCAGAATAATTACAAATTCTTAGTGGGGTTATAATGTCTTCTAAGTCATGAAATCTAAAAATAATTTGAGTCAGATGCTAATGAGATATTGCAGGAATAACTGCTATTTTTCTGACATCTGATTATGAAACCTTAAAACCTGCATACCTCTTCCATAGTGATGAGTATGCAAATCTGGAGATATTCTATTTTTTTAATATAGGCAGATAGGATTGCAGTTATTTCCTATTTAGATATACTGACATTTATCCATATGGAAATATGCAAGTCATTAGCTTATTATGATATGACTATTTACATTCTTTTGACTTAATAATGGAGCCTAGATAAAACTTTCATAGTATATACACAGTGGATATTTTACACAGAACAAGAAGATTTGGGGTGGATGTTCTGTGGGTGAGACGTGGAGCCCACATATTTAATATTCACTATTTTAAATGACCAACGCTAGAATACAAAAAATGCAGTGCCAGTACGTGGCCTATTTTTAAACTAGTATAACAAGCCTTACCTTGGACGAGGGATATCTCCTTATGGTAAGGAGCAGTGGCTGCACTTTGCTGGAGCAGCCATGAAGAGATACCCCACATCCAAGGTAAGAGAAACCCAAGTAAGACGGTGGGTGTTGCAAGAGAGCATCAGAGGGCAGACACACTGAAACCATAATTACAGAAAACTAGTCAATCTAATCACACTAGGACCACAGTCTTGTCTAACTCAATGAAACTAAGCCATGCCGTGTGGGACCACCCAAGACGGGCGGGTCATCGTGGAGAGGTCTGACAGAGTGTAGTCCACTGGAGAAGGGAATGGCAAACCACTTCGGTATTCTTGCCTTGAGAACCCCATGAACGGTATGAAAAGGCAAAAGATAGGACACTGAAAGATGAACTCCCCACGTTAGTAGGTGCCCAATATGCTACTGGAGATCAGTGGAGAAATAACTCCAGAAAGAACAAAGGGATGGAGCCAAAGCAAAAACAATACCCAGTTGTGGATGTGACTGGTGATAGAAGCAAGGTCTGATGCTATAAACAGCAATACTGCATAGGAACCTGGAATGTTAGGTTCAAGAATCAAGGCAAATTGGAAGTGGTTAAACAGGAGATGGCAAGAGTGATCGTCGACATTCTAGGAATCAGCGAACTAAAATGGACTGGCATGGGTGAATTTAACTCAGATGACCATTGTATCTACTACTGTGGGTAAGAATCCGTTAGAAGAAATTGAGTAGCCATCATGGTCAACAATAGAGTCTGAAATGCAGTACTTGGATGCAATCTCAAAAACGACAGAAAGATCCATATCGAGGAAAGAATGGCAGCAAGAGAAATATCTTAGTGCTGCCTTTTTGAGCACCAGTCCTCAGGGGACAATGCAGTAAGGACAGGATGCTACTAGTGCCAGCCAAGTGCATCAGAGGACAGTAATTCCAAAATTTAGAAACCGATCTACATGCGGTAGCTGCTCCAAAGTGAAAGATTACTCATTACTATAGTAATACAGACAGTCCTTGACTTATGATGGCTTGGTCTACAATTTTTGGACATTATGATGGTGGGAAAGCTATACTCATGCCTGGCAGTCCAGTGATTAGACTCCATGCTTCAATCTCTGATCAGGGAACAAAAATCCCACATATGGCCGTGGAGAAAAAGAGAAAGAAACTACTATGAATTCTGAATTTTCTCCAGGCTAGTAATGTTGTTCAGTTGCTCAGTAATGTCCAACTCTTTGCAACCCCATTAACTGCAGCACATCAGGCTACCCTGCCCATCACCATCTCCCAGAGCTTGCTCAAACTCATGTCCATTGAGTCAGTGATGCCACCCAACCATCTGATCCTCTGTCGTCCCCTTCTCTTTCTGCCTTCAGTCTTTCCCAGCTTCAGAGTCTTTTCTAATGAGCTGGCGCCGTATCAGGTGGCCAAAGTACTGGAGCTTCAGCTTCATCATCAGTCCTTCCAATGAACACCCAGGACTAATCTCCTTTAGGATGGACCGGTTGGATCTCCTTGCAGTCCAAGGGACTCTCAAGAGTCTTCTCCAACACCACAGTTCAAAAGCATCAATTCTTCAGCTCTCAGCCTTCTTCATTGTCCAACTGTCACATCCATACACGACTACTGGAGAAACCATAGCTTTGACTAGACAGACCTTTGTCAGCAAAGTAATGTTTCTGCTTTACAATATGCTGTCTAGGTTTGTCATTGCTTTTCTTCCAAGGAACAAGCATCTTTTGATTTCATGGCTGCCGTCACCATCTGCAGCGATTCTGGAGCCCAAAAAAATAAAGTTTGTCAGTGTTTCCATTGTTTCCCTATCTATTTGCCATGAGGCGATGGGAGCAGATGCCATGATCTTAGGTTTTCTGAATGTTGAGTTTTTAAGCCAGGTTTTTCACTCTCCTCTTTCACTTTCATCAAGAGGCTCTGTAATTCCTCTTTGTTTTCTGTCATAAGGGTGGTGTCATCTGCATATCTGAGGTTACTGATATTTCTCCTGGAAATCTTGATTCCAGCTTCTAATTCATACAGCCTAGTATTTCTCAATAAGTTGTATAATAACTCTCTCTTGATGCTGGCCAAACCAAGTTGTAGTGAAGTTTTAGTTACTTACTGCAGTGTTCTGCTTGGACTTAAAAAAACGCATTACAAATGCATATCGTAAACATACTCACAAAAAAATGGAAGCAGTGGATGAAAAATGAGAAGCAATAACATACCTAGTAACTCAACTGCAAATAGATCTTTCCCATCAATATAACAGTTGCTTTTACTTAGATTAAAAAACGATATAAAAGAAAATGGAGCAATGTCACGAAATCTGGGAGCTATATGGACCACAGAAATCAAGTCTAAAATAATTATTTAATTTATAATTATCTAGCTGATCCTGTTCACAGCACCAGTTGTCTTGCTGTTCCCACTGTGCGCACTGTTCACTGAAGCCAGGGTAGGTGAGGCAGGAGCTAAGAGGCTGGAAGAAGACTCGCGGAGATGCAGGAACTGCTGCTGTGCTTAGTTGCTCAGCCGTGTCCGACTCTTTGCGACCGCATGGACTATAGCCCGCCAGGCTCCTCTGTCCATGGGGATTATTCAGGCATGAATACTAGAGTGGGTTGCCATACCCTCCTCCAGGGGATCTACCCAACCCACAGATTGAACACAGCTCTATTACACTGCAGGAGGATTCCACACCATCTGAGCCACCACTGAAGCCCAAGAATACTGGAGTGGGTACCCTATCCCTTCTCCAGGGGATCTTCCCAACCCAGGAATCACACCAGGGTCTCCAGCACTGTAGGCAGATTCTGTACCAGCTGAGCTGCCAGGGAAGCCCAGGAACTACAGACACATTTATTCTCACCTGGCTGGCACAGCAGCCATAACACAGCCTCTCTCCTGGCTGACGCAGCAGCTATAACATAACCATAAAATAATTATAACGTAGCAAAAATACAGTCCTATATAACATAACTATGATGTAGCTCCGATGTAGCCCTAATGCAGCAGCAGCCAGGGCTTTCATGGTGAAGCTCACGTAGGCACACGGCACAGGTCCCCCGTGACCAAGCGAGGCCCCCGTGACCAAGCAAGGACCTCGTGATACACATGTGCAGTGTCATAAATGGTCTCAGCGGTTACACAGCTGTGCAAAGTCACTGTTTCCAGAATATGGGGTGAGAGGGCATGAGAGTGGGGGGCGACAGAGCCTGACTGGCACCATCTTGTTAATTTCCCCACAATAATCATATCTAATTAATTATCAAGTATTATTAAATTATTAAATAGTGGAATCACTTGCCCAAGATCATTCAGCTACTTGCTGACAGAGCATGGAGTAGACTTTCTACTTTGTGAGTTCCCATCAGGCCTTTGACTGTTTCTATCATCCCAGATATTTATAAAGTTTTTAAGTAAGACTCTATAGTCATAATTAATGTCTTCATGACTCTATAATTAGCATCATGAAAAATTGATGTATAAAGTTCATCGTATTTTTGAAAAGATATGACATTCATTTAAAAACAATAATTCTTTTCATACCTATTTTAAGACTCCATGGATAAAACAAGTTAATACTATAGAAAAAGTAGAAAACAATTTGTGGACTAGTATACCGATTCATGGAAATAAAATAATGAGACAAATCTCACATTTTCATATCAATAATTCTGATACTTTTATATAAAAATATTTGTTTGTCTAGAAGAAACACACCTTACATCAAAAGCTACAAACGGATTCAATGTAAAAGGGTGGGAAGTGATGTGTCATGCAAATATCCAGAAGAGACCTGAAATGGCTATTGTAATGAAAAAACAGACATAAAAATTAATTACGTAACTCAGATAAGAAGGGTAATACAATGAATGGAATGACCACAAACTACTGAAACTGACTCAAGAATAAACATGTAACCTTTAGAAACCAATACAACCAGTGAAGTAATTAGTAATCAAAAACTACCCACAAACCAAAGATCAGATGACTTCATCACTGAATTCTAACAAATATTTAAAGAAGAATTTGAAAATTCTCCACAGATTCTTCCAAAAAACAGAAAAAGAAACAAACCCCAATTCATTTTATGGAGCAGTATTACCATGATACCAAACCACAGATAGAAATAAGGTAATTACAGACCAATACGTCTTATGAATATAATGTAAAAATCCTCAGTAAAATATTAGCAAAAACAAATCCAGCAATGTATAAAAATGAATTATATAGCCAATGAGATTTAATCTCAGGAATGCAAGATTGGCTTAACATCTCAAAATCAACTAATGTTATATATCATATCAACAGTATAGAAAACGAAACTCATATGCTTATGACAACAAATGCAGAAAAGGCACCTGGCAAATCTAACACTGTTTCATGTTAAACAGATTCAACAAACTAGCAATAGATAGGAACTTCCTGAATATGATGAACATTTACGAAAAATACACAGTAAACATCATTGTGAACGACAGGACACTTTGGCCCTCAGACAAGGAACAACACAAGGATGTTTACTCTCATCACTTCTCTTCAACATTATACTAGATGCCTGCTTATTTAACTTATATGCAGAGTGCATCGTTTGAAATCCCAGGCTGGATGAAGCACAAGCTGGAATCAAGATTGCTGGGAGAAATAGCAACAACCTCAGACACGCAGATGAAACCACATTAATGGCAGAAGGTGAAGAGGAACTAACGAGCCTCTTGATGAAGGAGAAAAAAGAGTAAAAAAGCTGGCTTAAAACTCAACATTCAAAAAACAAAGATCATGGCATCTGGTCCTATCACTTCATGGCAAACAGATGGGGAAAATGTGGAAACAGTGTCAGATTTCATTTTCTTGAGCTCCAAAATCAGTACGGATGGTGACTGCAGCCACAAAATTAAAAGATGCTTGCACCTTGGAAGAATAACTATGACAAACCTAGACAGGGTATGAAAAAGTAGAGACATCACTTTGTCGACAAAGGTCTGTACAGTCAAAGCTATGGTTTTTCCAACAGTCCTGTATGGATGTGAGAAGGCTGAGTGCTGAAGAACTGACGCTTTCAAACCGTGGTGCTGGAGAAGACCCCTCAGGGTCCCTTGGACAGCAAGGAGATCAAACCAGTCACTCCTATAGGAAATCAACCCTGAATATTCACTGGAAAGACTGACATTGAAGCTGAAGCTTCAATACTTTAGCCACCTGATGTGAACAGCTGACTCATTGGAAAAGACCCTGATGCTGGGAAAAACTGAGGGCAAGAGGAGAAGCGGGCAACAGAGGATGAGATGGTTGGATGACATCACTGATTCAATGGACATGAGCAAACTCAGGGAGATAGTAAAGGACAGAGAAGACTGGGGTGCTGTAGTTTATGGGGTCACAAGAGTCAGACACAACTTAGTGACTAAACAACAACAACAAAGAGGCACTAGTCAAGGCAATCAGGCAAAAGAAACAAACAGATGGGTTCCAAACTGGAAAGGAAGAAGTAAAAGTATTTGTATTGTGTTGACCAAAAAGTTTGTTTGGGTTTTTCCGAATGATCTTATGGAACACTCAAATGAACTTTTTGGCCAAACTGATAGATAACATATTTAGTACATTCAAAACCGTAGGGAATTCACTGAAAAATATAAGAACTTAGTTCAGAAATACTAGAAATGAGTTCAGAAAAGCTACGGGAAATAAGATCAATATTTAAATAATGAATTCTATCTCTATACACTTGCAATGAACAACTTAAAAATGAAATTTAAAAAGTAATTCAATTTACAATAGCACCAAAATGAAAAAAGATGGACGTCCTTGGTGGTCCAGTCATTAAGAATCTGCTGGCCAATGCAGGGAACACGTGTTTGATCTCTCTTCTGGGAAATCCCCACATGCTTGGGAGCGACTAAGCCCAAAAGCCCAATTAATGAACCTGTGCTCTAGATCCCTCGAGGCACAACTACTGAGCCCACAAGCAGCTACTACTCAAGCCCACGCACCTAGAGCCTGTGCTCCACAGGAGAAACTACCACAATGAAAAGCCCAGGCACTGCGATGAAGAGAGGCCCCCACTTGCCACAACTAGAGAAAGTTTGCACACAGCAATGAAGACCCAGCACAGCCAAAAACACATTATTTTTTTTAAAAAAATATATTTGGAAATACTTTCTTTTAACATGAAAAACTTCTGAAAACTGTAAAACACTGTTGAAAGAATTTAAAGATCTAAATAAGTGAAAAAAATCCCATTTTTTCAGAGTCAGAAGACTTCACACAGTTTAATATCGCCAATAATACCCACATTGATCCTAATCAGAGTCCAAGCTGTATTTTTTGTAGAAATGTGCAAGCTGACTCCAAAATTCATGTGGAAAACACATGAAGGAGAACTAGAGAGTGATAACTAAAGAGCATGCGGTTTCTTTTTGAAGTAATAAAAATGTACCAGAATCGACACTGGTGGTGGCCACACATATTTATGAATACAGGGAAAACCATGGAACTGTACCCTTTAGATGATTAAAACTATGGTAGATGAATTATACCTCAATAAAATTATTTTTTTAAGGAGCATGAGAACAAAGGTTTAAAAAGTTAAAGCACAGTTTTAAAGATACCAAGGAGTGGTAACATTTGTGCTAACTTTATGTTTTATTGTTCTCTGAGTCTTTTAAAATTTGAAAATACCCATGTAGCAACAATTAACTACAATAGCACAAACTGAGCTTGCTAGTCTTGCATTGCATTTTTCATAAGTAAACAACTGTCGAACAATTTTCAATAAAATGACAGTCAAATAAATAAATATATAAAACCCCAAGAATAGTTACTTGTATTATGTAAGGAGCTGCATGACATGGGGAACTATTAGGAGAGCTAACACATGGTGGATTTTCCAATAAGTTAAGCCCAAATATATATAAAACTCTGAAGAGGCCACAATAGCAAATCAAAACCAGAGACAGCAAGAAGCAAAAGTAATGATTTCAAAAATTATTTCAATGTACACAATATAGTATGGCAAGTATTAAGAAATCTTGGCAAAAGGATGATAAAAATTAAAATTTAAATGTTAAAGAAAAGAAATTAGGACACTGAATCAAATATACTTGTGTTAGTATACTATAAAAGGAAGAAAAAAAAAACCTGTTACGTAAAAAACTGTAAGTTTGGATATCACAAAGGTCATATGTGTGCATGCTAAGTCACTTTAATCGTGTCCAACTCTTTGCAACTGTTTAGACTATAGCCCACCAGGCTTCTCCAGGCAAGAATACTGAAGTGGGTTGCCATGGCCTCCTCCAGGGGTTCTCCTCAACCCAGGGATGGAACCCACACCTCTTATGTTCCCTGCATTTCAGGCAGGTTCTTTACTACTAGTGCCACCTGGGGACTGTACCTTTGGATATCACAAAGGCCAGAGCACAAGAAAATGAGGACAAATGTTTATCATTCAGGCCAGCCATAAAATTTTCCTTATTTTAAATTTCTGACATAAAGGATAATGGTATATGCCTAATGAATAGTTTATTAAGAAATATTTCTTATGGAAGAAGGTTGTACTGTTTTTTAAAAAAGCATTTGAAAGACAGTGTCCAATGTTCTACATATCATACTAATCCTGGTATAATTAGCAAACGGATAATTAAATATTGATTAATAAATTGCTCTTACAAAAATCTAACAGTGCATTTTAATTTTTCAAAATTATGTACATACTTAAAATTCATGATACATAGCATGTTATAGAAGTGATTAAAACAGTAAGAAAGCTCATGAGTAGAAAAAAATTCTCCCACAAATAGTAATTTCTTCGTTTTCCTCCACTGGCTGCCAGTTTTATATATTTTCTTCCATAATTTCCAATGTTAGGTGTATTTATTTCTTGACTCTATTTTGGTCCCCTGGTCTTTAATCTATTGTATCTAGATATATACAATAAAACTATATATTCTAGACTTCCCAGAATAATCCATACTTCTACTCACTTTATCAAAACAAATGGTACATAGGCCCTCATTTTCATAAAAGATGAAAATGCTTAGTTTTAAATAGTAATAGAGTTCCCAAACTAGGAACCAGAATATATCTTCTGAAACCTGGTTCAAACAATATTTTTAGAATGAAAAGTCACTAGGTGCAGAAATAAAAACTATCATACTTGTCAAAGTGTCAAAAAGTGTATGAGAATATAGGGAAATAACCAAGTTTTTCCTCATATAATATAAGCAGTGCAAAATTCTGACACATGATGAAACACTGAAAACATTTCCTGAGATAATTAACCATTATCATATACCTTTTTCTTTTCACCATACCAAAAAACACTATTTTTTTTTTCTGGTCAGTAGATTTGAATCCTAAAATTATACTTAGTAAATATAAATTGACAAATACTTTTTTAAAATCATAGATAATTTGTAGTAATAGAATATGTCAATATCAGCTCAAATAGTTTAAATTTCCTCATATGCAGGTGAAAAATGGTCCTTCAAAACAGAAGGGAATTTCATCAACTCGTTTAGAAATAACATTGAAATAAAAAAGAGAGCAGACAAGACTTACTGTTGACCTCTGGGTCCCTTCAATATAGAAGTATTATAAAGGAAGAGGAAGTTAGCATTGATATAGTAAAGAAACTTTTACTTTAATATATCATTTTTTCAGAAAAAGGGAAAGTTTGCAAAATCTGAAAAAGTGATTTATCTTCAGGTGAATAAAACGAACAGCAATTGATCTTACACTCAGGGAGTGATTGTTCTTGTACTGGTTACAAATCCATCTCTGTTAAGTATCACTAGAATAGGTTGGGTGGTCTCATCTTTTCAATAATTTATTAACATGTTTAAGATTTAGGATGTACTCCAAAATTTTATACCAAATGACACTGTTCGTTGATTAACTTTCCCATTATTTGACCACTCTGTACATATGTAAAATGAATTTGACTTGGCATAGAAGCATATTATCTGAGTAGAAACAAAGATTTTGAAAGAAGAGTGTCAGAGTAAGAAAGACCTCCACAAGAATGTCACATTTAAGCTGAGATTCAAGAAATGGGCACAAACAGGTCAAACAAACAAAAAGAATGTTACAAGTAGGAAAGATTATAGATTTATATCAATGAGATGAGTGACCATCAAAGGTTTTAATTTGCAACCTAGAATTCTGAAGAAATCATGAGTGTTCTCTAATTTAGTCTATAAAGTAGATCATTTAAAGATGAAATTATTTTATTTATATTTGCAACCCTGAAATTCTGTGAAAAGGTTTAAAATAGACAAGGGAAACACTGGACAAAATTAAATTTCATACAAGCAGTTTCATAGTCTTTTAAGCCCTAACTTAAAAAACATTTTAAATTACATATTATGGAATTATTCTGTAATGAAGAATCAGCTTACGAGATGTAAAAGAATGTCAATAAATAAAACACACTGAGTAACCAAATACTAATTTCAGATTCACTAGAAATTGCAAAAAATAGTATAGAAGGCTCCTATATTACCTTCTCCCAGTTTTCCCTAAAGATGATGTATTATTCAACCACAGCTCGCTTTCAAATCCAGGAACTTGACATTGGTACAATCCTAAACTACAGATCCGATTCAGATTTCACCAAGTTTCACATGCATTCTTGTTTGTGTATGTGTACAGTTTATAAAATCTTAACAGTGTATAGATTTGTGCAACTACTACCACAATCAAGATACAGAACCCTTCCATCACCACCAAGACAGCTTTTTGTGAAAATTCTTTCTATTTACACTATCTTTCAAGTTCATCCCTAAACCTCTGACAACCATTTTAATATATTTCAAAACTATATATATTTTTTAAATCCAAGGATATATAATTTGAATCACAAAGAATATAACCATTTGCAACTGGCTTTTTACCTTCAGTGTGACTCCCCCTTGAAATCCATGCAAACTGTTGTCTGAAGTAATATTTCATTCCTTTTTAAAGCTGAGTAGTACAGATGTATCACATTGTACAGATGTATTCATCGTACAGATGTATCACAATTTAGCTATTCATTTGATAAGAGCTATTTGGATTGCTTCCAGTTTGGGGCAATAACAAAGTGCTATGAATACAGTGTAGGAAGTTTTTGCAGGAACGTTAGTTTCATTTCTCTATGACAAATGCTCAGGAATGTGACTGCTGAGTCATGAAAATGTATGTTCAATTTTAAAAGAAATGTCAAGCTGCTTCCAGAGTGGCTGTGTCATTCTATATTCCCACCAGCAATGTATGGGAGAGCCAGTTCTTCTGTATTCTCATCAGGATTTGTTACTGTCATCACTTAAAAATGTTAGCTAATTAAAGATGTGCAATGCTTCTCATGTTTTTAACTTGCACTCTTCTGATAGCTAAAGATAATGAAAATGTATTATACACTTATTTGCCATTTTAACATGATTTTAAGATGGAATAAACAATAATATTTCTAAGTGTGTAGTTAATAAGGTCTCTCACATAAGTAAATAGTATGACAAGGATAAATAAACAAAACTTAATGAAGCTTTATGAATAAAAAGTGGAGACACTTAAGTACAGAAAGTATAATCTATTTAGAAAATATCACTATAGGGATGATCTGATTGAAGTTGTTTATTATGATAACCCAGAAAAGGGACTTAAGTCATAGAGCATGCATAGGACACAGATGCTATCAGTGTCCCTGCCGTGTTCTTTGAACCTAACGGTTTACTCTGGCTCAACGCTTCTAAATGCTGCAAGCTTCCTCTCTGCCCCAGAGGGATCTTCTCCTCAACTGGTGAAAGCTACTGTGCCCATGTGGGCACTAGGCAGGTGCACAGTCCTCTAAACCACACTTCACCATCAGTAACAGGAAATATACTTGCATTTTCTGTGAGTTAATTCTGAAATTGATATCAACACTGCTGCTGCTGCTAAGCCGCTTCAGTCATGTCTGACTCTGTGAGACCCCACAGACGGCAGCCCACCAAGCTCCCCCCGTCCCTGGGATTCTCCAGGCAAGAACACTGGAGTGGGTTGCCATTTCCTTCTCCAATGCATGAAAGGGAAAAGTGAAAGTGAAGTCACTCCATCGTGTTTGACTCTTAGCGACCCCATGGACTGCAGCCTACCAGGCTCCTCCGTCCATGAGATTTTCCAGGCAAGAGTACTGGAGTGGGGTGCCACTGCCTTCTCCGATATCAACACTGATTATTCCTAAAATTTCCCCACAGGATAAAGCCCCAGTATCCTATTGTGATAGTACGCTTAATGACTTTTTATTAGCTGCTCTGTCTTCCCTGAATCACCTCCTGCCACCCTTTCGAGAGACACCTACATGTCCAAAATTGGTGTTTTAAACTTCTTGTCCTAGGTTCTGCTCCTCAGGGAACCTATAAAAATTAAACCACCTATGAAAACAAAAATAGTCTCACTAAAAATAAAAATATTTTTTAAAAGTAGTGACAATTAGCAACATGTATTAAGTCTTCCCTTTTCTATTTAATTTTTCTACTTACTACTATTAACTACAGTCACTACTACAAAATTCTCTTCAACTGTTAGTTAACAACACTTTGGATATTGAAAACAATTTCTAATATGTACATTAATCAAAATTCAATAGTGAAAATTTATAGATGTTTATGACTGTAAATGGGCGTCCCCAATGGTTCAGCGGTTAAAAGAATCTGCCTGCAATGCAGGAGACGTGGGTTTGATCCCTAGGTAGGGAAGACGCCCTGGAGTTGGGCATGGAAGTCCACTCCAGTATTCTTGCCAGGAGAATCCCATGGACAAAGGAGTCTGGCGGGCTACGGTTCACAGTGTCACACAGAGTTGGACGTGACCTAAGTGGCTTCCCTGGTGGCTCAGAGGTTAAAGCGTCTGCCTCCAATGCGGGAGACCCGGGTTCAATCCCTGGGTTGGGAAGATCCTCTGGAGAAGGAAATGGTAACCCATTCCAGTATTCTTGCCTGGAGAATCCCATGGACGGAGAAGCCTGGTAGGCTACAGTCCACGGGGTCGCAAAGAGTCGGACACAACTAAGTGACTTCACTCACTCACTCTTAAGTGACTGAGCACGCCTGCATGTGGATATAAATGTGAAAAAATTTCAACCTGTGAAATGTAATAATTCCAACGTTTAGACTCGATTTAATATGATTATAGAGAACACAGAAAACAAATACATCAAGGGCTACTCCAAAGCTACAGAAATCACCGCAGCATATGGAAACAGAGTAAGGCATATCGATCAATGGGACAGAACATACAGCACAGAAAAACAACCACAGAATTGATTTTGGAAAAAGTACAAGGGCAATTACAGTGATTTAAAAAGATTTCAGGAAAGGTTAACCATTGGAACAAGTGGATACCTATATGCCAAAGTGAGGATTAAAAAGAAACATTGTTTCATGTCTCATTCTACAAACACAAAAATTAACTCAAAATGGAATACAGACCTAAATATAACAAGTAAAACAATGAAATTTCTGTTAGAAAATATAGAAGAATACAGTTCTGACCCTCAACTAGGGTCAAAAAATGAACTTTTTTTTTTAAAGATCTGAATATTGCTCTAAAGAAGGTATACAGATAGTAAAAAAAAAAAAAAAAGAATATGCTCAAAATCATTAGGAAGTATAAATTAAAACAATGAGAAACTTCTTTACCCCTGCTACAGTGGATAAATAACAAAAGCCAAGAATACCAAGTACCAGCAAGAATGTGAAGCCACCAAATCTCTTAATATACTGCTGGTGGGAATGTAAAATGATAACAGCCACTTTGACAATTTCTTATGAAGCATGTGATCCAGCAATTCCACTTCTAGCGAAATGAAAACGTTTGCTAATAAAGAATATATACAGAAATGTTTATAACAGTTTTATCAGGAATCACCAAAACTGGAAACAATCTAAGTATTCCTCCATTAGGGACAGATATACAAGCTGCAGTACATCAACAAGATGGAATATTACTCAGTCACAAAAGAAACAAACCACCGATACTCAACAAAAGGTATGATAATCTCTGATGTACTTACGCCAACTAAAGCAAAGAAAATTCAACAGTTATGGGCTAAATGCAGCCATGAAATTAAAAAACTCTTGTTTCTTGGAAGAAAAGCTATGACAAAGCTGGACAGCATGTTAAACAACAGACACATTACTTTGCCAACAAAGGTCCATCCAGTCAAAGGTATGGTTTTTCCAGTAGTCATGTATGGATGTAAGAGCTGGACCACAAAGAAGGTTGAGGGCCAAAAAATTGATGCTTTTGAACTGTGGAGTTGGAGAAGACTTTTGAAAGTCCCTTGAACAGCAAGGAGATCAAACCAGTCAATCTTAAAGGAAATCAGCCCTGAAATATTCATTGGAAGGACTGATGCTAAAGCTGAAACTCCAATACTTTGGCCACCTGATCAGAAGAACTGACACATTGGAAAAGACCCTCATGCTGGGAAAGATTGAAGGCGGGAGAAGAGGACGACAGAGGATGAGACGGCTGGATGGCATCACCAACTTGATGGACATGAGTTTGAGCAAGCTCCAGGAGTTGGAGATAAACAGGGAAGCCTGGCATGCTACAGTCCATGGGGTCACAAAGAGTTGGACATGACTGAGCAACTGAACTGAACAGATGGACTAAATGATTCCATTTATATGTGTCAGGAACTCAAGTGAGTTGAAGAAAGATGGGCTGTCAGATATCAGCATAGTTGATTAAGACAAGCCAAGGAATTACCTGGTGATCCAGTTGATTTAGAGGGCTTCCCTGGTGGCTCAGCAGTAAAGAATGCCTGCTAAGCAGGAGATGCAGGTTTGATCCTGAGGTCAAGAACGTCCCCTGGAGACGCAAATGGCAACCCACTCCAGTGTTCTTGCCTACGAAATCCCAGGGACAAGGCCTGGCAGTTACAGTGCATGGGGTCACAAAGATTCAGACACGATATAGCAACTGAGCGTAGTGCTTTGGATTCTATCTTTCAAGGCTGAGAGCAAGGGTTTAATTCCTGGCTGGGAAACTAAGAAACTGCAAGCTGTGCACCCCCTCCCTCCAAAAAAAGACAACAAATCAAACTGAAACTAATTAAGTCTTTCTTCACTTACAGTGATACTATAAGAAAGAGACTAATTTGCAGCAACATGGATGGACCTAGAGATTGTCATACTGAGTGAAGTAAATCAGATAAAGATAAATATATGATACAGATTATACACAGAATCTGTAAGAACAAAAAAAGGTCAAATGAACTTATCTACAAAACAGAGATAGAGCTACAGATGTAGAAAATAAACTTATGGTTACCAGGGGGCAAAGGGGAGGAGGGATAAATTGGAGGATTAGGATTGACATATAAACACAAGTATATATAAAATAGATAACTAATAAGGACCTACTGAGAACTCTACTCAATACTATGAAATGACCTACATGGGAATGGGAATAGATTCTAAAAAAGTGTGGATAAATCCATATGTGTAACAAATTCACTTTGCTTTACACCTGAAACAATATTGTAAACAATTACACTCTGATAAAAATTAAAGAACAAAAAAAAAGAGGTTAAACTGTAGAAAGTGTCAGCTCCCTACTGCTCCATATGTTCCCCCCAAAGACCAGTACACTGATCAAAGAGCAGGTGAATCTTAACCAATGTGGGAGTTGCTTCACTTCCAAGGGAGTCTGCAAAAAAGGCTCCAGCAGTTTTCAGACGCTGGGTCTGGAGTAAGATGGAAGGAGAGCTAGGTGTAGAAGAGTATTGAGTACTAAGTCACAGAACAGAAAGGTGTCTTCCAAGTTCTTTAACTTCTCTAATAAGAAGGTCTTCACATAGAAATCTAAGCCAGGTCTCAATGAAAGCCCCAGTCAAGTTTCCAAACGAAGGCACTTGGCCTAGGAATACTGACATGTGTAAGAATGAGCGTGGCTGGCCATGTGGGACGAGTCCTTGACTGCAACTCCCTTCAGAGACAGTTGATTGGCTTTGTACCAAGTCAGGAGTAGGGAGGGCAGCTTTCTCACTTAAAGCCCTCCATATAAAACCTTTGTAGATCTCTAGGACACCTTGAAAAAATCACACATAGGTTTTCAGCCAGGAGCTGGCTCTGTCAATATGAAACACTGTAAAAGGTTAAACTATAAAAACAGAAAACTATTGAGATATGGGATTTGATTTTATCATGTTTTAAAAGCTAATTAAAAAAAAAAGTCTGGTACTAATTCATTGACAGAAGACATAAGACTTCTGAGTCAAAGGGAAAGACTTTATTTTACTCAAGGCAAGACATTCAAATATAGGCATATTTGTACTATTTCCCCTTGCTCCAAGTCCTACGGAGGTAATAGGATATGGTTCAGAGAGATGCTATATATGCTCTGGGTTTCCACTGGCAGGTGAGGAACATAAAGCTTGGGGACTCTACCAATTTTATAGCAAACAGTAACTAAGTCTGCTCTTTGTCTGGCAAGAGACAGTTACCTCATGTCTTAAGTCCACCAGCTGTATAAATAATACTGAGAAATGTCCCAGGAAAGAGAGCAATCAGAGCCTTATGGTCTTGGCACACCAACCAAGGAGGTCTATATCTGCCAACAAAAACAGAGCACTGATTGGTAGGAGCTGAGGTGGGGAAAGGCTGACTACAATAGAGCACAGGGGACGTTTGGGGTAGGGGAGCTAAAATATGTCTTGAACCCTGGTACTGGCTACATGACTCTGTGCATATGTCAGAGCTGACCCAACTGTACATTAAAAAGTCAGCTTTACTGCATGTACTTTACACCTAATTTTTACACCTAAAATTTTACTTTTTACACCTTAAATTTTCTAATGGTTAAAAATATTAAGGGAAAAGAAAAGGTACATCTTTTTTTTTTTTTTTTAAAGGAAAGGTATCTAGCACTTGTGGTAACATCCCCAGTGTCCTTTTCTCCACATGTCTTCTTTTCATTGCCAACTACTTAACAATGTTTCCAGCATTCACTTAATTAATTAAAACTTTTAGATATATTTAAATCACCTCTTCAGACATATTAAATCAGAACTCATAGTTTCTAAATCTCTTGTTGGCTTTTACAACAATTTCTGAGAAAGAAACAAGCTTAAATGTGTAAAATAAATTAAAAACAAATATAGTTCACTGCTGTCTTTCAGCTTTCTAAATTAAGATATCCAAAATACAGTAACATTTAGCAAGCTCCCCTTCACCCTCCCTACCACCAATATTAACTGACAAATGGAATAAATTTTCAAAATCATTACATTGCCATTGTTCATATTTTTCTTATTGACCAGTGATCTAAACATTCATTTTAGTTAAGGAGGTTTTTAATAGAACGTAACATCTGTTTTATGTTACATGCGAGACAGCAAACTTCTTCCTCTCTGACTGGATTATTAATGCTCACGCTTTCTATGGAGTTATTCTCTTCATCCGCATCCCCACACTAGCTCTCTAAAGTGCAACATACCCCCTGATGTAATACATTTTCCTGCTAACTGTATAATACTGTAGATACCATAACTCTAATGTGACATGCTATTATTTCTTTTTTAAACCACAAATGCATTTCTTATTCTCAATCACAAATTTAAATTTCCTGTATATTCCCAGCCCACCAGGCATTTTCTGTTTAAAATTGCTGAATAAAAATAGATGAATTCAATTTTTTGACTTGTCATCTCATTTTTTATAGACCTCTCTCCAACTCTGAGAATGGAAAAGTAAAAAGATATTTCTTCTTATCCTTTTACTATTAAATCAACTTTAGCTTAAAACACTGTAAACTACTACTCCTGGAGAGTGACGTAAGTCCAGAACACATGTAAAATTATTTAATATAATGTTTGCATTAAATCCAAGACAAATACCTTTAATAAAGGCATTCTCATTTCTATAATTATGTTAACATGAATATATTTTTGCTTTTATTTCAACAGCCCTCAAATTTGACATACATTCCTCATCTTATTTCTGAGGTTTACACCAAGATTTGAGACCATCCTAACATTTCACTGATTAAAATGAAAATAAAATATGCCAAATGGAGTTACTATATTTCTACGACCTTCAGTTTTTCTTGTACAGTATTTTGTTCTTTATGAATGAAATCCTGACAAAATTGAGACAAACCACATAACTACTAATGATTCTCAATTAGTTCTTTAGTTCATTTCCCAAGAAAACTACATGTGGTTTAAACCACTGGTATTTCTTGCTTTCTGCCAATACACAAACCTTCCTTTTTTGTGTGTTGAAAACACTTCCATGAATAATTATAATAGTCTCCAAAGAGACCAGATGGTAATAAACTCTAGAGCAGATTTGGAAACTAACCATAAATTTACCTTTTCATAGTCTCACCATCATAATATAGCTCTTTGTGTTATACCACTAAAAGAAAAATACTGGTGATAGAAAAAATATGAGTATATTTTAAACTTAAATAAAAAGATACACAGTAATGTTAAGATCACTCAAAACTACATATACCTCTCATTTTATATTGCTATCATCAACAATTTTTACGAGAGCATCAGCTTAATAGAGTATGACATTACTAATTCCATTATATAGCAATTTTTTACATTAGCATAATTATTATTAAAGTAAAACTCAAGAAATATGATCCAGCTAAAGGCAACAAATGATTTCAAAGTTAAAGAAATAGAAATATAGGCTAATGTTACATAGAATTACCACTGATTTTTATTCCATTATTCTTCTGGGAAATTAAATTATTCTGGCCTTGCTACTTTGATTGAAGTAAAATGACTTAAATAATCATTTATCAATGTATTTATTTTAGAGTATCACATTTCTGAGAAGTAAAAATCAAGAATGGTTTTCAAAACTAGAAGCATGATTTAAAACTTGGAAAACACATCTATAAGATTGAAATTTAGGCATTTCCCCACATCTGTAAAGAACAAAAATTAGCCCGTGAATAGCTTATTTTTGTACTTCTTGATGTAAGCAACAACAGTAAATTATAATAATAGTAGTATTTTCTGTACATGTTGTAATATTGCTATCTGTAATGTCTCTGGTATTAAATTATTCTTATAGCTGAAAGTAATGAATATATAAAGTCACACAAGAATGGGAGTAGAGAGAAAACAGAGAAATAAAAATAAGGGCAGAAAAAAAGAATGTTTAAATAAAAACAGGAAATATGAAAGAGGATTGGTGGCGAAGAGATTGCAGAAAACAAAAATAAAAGAACAATGTCTGTCCAAAAGTTGCATTATCTTTTTGTTTGCTATCATAAATGAGGCTTAGTTAATAGCGTCTATTAATATAAGCACCTCAACATTTTAATTTTAAATGCAGCTAATATATTAGTTCTTTGTTGACAACAGTATTTACTTCATTCCACTGAGGTTTTACACAAAAGACACAATAAGTGTGCGCGTGGGCTTAGTCGCTCAGTCGTGTCTGACTCTCTAATGCCATGGACTGTAGTCCGCCAGGGTCCTCAGTCGTCATTCTCCAGGCAAGAATACTGGAACGCGTAGCCATTCCCTTCTCCAGGGGACACTCCTGACCAGGGGATGGAACCCATGACTCCTGCACTGCGTGTGGATTCTTAGCAGTCTGAACCATCAGGGAATTCCCTCAACAAAGGTAGTGCTAAATTATTTTTCCATTTAATCTATAAAATATAATACTGTCATTAGAGATAAAAGAGACAGATTGTACTAACGAAACATATACCTGTTTTCTTTAATGGAAGTTGTTTCAGCATCTCCAGAGAAGATCCTATTTTTCCTTTGTTTTATTACTATGGGTCCAAATTACAGATTTTGTCACAATGAACCATCCTTGCATTCCCAGAATTAATCCTATTTCTCAGTTTGGTCACTGACAATTATTAATGTGGTACTAAATTTAAATTGAAATTTACTTCCAAATATTGTACTTGAGGCTTTTTTTTTTCAAAATAGTCATAAACAGTATTAATCTATGCTTTTAGTTTTATGTCTGCTTATTTCTTTTTCTTTCTGCTTTCCTTGTTGGGTTATGGTATCAATGTGAGACAAGCTTTAAAGAATCTATAAGGTTTTTTCACCTACACTGCTCAATGGTTTAATTATCTTCAAATAATCTACTCTTCCCAAGTCTGGTATATTTTCTAAGCAAAATCATCTGGGATTTTCACGATTATGGAGAAGAAGCTTGTTGATAATCTGTATTTCTCAAAATAGCATTATACCACACAGATTTTTCTCTTTTTAGAATGAGTTTTGGTGATTTATTTCCTCTCAGAAAATAGTTTACTCCGTCCAAGTAATTCATGTCATCCAGAGAAATGGAAGTGTAAACTTTCAATGAGGTCTTTTTACATAGCATATTGATAAAAAAGATCCCAATTATACTCTAAATGGTAAGGATGTACTAAAACAAACATGTTTATTCAGTTCTGATGGAAATAAAAATTGGTAAAATGTTTATGTGGACAAATTTGCTTATTTGAATAAAAATTTACCATGCCTATGGCTCTTTCAGTCAGCAATTCTATTTCTAAAACTAAATTATAAAGACATACAAATGGAAAATAACATGTATATTAAGGCACTCCTAAAGCATCTCTATAAACCATTTAAGTGTCAAGAAGTAGTAACTAATCAAATTATAATACTATCACAGAATGGACCATTATAGCCATTAAAAAGAACTAGCCAGATTTATTTCATACTGATATGGAACAACCTCCATATACTATATAAAGATATACTATTAAGAAAAAAATTCAAAATACCAAAACTGTATAGGATAACACATGAAGAAAACACACATTGACAGATATGGGCATAGTTGTAAAAGAATAACATATTTCTAGAAGGATAAAGCACTGGCACCCCACTCCAGCACTCTTGCCTGGAGAGTCCCGTGGACAGGGGAGCCTGGTGGGCCGCAGTCCATGGGTCGCTGGGAGTCGGACACGACTGAGCGACTTCACTTTCACTTTTCACTTCCATGCATTGGAGAAGGAAATGGCAACCCACTCCAATGTTCTTGCCTGGAGAATCCCAGGGACGGGGGAGCCTAGTGGGCTGCCAGCTATGGGGTCGCACAGAGTCGGACACAACTAAAGCGACTTAGCAGCAGCAGCAGCAGCAGAATACAAGAAATCTGTTACAGGAATCACATCTATTTAATGAGCTGGGTGAGCAGAGTATGGGTACAGGAAGAAAACCTACTTTTCACTACATACTCTTTTACATTTAAAAATTTGGACTCTGTGACTCTTAGTTATCTGTTGCTACCAAACACAGTGGCTTAAAATAAAAAACGTAACCTTATGTAGTTTTTAATGGGTCAGGAATGTGGGAGTAGCTTAGCAAAGGAGTTGTGGCTCAGAGTATCTCATTAGGTTATGGTGACTGGGGCTGGCTCCTGCATACGGCTAGCATGTTGGTGCTCCTTGGTGGTGGAAAACTTTAGTTCTTTCCCATGTGGACCTCTCTACCGACTGATTAAGTATCCTCATGACACACCAGTTGACTTTGTTACTATGGGCATTCAAAAGAAAATAACATGGGAGCAACAATACCTTTAAGGGCCTAGCCTCAGAAATAGCACATCATCAACGCCATACATTTTATTTGTTAGAAACTAGTTACTAAGTTTGGCTCATATTTAAGAACAGGGAAATTAGATCCCACCTTTTAAATATAAGAATGTCAAAGAACTTGAGAGCAATACTTTTAAAAGCCGAACCATACATATTCCATTTTGGGAAATACTAATAGAAGAATATTAGAAAATTAAATAAAAACATGCCTATAACTCTGTGTAAGACAAGCTTTATTTTTTGGCCCTGCCTCATGGCTTTGTGGGATCTTAGTTAACTGCTGCTGCTGCTGCTAAGTCGCCTCAGTTGTGTTCAACTCTGTGTGACCCCATAGACGGCAGCCCACCAGGCTCCCCCGTCCCTGGGATTCTCCAGGCAAGAACAAGGGAGTGGGTTGCCATTCACTTATCCAATGCATGAAAGTGAAAAGTGAAAGTGAAGTAGCTCAGTCGTGTCCGACTCTTCGAGACCCCATGGACTGCAGCCCACCAGGCTCCCCTGTCCATGAGATTTTCCAGGTGAGAGTACTGGAGTGGGGTGCCAGCGCCTCCTCCCTTAGCTCACTGACTAGGGACTGAACCTGGGCCCTCAGCAGTGAAAGCACTAAGTCCGAACCACTAGACTGCCAGGGAATTTCTGACAAACTTTTATCATTTACCAAAAGAATGACAGAGAGAACTGGGATTTAATTTTTATGAAAAAGCACTTATCTCAATCTCTATGTTTGTATCTAAAATAAAAAACAGCATTGAATGTATAACTAAAGGACTATTTTGAAAATGGCTCTGAACAGTGCCAATATGTCAGTGTGTACCACTTATTCATACGAATATGTTATGAAAACACTGAAAAATTAAATCACATAATCTTTATTGATGATACTGAAGTTTAATAACATCTGTGAAATGATTTTATGTCCCAGCACCTTACTGCGTAGTACATACTCTTTTTTTTTTTTTTAAGTTGTAGGAATTTATTTTAAATAACCTACAGTTGATTAAAAGGGAATTCATGATAAAAATAGAAGATACTTGAGGAAAGATATGGGAAATGGACTCTGTACACACATTAAACTAACAATGCCTCTAAAACTAATGATTATAGCAAAAAATGTCTTCACATTAAAATTCTACTTTTTATGTGTTTTTTTTTCCATTTTTTACACAATTACAAAAGAAAAAATAAAAGCCCTAAAATCTTGATTATTTTTCCTTTCTTTTTTTTGACCAAATACTCATTTTCCTCTAAATTTTTTACCTGTGGAACTTTTATACAATAATATCTTTCAAGTGAAAGACTGGGGTTTTAATGAAAAAGATGGGTATCTGAAAGGGCATAGAGAATGCTCAGAACAAAGGATGATGGGAAAATGGTTTCAGTCACTGATTATTTATTATCCTTAGACTCGCTCACCCCTCATCCCTCCCCAGCCCCAATCTACACGATCTTTAAGATTAAGAAAAAGGTTTAAATATTTTAAAATAATTAAAAAGAAATAAAAATTCACATTTAAAAAGGAACACTCAAGTCAGGAAATATTTTCCCATCATGCTTTTCTGTGAACAGGTGTCTGAACCAAAACACTGCCGATGTCACGACTGCTTCAAGTTTAATGAAAATTGATTCCCATGACAATAGATAGTGACAACTCTAACAGGTGCGTTGGGTTTTTGTTCTACTTAATTTTAAATTCCTGAAATGGGGGAGAGGGGAGTTTAGGAATTCATTTCTATTAAAATATAGAAGTTATTGCAAAACCCTAACTGTAAAAACGCACCAATATAATCGGACTTCGTATACAGTAGCTAAGAGGATCCAAATGTTTCAGTGAAACAGTGAATTTGCCTGGCAGAACTCTTGACAAATTCCCATCCACTTGACCCCTTGAAAATAAAAACAAAATTCAAAACAAATCATACAGCTAGAATTTTGATATCTGAAATATTTTTAAATAAGTTGTCCATAGGACAACTGGCTCAGCTCTCCCTTATAATATCTTTTCTCAAAGATGTTAGTTAAGAGTTGCTGCCTCTTTCCCTCAGGTGTGAGGGCAAGCGAGGCTCACAGTTTATCCATCTTTCCCAAACCACACTGTTCCTTTTCACAGAACTCTTGCTCCTCAAGACTGGCTAGAACTCGTAGTCCTCGTCAGCCATGTCGATGGCCCAGGCAAACTTCTCCCGCTGGGTTTTGTTGTAAATTTTCTCAATGGGGACCCCCCACTTCTTGCACCAAGCCACGGTGATCCTTGGGTCCAAATAATTGAGTTTAGAGGTTCCCAAAGCAATCTGTTTATTCTCTTCTCGGTCTGTGGCCTGAACTTCAAGCTTCATCAGCTGTTCCTCCAGCCTCTGAACAGCCTTCTTCTTTGACTCTACAACCTTCTTGGTCTTTGCATCCTTCAGGACTTTAGCATCAGCCTTAGCACTTTTCAGGTCTCTCCGGGCATCTGCTAGCTGTTCCTTCTTCGCATCAATCTTAGACTGCAAGTTCATCATGGACTTCTCAAAGGTTTTCGGTGGAGCCCTCTGATGGTTACAAAGAATTGCAACAGCTCGGTTGGCACGGTTATAAGACAGTATCTTTGCTGGGATATTCTCGTCAGGAGCTGTGAGTTCCTTTAACTGCTGCTGTAGCGTGATGGAGGCATTATATGTACGGAACACCTTGGCTGTCAAGCCTTCCATGAGATCCTGGAGATGTTTATTTAGGATACCAGTATTGAGTCTATCAAAAAGATCATCCTCAGGCTGTTTGTTTTCCATAAATAGTTGTAAGCTCTTAAAAACTCGCTTCTCCACGGGGACTTTGTTACAGTATCTGATTGAGTCCTTTCCCAGGAAGTCAAACTCCACCACATACTCCTGACCATCCAGCTCTGGGTGCAGATTGATGTGCTCCACACGAAGCGAGCAGCAACCTACAGTGTCCGCTGTTTCTCCTTCCTCCTTCTCGTTGCCTGCTCGCAGAGCAAGCTTATCAATGAAGCACAGGGCTACAGCTCTCTGCCGGACTTTCATCTCTTTGGACTTCCAGTCTTCCCGATATTGGTTCCGGATCTTATCCACACACTTCTTCAGCCTCCGAGCAGTCTCATATTTCTGCCAGTCTTTCTCACCCTTGATTCGTGAGCTGGGGTTCAGCATGATGTATTTAATAGAACCTTGGATATTCTCTGTCCAGGAGACTAGCCAAGTAACCTTGTTATCGTGTCGGACTTCTTTCCACTTATGACCTGGAGGAGGAGAAGGAACCTTGGCATCTTTGCTACAGTTGATGATTATATCCTCAGGCATGATTCGTCTCTTCAGCATGCCCATCTTGGGGTGGTTGCCGCGGCCACGGAAAAGCCCAGGAGGTTCTATCTTGAAGTTGGCGATCCTCTCTCTGTGGTTGTCCATAACACAAAAGCCATATTCTTTCAGTAATTTTTCATTCTCCTCTTTGATTTTCAGTTTCTCTTCCTTGCTCATCTGCTTCCGAGCTTCTGTCTGGGCTTTGAAATACTGGCTCATCTGGGTAAAATCACATTTGCTGAGGTTGGTGATAATATTCTTCTCTTCATTGGTCATTTCCTTTCTCCAGTCTTTAAAGAAATTTTTCCTAAATATTTCCTTAGTAGTATATTCATGGTTGAGCATTTTTGCAAAGAACGTAGCTACTTCTTCTGCTTTGGGGCTCAGCTTCATGACTTTACCATCATAGTAAAACTTGACATTCTCTGGAAGAGGTTCATATGGTGGAGCGAATACAGGACCTTTATGTTCTAGGAATTTCCATTTGATGCCTTCAGGATAGCGTTCTTCTTCCCACCATTTCCATTTCTGCTCCTCTTCCTTCTTCGGCTTCTTTTTCTTGCTATCTGGCTCAGGAACTTTTTTATCTTTATCTTTATTCTTGGTTTTTTTCAATTTACCATCCTCTTCTTCCTCTAGTTTTCGTTTCTTCTCTTTCTTGATATCTTCTGTTTTAATTTTCTTAGGTTTAAAATCAGCATCATCCTCATCCCGAGGTCTCTTTAATGGCTTTATATCCTCTTTAGGAGAAGCAAAATAGCCATCATCTTCAGGTTCATCTTTAATCCGTGGTGGACTCGAAAAGCCATTTTCCTTCTCTTTTTTTATTTTTGCATCCCCAGAAGCTTTAATCTTTTCTTCCTTTCGTTTTCCTTGTCTCTGTCTTTGTGCTTGTCTTTATGCTTCTCTGAACTTCCATCTTTGTGTTTGGTTTTCTCCTTCTCTTTGTGTTTCTTTTCAGAATCTTTATGTTCACTGTTGCTGTGCTTGGACTTCTCTAGGTCCTCCTCCTTGTCCTTCTTGTGCTCTCTGTGCCGGTGTTCTCGATCTTTATGCTTATCTTTGTGTTTATGAGAATCATTCAGTCGGAAATCCACCTCGATCTGGGAATCGTTGTGGAGATGGTCCCCACTCATGTCGGCCGGAGAGGCGAGGGGCGCCGAGAAGACGCAGACGGTCGCGGCCGGCCTGTGCGGGCGGACAGGAGACACCCGGAGGCTCCGGGAGGCGCGGAGAAAAGGTGGTGGGGCGGGCTTAAGACTACCGGAACCGCTGAGGCGGCGAGGCTGACTGACTGCCGGGCGGGCGGCGACAGCAGACCCCAGCAGTTGTGTAACAGCCTAAGTTCGCATTTCCGTACATACTCTTCTTATATTTTACATTTCACCCTCACAAAGCCAAGTGTACAGTGTGCATTTTACAGTGGACAAACGAGCAGAGGCACAGGAAAAAGTGAAATCCAGTCAGTTGCATCCGACTCTTTTTGACCCTGTACACTGTAGCCCGCCAGGCTCCTCTGTTCACGGAATTCACCAGGCAAGAACACTGGAGTGGGCTGCCACTTCCTTTGCCAGGGGATTTCCCCAACCCAGGGATTGAGCCCAGGTCTCCTGAACTGCAGGCAGATTTTTTTTTACTGTTTGAGCCACAGGGAAACCCTAGTGGTCCATAAATATTCTTTACCATTTGAGCCCACCAGGGAAGCCTTGTTTGGATGACTTGCCCAAGGTCATCCAAACAAGTTTATCACGTAATCTAAATATATATGGTTACCAGAACTAAGCACCATATTCAAGAAATATACTGTTCTTAGTCCATTTTCCTTCATTTTCAATATGTTTTTAACATTACTCTCCCTAACATTGTGTTTTGGTGGTTCTGTAAACCTGTAAACTGAATTTGCCTTAAAAACAAAGCAAATGTTTTCTCCCCCAAGTTTTCCAATTTTAAGAACTATGTTTACACACACCAACTCACATACAACTGGAAAGAAAAAAAAAAATGTCATTTTTTTTTCTTTTCTTTACATTTCAATTTTCTAACATGAGTTCTAAGTTTAACAAAGACATTTGAAAAAATGTTAAGGAGCCTTATGGGGGTGAGGATAAAGCATCAACCTGCCACAGCTTCCTATATGAAAGGTTTAATTATACACAGAAGAGCCCAATGGCTGAGCTTGCTACTCCACCTTCTACATAGTCAACGCAAAAGTATGAGCCCTCTCAGGTCAGCCATGTACATGTTCCAAGCAATGTACATTACTTGCAGTCACTGCTATTATAAAATTAAACCTCAACGCTTAGGTGCTTAAAGGAGATGGTTAAGAATTGATAGTTTCTGCTTTTAAAAAAACTGCAACACTGACGACAGTATTAATGACTATGATCTTTCACGTTTAGTGTTATTTTGCACAGCGTAGGATTAAATCTGTAAGTTTGGGGAAGGAAAAATGAACTATTTTAAATAACTTAAAGTTGTATTCTATATACTTAGAGGTTTAAAATCTTTCACCATTTAAGATAAATGACATACTTATGTAAATCCTTCACATTTACATAGTAGTAAAAAAAAGCAGTAAAGATATTACTTTTTAGTTCCCCAGTATTTTTAGATAACTCTTATGGTTCAAATATTACTTTCAAATGTGAATTGTATTAGTTTACCCAATGAACATTTCATTCAATTTTTAATAAAAGAGAAAGTGATAACTTTACATAAAGTGCAAATCCCTAGTGGTCCATAAATACAAAAACTTACTTTTCTGAACTTAACAGAAAATAACCTGATCTATATAATGAACTATTATTTCATTGCTCATATTTGCATAAACTGTATGCCATATTCATAAAGCATAATAATTGGTATTACTTTCATAAAATTAAACCTATGTTCCTTATTTTGTCAGATCGCAATTTTTAAATTATAAAAATGTTCATATTTTTCTGTTACATATTGTTAAATCACTTCTAAATACACAAAGATTAAACAGCAAAGCTCATCAATTTAATTATATACCACCTGCAATCAACCTGCTACTCTTACCAAGAACAGAGCTTCTCAATGGTCAGCTAACTTCCAACCAACCATCCAATTTTATTCCTGCTTATTTGAAAGCTTCTAATTTTCATGTAGAGACTCTATGAAAAGTTGGAAATTATAGTTCATGATAGAATGGACAGCAATTACTACCAAGTAAGATCTATGAAAATGAATCCAAGGATTATATCACTGCATACTGGATTCTAAATGCTTTACATGGGAGGGATTCAGGTAGGAGAATAGAATGAAATAGGGTTCCTTAGGTCAATTCTTCATTTTATCTCACCAACCCCTGTGTATACATGCATACATATTTATCTTTACAGCCAACCATACAGGTGTCTAATTTTAAAAAGAGAAAATATTCCTTATCCTATTTACCTTGCACTTATTTCAAATTTCATTAACAAAAAACTCAGGCCTTTCATTTCCTAATAATATATTGCTGCTGTTGTTTAGTTGCAAAGTCATGGCCAACTCTTTTGCGACCCCATAGACTGCACCCTGCCAGGCTTCTCTGTCAATGAGATTTCCCAGTCAAGAATAGTGGAGTGGGTTGCCATTTACTTCTCTAGGGGATCTTCCAGACCCAGGGATTGAACCCATGTCTCCTGCTTGACAGGCAGATTCTTACCACTGAACCACCTGGGAAGCCCAATATAAATATTCAGTTCAGTTGCTCAGTCGTGTCCGACTCTTTGCGACCCCATGAATCGCAGCACGCCAGGCCTCCCTGTTCATCACCATCTCCCGGAGTTCACTCAGACTCACGTCCATCGAGTCCATGATGCTATCTAGCCATCTCAGATATATAATCAAATAATCTTATAAATCAATGTGAATACAATGTCCTGAAAATGTCAAAGAAGGAATGAGTATCTTGACTAGTACAGGAATAAAATTAGAAAATAGGAAGTTATTGGCTCTTAATGGATGGCAACAATGCCTCTGAGGGGGAAAGCAAAAGAAACAAGTCGGGAGTGAGGAGTTCAGAGTATGCGGTCACCTAAAAAGCAGCAATGCACAGGGTAGGTCCAAGCAAACAAACAGTTTAGTTCACTCTTTTATGTTTTAGCTGTGCCACTCTGCTTGCAGAATCTTAGCTGCACAATCAAGGACTGATCCCAGGCCCCAGAAGTGAAAGTACCAAGACCTAACAACTGGACAGCCAGGGAATTCACTTAGCTCACTTTCTTAGTGTAAAGATGAGTATCAGGCAAATAAACAGAACCTGGAAAGTACTATCACAGATTCTCAATTCAACAATTCATTATTATATACTGCAAAGTTGACAGTGAACTACAATACACAGACTATATATGAAAAATGAAGAACAATTTCCTAAGATTTAATATGAACTCTAAAGATTTTAACAGATGATTCATTTACAAATTCAAAAATTTTATCAATAAGCTATTATATTCAAAGGCCTATTCATATAGTACTGTTAAAATAAAAACTCTGTCTTCAGAATTTTCTTTTACATACTCTGAATTTCTTCCAGTAGAAACAAGAACATTTTGCAGTTATACTCAACTAAGATTTTTATGACCAATCTAGATAGCATATTCAAAAGCAGAGACATTACTTTGCCGACTAAGGTCTGTCTAGTCAAGGCTATGGTTTTTTCTGTGGTCACGTATGGATGTGATAGTTGGACTGTGAAGAAGGTTGAGTGCCGAAGAATTGATGCTTTTGAACTGTGATGTTGGAGAAGACTCTTGAGAGTCCCTTGGACTGCAAGGAGATCCAACCAGTCCATTCTGAAGGAGATCAACCCTGGGATTTCTTTGGAAGGAATGATGCTGAAGCTGAAACTCCAGTACTTTGGCCACCTCATGCGAAGAGTTGACTCATTGGAAAAGACTGTGATGCTGGGAGGGATTGGGGGCGGGAGGAGAAGGGGACGACAGAGGATGAGATGGCTGGATGGCATCACTGACTCGATGGACACGAGTCTGAGTGAACTCCGGGAGTTGGTGATGGACAGGGAGACCTGGCATGCTGCGATTCATGGGGTCACAAAAAGTCAGACACGACTGAGCGACTGAACTGAACTGAAGATTTTTAAAAACTTCTTTTCCTACACTTAACTTTGGATATTATCAGCTAAACTGAGGGCTTAAAGGGGAACTCTAAGTGAGCATGTCTTAGAAATGCTTTAAAATTCCTTATTTACATAGCACAAAATGTGTTAAGCAAAATTCAGACCTTTGATTTAACTCTCAGAAGTTAGCTTATTTGCCCACTAACATAAGTAAAAAGCATGACATTATTTTATTAGGTATGGTGAATATCTTATGATATCATGTATTCAGAAAGACTATAAACATCCTGAATACCAACTTAGATAGGTGTATTTTAGGGTCCCGCATTTTACTTTATCATATCTATTATTAATGTGATAAATCACCATCACATTATATCTGTGAGTCCTTCAAATCAGAAATAGTTATGCAAAAGCTAAGGGTTTTTTTTTTTAATTTATTTACTAGTTTTATTTGGCTTTGCCAGATATTAGTTGGAGCAGGTGGGATCTAGTTCCCCAACCAAGGATTGAACTCGAGCCCTTTGCATAGCCACTGGACCACCAGGGAAGTCCCAAAGCTACGCTTTTTGATCACTTACTATGCGTCAGGCACCTTGCTAGGTAATTCATGCCTATTATTACATTGAATTTTCTTAATAAACTACAGAGTTTTGATGTTTTGAGTTATCATCTCATTTTACTTGTGAAGAAACTAATGCTCAAAGAGTTGAAGGCCACTCAATATGAAAGTGAAGAACCAGGTCTAAAATAAAGATCTTTGCCTCTGAAGATTATACTGTTATAAACTTTATTTATATTGCAGTCAAAACATTTCAATGCATGACATTAAAAGAAAAAAATTAATAATAAGATTAAAATAAATATTTATGCTTGTAAAGATGCTATGTTTTCAGCCTGTCAAAAAAAAAAAAAAAAAAACCTAAATAAAATTAGTACAAACCAGAGAATCAAGCACTAAAGAAAAATAAGTTTTCTCATATAGGGTTATGTCTCTTAATCACTTCCGTCACTCAAAATTTGTTCACTGAAAGTCTTATAAGTCACACAGATTGCTGGAGATACTAAGGGCACAGAGCAAGGAATTAAACAAAGGGCCTGCCCTCATAATGCTTATATTTTAAAGAATATGCAATAATAACAGGAGAAAAATATTACAATAATAAATTGTAGTAACAGGCTAAAAAGGAAAAATAATTATGCTATCAACTCAACAATTATTCTTTTCTAATATTTATTTATTTACTTTATCTTTGGCTGTGCTGGGCCTTCACTGCTACAAATGGACGAGGGCGACTCTCTACTTGCAGTGTGTGGGCCTCTCATTGCGGTAGCTTCTCTTGTGGCTCCAGGGTACAGGCTCAGTAGCCGTGGCACACAGGCTTAGCTGACCAGCCTCATATGGAACTTTCCCAGACCAGGCATCCAACTCATGTCCCCTGCATTGGCAGGTAGATTCTTTACCACCAGAGAACTTGTCAACAGCTCTTCTTAATAAAAGTTGTGAAAATATAAAGATTAGAATTATTCTTCCCTAACATTAATTATAGGCTTCTCAAGTGGCTCAGTGGTAAAGAATCCACCTGTCAAGCAGGAAACGTGGGTTCAATCCCTGGCTCAAGAAGATAGCCTGGAGCAGGAAGTGGCAATCCCCTCCACAGTTCTTGCCTGGGAAATCACATGGACAAAGCCAATCCCAAGGTGGGCAACAGTTCACGGATTTGCAAAGAGTAGGACATGACTAAATAGCAGCAGCAACATGAAGTACACATCATATTATCACCTTTGAGCTATTTTATGAGTTTATAATTATATCTATAAAAATCAAAAATTAAGATCAACCCAGTAGAGATGAAAAATGAAATGTCACCTCATCATCATCAGTTTCGTAATATTTATAGACTGATTCCATGGACCACATGTATCTCCAGTCCTGAAGTCTCCTTAAGATAAACTGCAACATCTTACCTGTACACTAATCAACAATGAGTTAAATAAAATTGTTGGCATGTGTTTATTTTATATCTGAGAGTCATGATTTTCCCTTCTAAGATGTTAGCCTGTAAGAGTACTATGATTATTCCCATTTTACAGAAAAGGAAACTGAAACTTGAAAAGGTTAAGTAACCAGTCCAAGTTTACACTTCTCCAGCTTTATTTACTGCACAAAACATCACTAAGCCCCCCACCACTATATGATGTTAAGCTAAAATTTTACGTTTTTTTTTCACTTTTACAAAATATCTTATCACCGAAAGTACCAAAGAAAACAGAAATACTCTAGAAAAGCTTGTCTTAAAAAACATGGCAGTTGACAGTACCGCTATACCATTTAATCGGCAAAGACCATCTTCACTATC
The DNA here is from genome assembly GCF_016772045.2 of Ovis aries. Classification (NCBI taxonomy): domain Eukaryota; kingdom Metazoa; phylum Chordata; class Mammalia; order Artiodactyla; family Bovidae; genus Ovis; species Ovis aries. The sequence goes on along the minus strand of NC_056078.1, from coordinate 29,413,300 downwards.
CAACTAATCAAACAAAAAGTCCAGTGGTCCAATGGTTAAGAATCTACCCGCCAATGCAGGGGACACAGGTTTAATCCCTGCTTCACAAAGATCTCACATGTTACATGGCAACTACACCCCTGTCCCACAACTACTGAACCACTGCTTGGTCTTACCAACACAACTACTGAAGCCTCTGTGCCTAGAGCCCGTGCTCAGCAACAAGAGAAGACACCACAGTGAGACGTCTGCACACCCACTTGCTACAACTAGAGAAAGTCCACACACAGCAACGAAGATCTAGTGCAGTCAAAAATAAATGTATAAATCTTAAAAAAAAAAGCCTTCCCTATTTAAAAAAAAGTCTAGGCACTCACCTCTATACCAGAAGAGGTCTCAACTTTGTTTTTCAGTTCCAAAAAATAAATCAATTAATCAAAAAGACACTTATTTAAATGTAATTACAAATAGAATAACAGGAAACAGAATCAACACAAAAAATTTTATCCCCTGGATGAAATAAGGTCCTGCTATTTCCAGTTTTCCTTACTGAAGCACTTGTTGCTTTACTATTAGGCAGGAGAAACACAGTATCAAACTGTAACCATGTTTAATTTCATACCATGGGACAATGCACCACATTAAGGTTCGTAAGTATGAAAGGTACACTTTTTTGTTTAAATAAAGTGCACGCTTTATGATACGTAGGTACAGATTTATACTATAAAACCTCAGAGCACACCAAAACTACTGAGACAAAACCAAAGGCATGTTTTACTAATGGGGGCAAAAGAATCCCTGAACTTAGTCATAAAGTAAGCCTTAAAGGACAAAAAATACAGAAAGAAGGAAAGAGAAAAAGAGGATGGGGAGCTAAGGAAGAAAGAGAAAATACTGGTTTTTGCTTTACATTATAGAATCTAACTTAACATAGAAAGATGTCACAAACACATGAAAAATATCATTTAGGAAAACAAACCACTACTTTTGTCACCTTAGTTTACTACAACAGTCATTCACAGTCTAATTCAACAAAGAAAAAGATTACCAAAGCAGCAAGATATTAATTCATACTTAATTTTTTCAACTGCAAGGAGAAATTCACAATATAAAGAGTCAACTTTATTTTGTAAGATTCAAGTTAAAATTATTAAAATAGGCACTAAAAGAAATCTTCTTTTTAGGGACATAAAAGTTTGACAAGATTCTGTGTTGCATCACCATCTGCCATATCCTGCTCTGATATTTATAAATATAGTTGTGCTATTGATGTTTCTACAACCGCTCCAGGTGTAAGGCATTAGAAGGGAGAACTCTCTTTGATCACTCCAGTGTCATTTCTTCTCTTTAGATCTAAGCAGTCTAGACTGTTCCCAGATTCCCAGAGATATATCTACTAAACTGCCTTTTAATCTCTAAATAGTTTTTTCAAGTGAAATTGGTCAGAAAATGAAATAATCAGAATACTACTTATTCATATAGGAAAGCCACAGATTTGTTTCTTTAAAAGAAAAAAAAGTCTACAAAAATAAAGATGAGGATCTCGACTTTCATCAATTTTTATTTCTAAATGCTACTGTTACTAAAACACAAGCCCGTGTGCCCAACGCACACTGAGTCCAAACAATACTAAATGTCAGTTTGGAACAAAGCAAGGTTTACTGAGGGCCATGCAAAGAGATGGGTGCTTCATCCCTTAAAAACCCAAACTCAGGATTTCCTTGGTGGTCCAGTGGTTAAGAGTACGCCTGCCAGTGCAGGAGACCCTGGATCAATCCCTAGTCCGAAAAGATCCCACGTGCACTGGTGCAACTCAGCCTGCACTCTAGAGCCTGTGAAATGCAGTTATCGAAACCCACACCTACAGCCTATGCTCCGCAACAAGAGAAGTTACTGCTAGACAAGTCTGCACACCGCAACAAGAGAAAGCCTACATGCAGGAATGAAGATGGAGCTCAGCCAAAAATAAATATAAATAAGCAATTTAAAAATATAAGACAAACAAACAAAAATCCAAACTCCCCAAAAGCTTTCAGCAAAGCCCTTTTCTGTGAAAAGTGAGGAAGAGTTTAGGTTAGTCCTAAACTTCTGGGTATTAGGTCACAGTCAGGTAACAACATTCCTATAAATCTCCACCAGAGAAACATTCTACGTTCTGACAAGAAAGGACCAGACCCCAAGGCACAACTCTGACCCTCAGGTCCTGGCTAAGAGGCGGCAGCTCTCGGTTGGTGACTCCCTCAGCTGACATCGCTGGGGGAGACAGGTGCCCAGGACCCAACTGGCCCTCAGGCTCCACAGGCCACCCACACAGCAGAGGCAGGTTGGCAGATGGCAGCTGCATTTGGTGGCAGAGGCAGAGATTGGGGAGAGGTTCACTGCCACCTCAAGGCCTGGGCCCGGGCAGTAGTGGAGCCCCACAGGACACAGCCTTCAGCCTGTTCCCTGGGAGCCCCAGCCCACTCACTACCTGATGCTGGATGAGCTGAAGAGCCCTGGGGAGAAGGCCAGGACACACTCTCATCTTACTCTGTGACTGGGGACCACCACTCTGTTGGTCGTAAGGTGAATGGGCCCACTAATGGTCCCTCAGGGGAGGGAACCAGTGCAGCACTGACCAGTGGGTGAGCAGGACCACTAACAGTTCAAGGTAACCACAGCCAGGTAACAAGATGCCGGGAAAACCTGCTGTGCGTAGCTGTGCTCTATTATGCTGTGACCTAATTGGAAATGTTACAAGGTTCTTAAAATACCAAGCTTACAATTCTGAGTTGAACATGTTTCTATTCAATCCAATATTAACTGTAAACTCTATAAAAAATGTTTTTAGGTATTCAATACATAAAGAGTTTGGGAAAGCTTTAAAACAATTCTGAAAACTGATAGATTAAGTGATGTTTGTATGAAAAAAAGTACCCTTCCTAATACATACCTCTCATAGTCATACTGCATAAAACATAAAAATACTGACACAAAAATATTTCTCTCAAAATTAAACACACACACCGTGGTTAAAATTTCAATACAAAGGCTTATCTAACTGGGAGAAAGATGAGAAATACAAAGACTAAAAAGTCAATAACCAGAAAACCATGTGAAGAATTAGAAGGATATAAGAATTCAAGAAACGAGCAAGTGAAATGTTTAATGCTTATGTGAAGAAGAGAATAAAATCTATCACTGATGGATTTATATATATGATTAAGGAAGAAAATTTATAATCAGGAACATATTATACTTTCTAAAGAAAAATGTAGGAGAGAGGGCTATTTGACATGGAACATATATAAATTTAGTAGTTTTCAATAAATGATTTAAACTACAGCAAGGAAAGAAGCACTATTTGATCCCCAAGATCTTTGCTTCAAATGAGAAAGAAAAACATATTTAGAAAAATGACAATTATTAAAGTAACAAGAAAAAGATTACCCTTTATTATTGAAGAAAGAATTATAACAATGCATATAGCCTTAACATTTCAGGGGATGAAAGAGAGAAGAATTAATTGATTCCAAAGACATTATATTCCAGGTAACAAAGACTGAGAAGGCACTTAAAATATTTGACTAGATACCTAGAATATATCCAAAATGACAAAATTTCAACAAGTATAGAACATTAGAAAAATCAATAAATCAATTTGTGAGGGCACTTCCCTAGTGGTACAGTGGATAAAAATCAGCCTGCCAATGCAGGGGATATGGGTACAATCCCTAGTCTGGGCAGATTCCATATACTATAGAGCACCTAAGCCCATGTGCCACAACTACCAAGGCCACACTGTAGAGAACCTTAACTTCTGAAGCTGCAAGCCACAACTAATGAAGCCCATAAACCTAGGGCCTGTGCTCCAACAACAAGAGAAGTTACTGCAACGAGAAGCCCTCACACTGCAACCAAGAGTATCCCCTGCTTACTGCAATCAAAGAGCTTGTGCGCAGCAACAAACAGTGCAACCAAAAATAAAAAATAAACAATTTTTTTAAATGTACAGGAGGCTTAAAAACAGTGAATTTATATAACTTAAAACCATATAGGAATACCACATGTATCTGGTCATCAGACTTCTGGAAAATTCAGTGAGTCTGAAAAAATATGAACTGTCAAGAAGCAAAAAGATATCCAAACAAGAAAAACTGCTGTCCCTAAGAAGCATGAAAGAAGGAGTTGGTTTACTCAGAGCTATATTTAAAATGATGGCTACTTGATTCTCTGAAAACCTCCAAATCTTCCCAAATTGAAGCAGACTGTAAGAAGTAGAGACTATGTGAAATGCAGCATATGAACAAGTCAAAACTAAAGTCAGCTAAGGGGGAGAGAAAGTCTCCAGTAAGGGGAAAATCTCCAGCAAGGAGAGCAATCAGATGTTTCCAGTTAGAACATCTGAGTTCTAGCACTGATCTGCTTTGTCACCCACCATGACATTTTATCTGTGTTATTTAATTAGAATCTTATCATTAAAACAGAAACCACATATTTTTTTCTGTCTCATAGGCCATCATGAGGCTCTAAAAGTTGAGCAAGTATACAACATTGGTATACAATAAAGATTGCAAAGAAACAAAATAGTTTACAAAATAGTTTACAAAAACCAATAGCTCCAGCATAAGAATAGAAATCAATAGACCATTGGCCTTAAAACAGTGACCAACTTTTTAGAATCGCAGCCCAGGAACAAATGTACCAGATTTATATATATATAAATATATGTATTTTATATATATGTATATTTGCTATATATATATATATACACACATATACACACACATATATATATATTATATATATATATAATGGCAAAACAATAATTATGGAACAATTGGTGAGACAGGCAGCTCCACACTCTAAGAAGCAACAACCGTCAAGAATACCAAGATATTATGTATTATAGGAATCACAGAAAAGAGGAAAGAGCAGAAAAAAATATCTGAAGACATAATGGTCAAAAACATCCCAAATTGATGAAATACATGCACCTATACATCAAAGAAGCTCAACAATGAGAGATTCATACCAAGATTTGACTAAACTATCAAAAGACAAAGAATCTTAAAAGCAGAGAGGAGCAATTTGTCAAAAATAAAGGGTCCTCAGTAATTGTAAAAGCTGATTTCTCATCAGAAACCATGGAGACCAGAAGGCAATGATATGACATACTTCAAGTACTGAACTGTCAACCAAGAGTTCTACACATAGCTAAACTATCCTTTAAGAGTAAAGGATAGCGTGCTCCCTGGGGGCCTACTGGTTACGATTCCAGGCTCTCACTGTTGTGACCCAGTTTCAATCCCTGATCAGGGAACTAAGGTCCCTCAAGCCACATGGTGCAACCAATAACTAAATAAGTGAATAAATTAATAAGAATAAAGGATAAATTAAGACATTCACAGATGAAAACAAAAGTGGAAAGAAGGTGCTAATAGTAGACCTGCCCTATAAGAAATGCTGAAAGGAGTCATTCAGATTGAAGTGAAAGCACATCAGTTAGCATTGGTTTGTCCAAAAAATTTGTTCATGTTCTTCTGTGAGATGTTATGGAAATAACATATAATAATAACTTAAAAACATATCAAGAAATAAAAAACAATGATGAAGGTAACTACACAGGAAATATGAAAACCAGTATTACTATACTTTGGTCTGCAACTCCTCCTATAGGATTTAAAAGGTAAATGAATTAAATAGTAACTATAAATCTATGTTAATGAGCACACAATGTATAAAGATATAATCAGTGACAATAATATAAAGAGGGAGCATAGAGATATAAAGGGGCAAAGTATTCATACTATTGAAACTAAGTTGATACTATTTAAACTAGGTTGTTATAAGTTTAGAATGAAACTGTAATCCCCCAAAGTAACCACCAAGGAAATAACTAAAACAAATATAGAAAAGGAAAGAAGATGGGAATCAAAATGGTGCACTACCAAAAAGGATATGTAACAAATGAGTACTTGTCCTGAACTGTCTTTCCAAAATTGATACATTGAAGCCCTAACCTCTAAGATTTCAAAACGCAACTGTACTTGGAGGTTATGGCTTTAAAGAGGTCATTAAGTTAAAATGAGACATTTATTATAGGCCCTAATCTGTAAGGAAATCAAACCAGTCCATCCTAAAGGAGATCAGTCCTGGGTGTTCATTGGAAGGACTGATGTTGAAGCTGAAACTCCAATACTGTGGCCACCTCATGTGAAGAGTTGACTCATTGGAAAAGACCCTGATGCTGGTAAAGATTGAGGGCAGGAGGAGAAGGGGACAACAGAGGATGAGATGGTTAGATGGCATCACCAACTCGATGGACATGGGTTTGGGTGGACTCCAGAGGAGTTGGTGATGGACAGGGAGGCCTGGCGTGCTGCGGATCATGTGGTCGCAAAGAGTCGGACACGACTGAGCAACTGAACTGAACTGAATCTAATCTGACTAGTGTCTTTTTATAAGAATTAACAGAAACACACAGAGACACAAGGGTATGCACAGAGGGGCAAATATGTGAAAAGGCAGTAAGAGAAGAAAGGACCCAGAAGAAACCAAGGAGCCAACACCTTGACCTTAAACTTCTAAGCTTCCTTGATCTGTGAGAGAGTTAAATTCTTTTTTTAAGCTGCCCAATCCATGATGTTATTACGGCAGCCAGAGCAAACCACCATAGTATTTAATTGAAATTGTATACTTTTCCTAACTCTTTATTACATATTTAAACTTCAATAGGTCATACTGTATGTTCTTAATGTACATAAATGTAATAAATTTTTAAAAAGAAGAGTTAAGTACACTTGGATTAAACAGATATTACCAAAATTTAGAAAAGAATAACAATGACATGTTCCATTTTGTCCCATAAAACAAAAGAATATTTCAAATTTCTGTTTCCAATACTTCTCTGAACTGATTAGAACCATTAGGACATCTCCTTTAATGTGTGATAAAACTGGGTACAGTTAAATGTAAATGTCACTCTGACTTACAGCGTTGCTCTTATCAAGTCCACATTCGTGATGTCCATCCAACACGATGACATGAAACTAAATATCCTTTCAACAAAAGCATCTGACCATGTAATACTTTAGATTTTACTTATTAGCAATAACAGACATTGAGATATATCAGAATCCATTTCTAGCTCTACCTTGAATCTAAATGGCTGTTTTAGTATTCCAAATGTTTATTCAATCATATCCTTTGCATCGATAGATTCATTACATATACTATCCATGCCTAAAATGAACATTATTTCAAAACACTTCAAAACACAACTGCAGTTTTGGCTGTCAAGCTGGATTCCAAGTAGGTTACAGTTTTAGTAAAGTCATTGAGAAAGTCCTATTTAAGTTAGCTGCCCTTTCAAAGTGACCTTCTACCCCTCTTGAGATATAAAGCAGTCCTATCACACAACAGTGAGTCATTTGATTGCTGTGTGAGTTTTTCTTAGCCTCTTTATGGCCTCTTCAAGTATCATCTAACACTTTTGGAGAAATGGCATATAAATTTTTGTTTTACTGTAATCTTTCTCTGCATTCTCTTCAATGTACATTAGACAAGGACATTCTTCTTATATCACATCTTTAAAATATTATATTGCAGGACATATTTTCTAGGTCCAGCAATAATTATAGCCATCTTTCAGGCACATGTTCAAGGAGGCAATCTTCTTCCATTTTTTTAAAGTCAAAAATCACATTAAGTGCATCTGTACATTTAAAAAAACCGGAAAGTGATCAAACGTCCACTATGAAGGTACCAATCTCACAGGTAAGCAAATCACTTTTTTGTATACAACATGTGCAGGATATTTAGAAGATAAAATCTTTTTATTTTCATTAGTAAGTTTACAATGAACAGAATCTGTTAAAATTTAAATTTGTACTGCCTGTCAAATATGCAGATAAGAAAAGTCTAAAAAGTATATTTGGGCATGATATCAACAATATTATGATATCTTATTTTATGCTGCCTGAAGTTTGATTCAAATCTTCAAAACATGTTTTAACAAATTAAATTCTCTAAGAGCTAATGGGAACATTTTCCTGTTGATGTGGTTTGTCCCATCGCTTATATCAAAGTGTGCCTGCTGATGAGATCTGACAGAATGAGTTCTACATCGTCAAATGTTACCCTTCACTCTCCATGTGACTTTCAGTTCTTCTTTAGTAGCAGTGATGACTTTTCCAAGTAACTTTCCCTTTCAGTGTTTCAGCATATCTTTAAATATAGCTACCATGCAAGCTACTATTGTTAAACTACTGAATAAGGAGAAATCGACCTAAACCTGGTGTTGTGTGGTGAAATTACCTTAAAGCCCTGGTAGACGCCAAGTACTTTATAAGCAAGCAATACCAGAGGACACAGAACAGAAAGGGCCTGCTGACCAAATTAAGCTGTTGAAATCATAGATGTATCCATCTAAAGCACACAGCAAGAAGCAAGGGAAAGTGTCGGAGCAGGTTAATGCTCACTTGCAAATAAGTGTAAGGACCACACCACCTGAATGTTCACACATTATCTGCCTTTAACCTCATCCGACTGATGATAATGGTATAGGTAGGAGAGCAAGGCCACAGTTTGAGCAATGGGGCCCAGAGACGGGAGTCCTTGGCAGATATTATAAAACAAGGAAACTAAATCTTGGGAAATAACCTGAGTAGTCATGGCTTTATTTACCTTTCCAAAGTTACACACCTTCGAGGCCAGAAATAAGGACATAGTAAGTTTCACTAATGAATGATCTTTCGAGGGTAGGTATAACTGTCAGCCTAGTATTACATGATCATAATATGTTTTTTCCATCCTTTTCTAGCTATAAGTAACACTCTTGTTTGTTATAGCATAGCTTTTTATTCCATCTTCAGCAGTCTTATAGGTTACAAATTTACTTGCTATTTATATTTAACAAATCATATCAATATTGCCTGTTTCTCAAGCTACTTGTTTACTACTTATACTTGACAGTCCAGTGGTTAAGACATTGTGCTTCCACTGCAGGAGATAAGGGTTTGATCCCTGGTTGGAAACTAAGATCCCAAATGGTGCATGGCACGGGCAAGGGGAAAAAAAAAAAAAAAAAAAGCCTGTTAGTTTTATCTCAATCTTAAAAGCTATCAGTTTACTATTTATAAATTTCATCTATCTTTATTTTTCCTATCTTTACAGAAGAACTGATTTTCAAAATACCTATTACAAAAGATCACCCAGGAAACACATATTACACATGGTATGTACTAACAAAAACTATACAGAATTAAATTATTTATGAGTACTTTGATGATGACTGAATTCCTATCATAGAGCTTCGCCCTATTTTAGATCTACAGTTCACAGGACCTGGAAGACATTCAGTTAGCACAGTTACACCAAACTGGTATTTGTTGCCCAGTATTTGCTTCTCAGTCACCTAGAATAGTAAGAGAAAATGGAAGGGCAATCCAGTTGTTCTCTGCAGTAAAGGAGAACACAAATGGATAAGAAAAGAAGACCAAAGCCCAAAACCAACAAATCAAATGCACTAACAGAAAATAAAATCTGGAACCTGTCCTGATGGGTCATCTCCAGCTAGACTTTTTAAACAGCTTACAGTTCAACCTCATTCATTCATCACATTAGATTCAAGCAAGGCTTTATCAAAACTGTTCACGTTAATGTTCTAAATATTGTATCAAATTTGACTTAAACTTAAGAAGACACAGCTTATGATACCAGCTACTACTGAGCACAACGGTTAGCACATAGCAGATGCCAATAAATATTTACTTTATGTATAAAGCAATCGATTATTTCTATTAATGACTGCCATGGAAAATCTGAAGAATTCTCCTTCTGAAGAAAAGTACTTCTCTAGGAACATTTTTCAAACCTCTCTGGCTACCCCAAAGATAAATTATAATTGGGCAATTATGTAGCTGAATCATCAATCAGATGGAAAGGAAAAGCACTCTCAAAACATTAGGGGAACTAAAAAGCCAAATAACATGTTTAACTGAAGACTAGATTGAAATAGTATTTTTCAGTGGATGAGAGCCACAAATCTGGTTGTTCTGTCCATGGATGGGTAAGTTTACAGTCTGTTAACTAAGTAAAATGGCGGGAGGGGGAGAAGCCCTGCAACCCTAGTGGTTTCCAAACTTTCCCTTTAAGAGCAGTATAACTTTTTAAAATGTTCATTATCTCATTAATCCTTATGACCTTCATTTGAGATACACATTAAACTCCACATTTATAGATGAAAGGCCCATTAAAGTTGCTCATGGTTTCACAGCCAGTAAAGCAACAAAGTTTGAACCCAAACCCAGTTTAATGGATTCCCATAGCCACAAGAGCAAGCCTATGTTCTTGTTGCCTCAGTGATTGTTAAATAAGCAAATGAAATATAAAACTTGAATAAAGTTGATATACTTCCTATAGAAGCATTTCTAGAATCTATTTTTCAATTTATTTTTAAAATATGATAAAAGATATATAAGATATATACAAAAGGTATACAAGATATAAAAAAGAGATACCAAATTTATATTTTTAATCATTTTTAAGCATACAGTGCAATGGCATTAGATATATTCACACTGTTGTACAACCACACTATTCACCTCTAAACTCTTCATCTTATAAAACTGAAACTCTATGCCCAGTAAGCAATAACTCTTCATTTTCTCTTCCTATAACCCCTGGAAACTACGTTCTACTTACCATCTCTATGAATTTGACTAATTTGGGTACCTCGTATAGGTGGAATCATCAATATTAATACTCCTGTAACTAAGTTATTTCATATACTGTATACACTCAAGATTCATTCATATTGTAGTATGTGTCAGAATTTCCTTACTTTTCAAGGCTGAAAAATATACCACTGTATGCATACACCACATTCTGTTTGGTCATTCATTCACTAAAGGACATGTGGGTTGCCTCCACTTTTTAGCTGTTCTGAATAATTCTGTCATGAACACACATGTACATAATGTCAATACCCTGCTTTTAATTCTTTTGGGTATATAACCTGTCTCAGTGTGCTCTGCCTGATATAACAAAATATCATAGACCAGATGGCTTGAACAATAGAAAACTTTTTCTGGAGGCTTGGAAATCTAAGATTAAGATACAGTTGATGTGGCAGCCTGAGAAGACTAATAAAAACACCTAAGTACAAAAAGTAAACTGTCTTTTTTCTATTAACCTGAACTTACTAAATGACTACTGGAATGTTAAACAAACAAACGAACAAAATCCACTGATAAACACAAAGATCTCATCTCCTCAGGCCACTGAACACAGTGTTTTACAACCTAAAACATTTTACTACTTTAAATGATCAAATGATTAAATCTGAGCTTTGATAGTGTGCAGGATAATTACAGTACATGTCTAAATTTAATAAAAGTCCAATCTTCGACAATTCTCCACTTCTTCAGTCCATAATTAAAACTGCAAGGAAAAGCATTAATCAATGTAAAAAAAAAAAAACAAAATGACCTGAATCCATGAGAGTTAACTTGTGACTGCAGTTACAGGGACTCTGAGCTAGTTTACAAATCACAGAGGTAAGAACAGAGATTTATAAAGCTCTTCCTGTTCTTCACAATTGGAACTTTAAATAGAACACTAACATTACCACTTAAAATTAGGTTACACTGGTAACTTGAAAGAGTACACGTCAAAATGAGTTCGTCCAATTACCCACTGGAAGATGTATATAGATACAGACAGAGATGCATAAACTCATATATAAATATACACAAATATATAGATATATATGTATTTATATATACTACAAGAAAACTTATAGTATCCATAAGAACATCCATTCTAAGTACTATAAGAAAGCCACAAAATTTAATTATATTAAAAAAGCTAAGAACTTTGGCAGAGTAAAAGATGTGAAAAGTCATTAAAGTACAAATGACAAATAAAAAATACTTCCAATTCCAAAAAAGGAATACTATTTATAAAAAACACAGAACTTCTACAAATCAAGAACATGAAATGTTATAAAATATATCCAAAGGATTCCACAGGTAATTAAGAAATATATATGAATAATAAACATTTAAAACCAACAAAAATATTCTATAACAAAAAATATAGATTAAAATACTTATGAACAATGGCCAAAAGTATCAAATCATTTTGAGTCAATTTCTTTTACCACCTTTAAAATAATCAACTAACCTGGGCCACTTTAATTGAATTCTGGGTAGAGCCACCAGCATGATATTCAACTTTGAATTTTTTTACAAGTTCATCAAACCTAAAAGTAAATCACAGTAGAAAAATGTTAGCATTTGTCAGTTGTCACAATGCAAATTTTTCTGATTAGAAGCTCATTAAATTACATTTAGTGAAATTTTTGAATTACATAATTATGTTGAATAAATGAATTAAAATGCTATATGAAAACAACTTTGCTAAATTTCCATACTTAACAAATTGTTTTCTACAAGTGTACAATTATGAGACTTTAAAATACATAGGGTGACCATATTAGACATTAAATAAAAGGTAAAAATAAAAATTTGTAAGTTATTAAATATTTATAAGCAATGAATATTTTCCTACTTTAAATGTTAAATTCTAAAATTCTAACAAATGTATGTCCTAATAAGTTCAAAATTTTTTAGTATCATAATCGCTACAATTTTATAACTTAAAGAATCACAAAACTACATGGAGTTGCATGATTCTTAGGAAAGTTGATTGGTGACAGTTTCTGTATCTGCGAAATAGAGAGGCAGAGAGAGATGATCTAAAGCTTTCATACTTCATTACCTTGGCATCTGATAAAGGAAGATATTATACTAACTACACATAGTACTTTTCATACAAGGTGATGCATGTAAATCCCTAGTATTACACTCAAAGGGCTAAGTAAATTGATTAAAATGTCTCAGATTACATGGCGCTTAATAATCTAGATGACAAGTCAATATTATCAGAGACACATCTCTAACATGTTGGATGCTGTGGGAGATAACCAAAGGGCATAGGCATAAACTTTATTTTAAAGGATTTATATGTTTTGGAGGGACAAGGATGAAAGAATATGCATGAAAAAAGAAAATTTTAAAACACCAAGTTATCCATAAACAAAATGCATGCAATACAGAAAGCAAGGGTTACAGAAGACCAAAGAAGAGAGACTGGGATGTGAATACAGTGTTCAAGAAAGACACCAGTCTTAGTGCTATTTTCACAACTTTAAAATTTTAAAGCTCAGAAGGAGGTTTTTTACTCAAATGAAACCTTTCACAAAACTTCAAAATACAAAAACGGATAAATATAGAGATGGTTACGTTAGGAACAGGGAAAACAGAGTTACTATACCCACTTCTATCATTCCAATTGCCTTCAAACTACATCTATAAAACCCTGAGATGTCAATAAATACAACTGGCAAAGCCCAAACTGTGGACAAGGTGGCTTGGTGGTAAAGAATCCACCTGACAATGCAGGAGACACAGGAGACACATGTTCAATCCCTGGGTGAGGAAGATCCCATAGCGTAAGAAATAGCAACTCACCCCAGTATTCTAGCCTGGGAAATCCCATGGATAGAGGAGGCTGGCGGTCGCAGGAGCCAGACGCGATGGAGCACCCACTAGAAAGTTTTGACAACAGTATCTGTATACCACTAAGAAGAACTTACAAAAACACTATCTTAAAAACCCAGATAACCATGATAGTGTGCTCACTCATCTAGAGCCAGATGTTCTGGAGTGACAAGTCAAGTGGGCCTTAGGAAGCATCATTACAAACAAAGCTAGTGGAGGTGACAGAATTCCAGCTGAGCTATTTCAAATCCTAAAAGATGATGCTGTGAAAGTGCTGCAGTCAAAATGCCAGAAAATTTGGAAAACTCAGCAGTGGCCACAGGACTGGAAAAGGTCAGTTTTCATTCCAATCCCAAAGAAAGGCAGTGCCAAAGAATATCCAAACAACTGTACAATTGCAGTCATCTCACACACCAGCAAAGTAATGCTCAAAATTCTCCAAGCGAGGCTTCAACAGTATGTGAACCAAGAGTTTCCAGATGTTCAAGCTGGATTTAGAAAAGGCAGAGGAACCAGATATCAATTGCGAACATCCACTGGATCACAGAAAATGCAAGAGAATTCCAGAAAACTATCTACTTCTGCTTCACTGACTACACTAAAGTCTTTGACTGTGTGGATGACAACAAACTGTGGAAAATTCTTACAGATGAGAATACCAGACCACTTGACCTGTCTCCTGACTTCCCTGGTGGCTCAGACGGTAAAGCGTCAGCCTACAATGAGGGAGACTACATTCGATCCCTGCGTCGGGAAGATCCTCTGGAGAAGGAACTGGCAACCCACTCCAGTACCCTTGCCTGGAAAATCCCATGGATGGAAGAGCCTGGTAGGCTACAGTCTATGGGGTCGGACACTCAGTCGGACACGACTGAGTGACTTCACCTTACCTTGCCTTTTTGACCTGCCTCCTGAGAAATCTGTATGCAGGCCAAGAAGCAACAGTTAGAACTGGACATGGAAAAGAGTAGTTCCAAGTAGGGAAAGGAGTACATCAAGGCTGTATAGTGTCACCTTGATTATTTAACTTATGTGCAGAGTCCATCATGTGAAATGCTGGCTGGATGAAGCACATGCTGAAATCAAGATTGCAGAGAGAAATATCAATAACCTCAGATATGCAGATGACACTACCCTTATGGCAGAAAGTGAAGAGAAACTAAAGAATCTCTTGATCAAAGTAAAAGAGGAGACTGAAAAAGCTGGCTTAAAACTCAACATTCAAAAAACAAAGATCATGGCATACAGTCCCATCACTTCATGGCAAATAGATGGGGAGACAATGCAAACAGTGAGAGACTGTATTTTCAGTTCAGTTCAGTTCAGTCGCTCAGTCCTGTCTGACTCTTTGCGACCCCATGAATCACAGCACGCCAGGCCTCCCTGTCCATCACCTACTCCCAGAGTTCACTCAGATTCATGTTCATCGAGTCAGTGATGCCACTCAGCCATCTCATCCTCTGTCATCCCCTTCTCCTCCTGCCTCCAATCCCTCCCAATATCAAAGTCTTTTCCAATGAGTCAACTCTTCGCATGAGGTGGCCAAAGCACTGGAGTTTCAGCTTCAGCATCATTCCTTCCAAAGAAATCCCAGGGCTGATCTCCTTCAGAATGGACTGGTTGAATCCCCTTGCAGTCCAAGGGACTCTCAAGAGTCTTCTCCAACACCACAGTTCAAAAGCATCAATTCTTCGGCACTCAGCCTTCTTCACAGTCCAACTCTCACATCCATACATGACTACTGGAAAAACCACAGCCCTGACTAGTCGGACCTTAGTCAGCAAAGTAATGTCTGCTTTTCAATATGCTATCTAGGTTGGTCATAACTTTTCTTCCAAGGAGTAAGTGTCTTTTAATTTGGAGTACATCATGAGAAATGCTGGACTGGAAGAAACACAAGCTGGAATCAAGGTTGCCGGGAGAAATATCAATAACCTCAGACATGCAGATGACACCACCCTTATGGCAGAAAGTGAAGAGGACTAAAAAGCCTCTTGATGAAAGTGAAAGAGGAGAGTGAAAAAGTTGGCTTAAAGCTCAACATTCAGAAAACGAAGATCATGGCATCCGGTCCCATCACTTCATGGGAAATAGATGGGAAAACAGTGGAAACAGTGTCAGACTTTATTTTTGGAGGCTCCAAAATCACTGCAGATGGTAGGGGAGTCTAAAAGCACAGCAGATGGTGACTGCAGCCATGAAATTAAAAGATGCTTGCTCCTGGGAATAAAAGCTATGACCAAACTAGACAGCATATTAAAAAGTAGAGACATTACTTTAAAGACATAAGTTAATCTAGTGAAAGCTATGTTTTTTTCAGTAGTCATGTATGGTTGTGAGAGTTGGACCATAATGAAGGCTGAGTGCCAAAGAATTAATGCTTTTGAACTGTGGTGTTGGAGAAGACTCTTGAGGGTTCCTTGGACTGCAAGGAGATCAAACCAATCAATCCTAAAGGAAATCAACCCTGAATAATCCTTGGAAGAACTGATGCTGGAGGTTAAGCTCCAATATTCAGCCACATGATGCAACGAACCAACTCATTGGAAAAGACCCTGATGCTGGGTAAGACTGAAGGCAGAAGGGGAAGTCAAAGGATGAGATGGCTGGATGGCATCACTGACTCAATGGACA
Organism: Ovis aries; assembly: GCF_016772045.2. Classification (NCBI taxonomy): domain Eukaryota; kingdom Metazoa; phylum Chordata; class Mammalia; order Artiodactyla; family Bovidae; genus Ovis; species Ovis aries. The sequence continues at coordinate 29,397,140 of NC_056078.1, read as the reverse complement.
ATAAGTTTGAGCCAGCTCCGGGAGTCAGCAATGGAGAGGGAAGCCTGGCGTGCTGTAGTCCACAGGGTTGCAAAGAATCGGACATGACTGAACAACTGAACTGAATGGAATAATACTAACCTATTCGAAGGACTGATGCTAAAGCTGAAACTCCAATACTCTGGCCACCTCATGCGAAGAGTTGACTCATTGGAAAAGACCCTGAGGCTAGGAGGGATTGGGGGCAGGAGAAGAGGATGACAGAGGATGAGATGGCTGGATGGCATCACCGACTCTATGCACATGAGTTTGAGTGAACTCCGGGAGTTGGTGATGGACAGGGAGGCCTGGCGTGCTGCAATTCATGGGGTTGCAAAGAGTCAGACACGACTGAGCGAATGAACTGAAATGAACTGAATACTTACAGGAGAGAAGAAAAAGTACATAGTCCCAGATGCAGATATGTGGGAGTTGTGGTAGTCTAGGAAATCTTCTCTTTTAATTACTTTCTAAACTATGTATCAGCTAAGAATGATACTGGAGATTGGAAGAGAAAGGAAGAATGAGTGGACAAAATAAACATTAAGTGATTAACTGCTCTACCTGTTTGAGGCCATTCCACTTTCAAAAGCCAATTTCTCTAAAAAGATATGTCCCTTCATCAGAACCTGTGAATGTAACCTTATTTGGAAAAAAAAAGTGGGGGGTCTTGCAGGAGGTAGAGATTTGGGGCTCTTCAGGAGGTAAAATCCTCCCTCTTGAATTACCCAGCTAAGTCTCAGATCTCAATGCCAGTTCTTCTTACAATGGACAAAAGAGAAGACAGAGGTGAAGATGGAGACAGAGATTGGACAAATGTGGCCAAAAGCCAAGGAAGCCAAGGAATGGCAGCATCCATCAAAAGCTGGAAGAGACAAAGATTCTCCACTAGGCTCTTCAGGAGTACAACTATGCTAACACCTTGATTTCAGACTTTTGCTTCCCAAGAACTTTAAGAGAATAAATTTCTGTTGAAGACCACCCCAGTTTGTTGTTGTACAGCAACACCATCCTTTCTCACTCTCTCAAGAATCTTTCCTTAAGTTATGTCTTATCTCCTCCATCATTAATTTCTTCCTTCCAACAACAAAGAATCAAACAGATATAATATTTTGGTAATAACTGGGGGGTAGATTTAGTACAGATACTAAAATCACAGTAAACCAGTGACAATCTGTACTGTTTACTTTGTTTTTGTTCTCATTTCTCCCAGCACCATCAAATAGAACTTTCTGTTAATAGTGAAAAGTTCTGTATCTGTGCATCCAGTCTGACAGCCACTAGCTAGCTACTGAACGCTTGGAAGGTAGACAGTGTGACTTATGTTTTATTTCAAATAAAAATTTAAATTTCATTTAACTTTATTAACTTTTGCTTGAACATCTATAGCCTCAAGGCTAGCGGCTACCTTCTAGACTATTATGGTTTCTTCAAGATGCTCTAGAGAAAGTGGATTACAAGAGCAAATAAGCATAGGAAATTGTGTATTCTATTCTCATCTTGAAGATGCATATTGTATATCAGCATACTAAAAGCACTGAGATATCTGAAATAAAGAACAATGTTTTATTTATTAAACATATAGGATCTTAGAATCCTCTGAGGTTCTAGGGTTAGGTTCCATAGCTAACATTTATGTAATACTTACTACATGCCAGAAGCTACTGTTTTAAATATTTTATCCAAATCATTTTTTTAAATGCTCAATGCAAGTTTATAACATGGGTACTACTATTAGCTCCTATTTCTTTCAATTTCTTTTCAACAAATACCTACATACTACAGTATGCAGTATTCCATATTTTGGTCTAATAAATCCTGATGAATTCTGATAGATGACAAGGTAGATCCATTTCAAAAATGTTTAATTTTTCATTTTGACTTTTTACTGTGTGTATGCACTGATTCTCAGTTCAGTTCAGTTCAGTAGCTCAGTCATGTCTGACTCTTTGCGACCCCATGAATTGCAGCACGCCAGGCCTCCCTGTCCATCACCAACTCCCAGAGTTCACTCAAACTCATGTCCATCGAGTCGGTGATGCCATCCAGCCATCTCATCCTCTGTCATCCCCTTCTCCTCCTGCCCCCAATCCCTCCCAGCATCAGGGTCTTTTCCAATGAGTCAACTCTTCACATGAGGTGGCCAAAGTATTGGAGTTTCAGCTTCAGCATCAGTCCTTCCAAAGAACACCCAGGACTGATCTCCTTTAGGATGGACTGGTTGGATCTCCTTGCACTGATTCTACTAAATAGTTTAACATTCTTCAACATTCAGTCTACTTCTTCGAAGTAGACTTATACTACTGACACTTTCCATATATTTCAATTGAGAAATATTAAGTAACCAAAATATATGTACAATATAACCCAAGAAAATTACAATATGTATGTGTATAATGCAAGCAAAATTACCCAATATACGTATGTTCTAAAAAGGACCTGGAAGGTTACAACCAAGGTGTTAACAGTGGTTTACTCCAAAGAAGAAGCAATTACAGATCTTATATACTTTTTTTTGATTGTGTAATATGCATAGAAACTGTTTGTAATGAAAACATTTAAAAATCTACTTCATCTTACAATGGAAGAAAATAGCAGTTTTCCCAGTCAACAATACAAATAGAACTATATACAAATCAAAACACAGTGCAGAGAAGTGAGTGGCTCTGAATGAAAGAGGCAGGGAAAGAGTAATATCTGAAGTGGAATTTGACAGATATGGGAGAAAAAATATTCAGGGCTAAGGATAAAACAAAACTCTAACATATTCAGGGAAGTAAGTTATACACAGACTAAAATGTAGGTAAAAATCAAAGTAGTAAAAACTGACAAAAGCGAACTCTCTCTGCCAGACTAATACACTTCAGTACTATGCAGTAGGCAACTAGGAATTATTAAAATCTATTTACTGATAGTGTGAAAGGTAGATTTTCTTTTTAAATGATAATAGCTCTTCTCCAAGAACAAGGCAGATTGGGAGGCAGACTGGGACTTCCCTGGGGATCCAGGGGCTAAGACTCCACACTCCCAATGCAGGGGGCCTAGGGAACTAGATCCCACACACCACAACTGCGCAGCCAGATACATAAAGTATTTTTTAAAAAGAGTAGAGAGGGAAAATCACATCTTTTGAGGAAAAAAAAATGAACAGAGAGAGAGGGAGAAAGAGAGAGAGGCACATCGCAAGCCTTTGGAAAAGTTCATAAGTCATATGCTGAGCCAAGGGGCTAGAGGGAAGTGATCAAGCTAAGGAATCATTTCCGAAGTTGAAGACAGGGCATGTGATAAATAACGGGAAGTGAAAGATGTGTCAGAGGGAAAAACAATCCTGAGACTTCTACTTTGCATGACTAGTTGGATGGTGTTAAGAAAGGCAATATAAGAAAGAAGAAAAGTCATATGGAAAAAAGGGAACTCCTAAGTACGTGATTATCAAAGAGATTTTGTATGAAAGTTCCACATTGTCTATGACAAAACTATAAATGCTCAATGGAAAATGCCAGGGAAAGAGGGACTGTATATCTTTAATGAAAGAACAAAAAAGTAGAGCTAAGATATTAATAAGCCTCAAAACCATGGTTTAAATTTTATAGGGATATAATCAATTATATAAAAACCCTAAATATTTTCTAGGTTACTTAGAAATAACAGAGTTTATGATACCTTTACATTTGATAGAGAACTTCCATATATTTCAGAATGTGATTTTTTTTTCCTACAGGGAGTGATTTGTCTATTTCTGTACGTCATAGATACATTCTTACTTTTTCCTTTCTTTGAGCTTCTTTGTCTGAATGGAGTGAGTGTATCAAACACCTCAATAAAAAAAAGAATTTAAATAACAGCTGATCCATTTCATATGAAAGTATTTTCATTAAAGAAAATTTTAAATAAAAATTAATGTCACTGGGATATAATTCAGAATTTCTCAAAGATTAACCTTATGGAAAAAAGAAGAATGCAATATACCATATACTGTTAAAGAACTGTAATACTTGTGTATAGTATCAAGCTGATGATGCACAGGAGAACTTAAATTTTAAGTAACACTCTCAGCTCTCATATCACATATTAGTAAATACTTCATAAATATGCTATCTATATATATATGCTCTTTTTTTTTGAGAAGAAAAGTAAAAAAATAATAGAGTAGAGAAGACTTCAAATATTAACATGGCAGGCAGAGATATGACTAAATACTAGCCTTTTAATCCTGGTTTAATATTAAACCATACCTCAGAGTGGTAGTATACACAGAGAAGTTATCATAAGAAAATGATCAACCATGAGAATTTTAAGTCTATTAAAAGATAACACAGACTTCTGATAAAAATAATACTGATGATCCTAAGCATGCTACAGGAGCATCTAGTCAAAGCTATGGTTTTTCCAATAGTCACGTACGGATGTGACTAGCAGGAGCAAAGAGCTTCTAATTTTGGAACAGCTGGGCAATGACTAAATGACCAAAGTAAACACAGTCAACCAAACATAATTCATCCTTTAGCATAAAAGCTCTTTTGGCATTGAGGTCAAGCCAAGTATTAATGGAAAAGAATGTAGGAGAGTATACTACAAAGAGATTCACCTTTTCAAAAACAGTAATTACTATATTAACTACAACATGGCTGGCAGAGCTGCCAAGATTGCCCTGAGAAATATCAATAACCTCAGATACACAGATGACACCACCCTTATGGCAGAAAGTGAAGAGGAACTAAAGAGCCTTTTGATGAAGGTGAAAGAGGAGAGTGAAGAAGTTGGCTCCAAGCTCAACATTCAAAAACAGAAGATCATGGCATCCAGTCCCATCACTTCATGGCAAATAGACGGGGAAACAATAGAAACAGTGAGAGACTTTATTTTCTTGGGCTGCAAAATCACTGCAGAGGGTGACTGAAGCCATGAAATTAAAAGACGCTTGCTCCTGAGAAGAAAAGCTATGACCAACCTAGACAGCATATTAAAAACCAGAGACATTACTTTGCCAATAATAGTCCATCTAGTCAAAGCTATGGTTTTTCCGGTAGTCACGTATGGATGTGAGAGTTGGACCACAAAGAAGGCTGAGCATCGAACAACTGATGCTTTTGAACTGTGGTGCTGGAGAAGACTCTTGAAAGTCCCTTGGACTGCAAGGTGATCCAACCAGTCAATCCTAAAAAAAAAATGAGTCCTGAATATTCACTGGAAGGACTGATGTTGAAGCTTAAAGTCCAATACTTTGGCCATCTGATGCGATGAGCCAACTCATTAGAAAAGACCCTGATGCTGGTAAACATTGAAGGCAGGAGGAGAAGGGAATGACAGAGGATGAGATGGCTAGATGGCATCACTGACTCAACAGACATAAGGTTGAAAAAGCTCTGGAAGATGATGAAGGACAGGGAAGTCTGGTGTGCTGTAGTCTGTGGGGTCACAAAGAGTCAGAAACAGCTGAGTGACTGAAAAACAACTACAACATGGTCAGATAAGACTATGGAGAAGTCAATAACTGAAAAGTTTAACGGAAGAGAAATATGGTGCTACCTTGAAGACAGTATCTAGATTTTGCTGCTTATTATTATAGTAAACTATTCATTTCATAAAATTTCCAACTAGTATCCACTTTACAAAGTTGGAATGAGGAACAAACAGTGAATGATTTTTCAATGAGTTTTAAGAAATAAACACAAGCAGAGTCTAACTCAGATAATTTAGGAATAAAGAATAATGACCACACAAAAGTAAAAATCAGGAGTGTAAAGGTTAAGGAGAATAGTATTTGTCACAGGATGATAATAAAACAATGTATATATACTGTATCTTAGAAAAAACAATCATAAGACTCTTAATTCCACTGACAGTGATTCACACATAAGGATATGAATGATAAAGTAAGTTTTATCCCTTATAATCTGAGGCTTAATATGTGTGTTAGTTGCTTAGTCATGTCCAACTCTTTGCAACCCCATAGACTGTAGCCCACAAGGCCCCTCTGTCCATGGGATTCTCCAAGCAAGAATCTAGTTCAAATTTTTAAGATTCAAAGAAAGTTTTAGAATGTAGGGCATTTTTAATTCTTATCTTTACTCAGTTTTTAGGTTAAGAAATTTCTTTCAAATAAACCTCTTTTTTAACCCTAAATAAATTACCCAAGCAGCGATGTAAATTGGTAAGACAAATGGCAAAGACATAAATGTGAGACTTTTTAAAGAAAAACTTTAGATATATGAACTTATTTCCTGACATTCCTGAAAAAAGTGATTTACCAATCTAGATATTTTTCATATTACATAACATTAATTCCTGACAAGTTTGGAAACCTACACTCAGTCTGAATATGTCATTGTGAGGCTAGTGACTAAGGATGCTAAAGCATTGTTTAGCATTTCTGACTTAAACATTAACTGACCTAGCATTTCAAAGATATACTTATTGTTATAAAAATGCTCTTCAACATTTATTATTAACTCTGAGAAGTATGTACTTTTCAGGATTGACTGCATCTGCTCTTAAACTCTGTTCTCCACATCTTTCCCTTCTTTTTCATAGGCTCTTTAAGGTCATCTACTCTCCAACGTTTTTCTCCAGAGGTAAAGATATACAGGAGTAGTTAAGAGCTCTCTCTATTGGAACCTGATGTTTCTTCTAGTATTTATAAGAAATTTAAATTCTTATGATCTGTCTCCTAGAAATTCTGAATTGCAGGTTATGTGATTATATTTACGAGCCTTGTTTTAAGAAGACCAAGGAAATTCACTTTCATTATCCTCCAAGTCCAGTTAAATGATTTTTTATTAATTTCTCTTAGTGGCAGATTCAGGACTAGGAGATCCATCCAAAAATTAAGAAAACATTAAAATCATATAAAGTAAAAATAAGATAATTTAGAATAAAATACCTTATTAGCTTGAACCTAAGAACAGAAAAATTACACATTAACACTTAAGGAACTATTTCTGTAACTTAATTTCTTCTCTCCTGTTGTGTTTTTTTTCCTTATCATTCTTTTTCTTTTTATGACTCTTTAGAAGGATTTTCTGCATCTTGAAATCATGAGGAAAATTTCACAGTTATACCCTATAACTTAGGACCAATCATTCTTAAATCTCCTTAAAAAAGTTATTGTAAGTAAAATAAAAGAAATATCAACAGGAAAATGTCCACAAAACCATCCTTTATAATTTCTAGTTCTATCTTAGGGCAATTGCTTCCCACTTTCACAGCAACTAAAGTAAAGTCTCTTTTATCCCAGCCTTGGAAGGAAAAAGAGAGTGAGCTCAGAAGATAAAGAAGACCTCACATTGTGCTAACATCACAGCATAGAAACCAAACATCAAAAATTTTGAAAACTTCGTAAAGAAGACATATGAAGGATAAGATACATGCAAAATCTTTACAGTAAAACTCAAAATATTTAACTTCCTTAAGAAAGCATTTATAACTGCCAAGTAGGGTTCTGATGAAGTTCTTTTCCTAAACTTCTCATCTAAACAAATAATAAATGAAAAAAATCACTAATTCTAAACAGGTTACACTTATTAAGACCAAATGTTAATAGAATAACACAGTGGGGAAAAATCCATAGGCCAATAGAAAGATTCAAAGCTTTGAAATCTTTTACCACAAATGTTTAGTGAGGTTCAAAAAAATTCACTTAAATGTCAGTTTGATAAAAGCCAAAAGAACATTTCCCACATGTGTTTATATTTAAGCATATTTTTAAAAGATGGAAAAAGTAACAGTCATTCAAAACCAGGGTTAAGCTATTAGCTCATGAGGATCGTAATTTAAAGGTATTTCTCTAACCTCTAATTTTATTTTCCTTGATAAGAAAGCAGTTTTAAGCATCCATTGTTTAGATAAGTCTTTATTCAATTCTAAAATGTTTAAAAGTTTTCATTATTCCCATTTATAACTCTGAAGATGAATGAAGATGTCTCCACGTGAAATAACTGTTGAAAAGTACTTTGTATGTAAGTGTAGATGATTAAGATAAAATGAATTATTCCTAAACACAGATGCATAGCATACACATTAGGTATCCCCTCCTTATAAAAATATACAAGGAAACTTCACTAAACCAATGTACAAGTTTCTTTAAATAGTAGAACTATTTGACATTTACTTTTAAACTATATAAGAAAAAGTAATATATAAGAAAGAGAAATACTGTAAGATAGTGTTTCTCAAAATGAGACAAACCTGATAAACTTAAGAGTGTCACCCATATGTCCACAGAAAGTTCCAAAACACAAACTATACTTTTTCACTCCATTACTGCTTTGTTATTTCTATCACAGAATACATGGTTTATAATGGGGCCTTAGTTTCTTTAATACAAACACTCCATAAACATATGTAACAGATACGGATATGGACAGTATTTAAGCAACAAATTTATCATTTTTCTCTATCCAACTATAAAACATGTCATTTACAAGAAACACTCATTCAGATTTCTTATCAAAATATAACATAGAAATTTTGATTCTGAGTCATAAATAGCATTTCTACTGACAACAACTAGTAAGTCACACATATTACAGATCATTAAAGGTACAAGAGATCTTTGGAAGCAACAATCACCAAATGAATAAATTACTACGGAGGTGAGAACTGTTCAAAGAGTTGGCCAGAACCAGCAGTTGTTTGTCTGACCTGTCCAAATTTGTACTCACCAGCTTTAGGCTAGAGAGACAAAATTTGACAATTCAGGAACCACAAACATACAGCTGGTTTGTCCCATAACACATTTGCTGAATTCTGAAAATGAAATGCAAACAAAGGAGGTTAACCAAAATCACCTGAAAACCAGAAAGTCTGCCCAGTCTGGCAGTGCTTACAAAACAAAGGCCAAGAGCAAAGGAACTAAAGATATGTTAGGCAAGAAATGAACTCCATAGGAAGAGTGGAGAATAAAAACTAAAGATAGACACTCTTCTACTGGGAAGCAGGAGAGGATGTGTGCCTATCCTGGTTCTATCTTGAAATTGAAAATTCAAACTTTGGGTTTAGGAGAACAATGGTATGGGGATGGAAGGGAGGGAGATTAAAAAAAAAGTTGGATAATTTTATTCATTACATCATACCAAAGTGATAAAATTGGAAACTTAGAGTCTAAAACAAAATGTCAGTTTCCTAATGTAAACCAGTACAGCCATTATGGAGAACAGCATGGAAGTTCCTGAAAAAACTCAAAATAGAGTTACCATACAATACTACAATCCCATTCCTGGGCATAGTTCTGGAGAAAACTTTAATTCAAAAAGGTTATATATAATACACAATGGAATATTACACAGCCATGAAAAAGAATGAAATAAGGTTATTTGCAGTAACATGGATATACCTAAAGATTATCATACTAAGTGAAGTATGCCAGATGGACAAATATCATATGCTATTCTTTTATATGAAATATTAAAAAAAAGATACAAATGAACTTATTTACAAAACAGAAATAGACTCACAGACACAGAGAACAAATTTAGGGTTACCAAAAGGGAAAGGGGAGAGAGGATAAATTAGGAGGTTGGCATTATCATATATAAACTATTACATATATAATAGATAACTAACAAAAAGCCCTACTGTATAGCACAGGGAACTATATTCAACATTTTGTAATAACCTGTAAGAGGAAAGAATTTGGGAAAGAATATATGTATAAATCACTGTGCTGCATAGGTGAAACGAACCTAACATTATAAATCAACTATACTCAAATCTTAGAAAATATATATATATTTTAAATGTCAGTCTCCTACTTGAGATATTTGTCAAATTTTGAATGTGTACTGGGCAGAAAGCTAAAGAATTAAGCTAGAAACCTCTGAGAGAAGTTCTGGAGGACTGTTCCACAGCTGAGACAAAGACCCCAGTCGTCTAGATTAAGAATCTTAGAGTCAAGCTCTAGAAACAGAGGCAAACAGTGTAGACCAAATTTATTAAAACCAAAAATCAACTCTAACCTAGATTCAAATTCTTAACTTTATTACGGTGATCAGCTCTCCTTTCACTTCACATCAGCCTCTTAAACAAACAGGTGAACAATCTGGTAGAATATACAATCTGAAGGATCAACAGCTCTTATATAAAGTGAACAGCAAACAGTGAGCAACTGATAGTTATGCAAAAAGACAAAATAATTTGACTGAAAACTAAAAATGAAAAAAACAACAAAGAAGTTTCAAAATGATCCAAATACTGGAAATAAGAAACGAGACTTCACAGTAACTATAATATTTTCAAGGAATTAAAGGAAACAAATGCATAAACTAGAAACACTGGAGAATTTAAGAGGATTAAAATTATAAAAAAGAGTAAACATTTAGAACTAAACAATTTGATATATGTGAGTTTAAGAATTTATTGGTCAAATAACTGTAAGTTTGAATATAAGTTCAAGCTGAGACTATTTTCTCTGTATCTTCCTATTACTTAGCCCAAGACAAGTCTGAGTCTGAGGCAGAACTGGGAAAATAAAGCCCCAGATCTCTGGCTAGGAAACCAGAAAGGAGAACTCCAGAAAACAAAAATTACTAGAACTCTTGAAGTATCTAGAAAAAAGGGAACGACTCATCAAAGAAATAAAAGATATAAAGAAGATCAAATAAACATTCAATAAGTGAAAATTTAAAATTCACTAGATGGACTCAACAGAAAAATTAAAACTCAGTATACTTGAAGACCAATCAATACAGTCTGAACAATAGAGAGAAAAATGATTTTTTAAAAATGAGCAAATACTCAGATACCTATGAAATGATACTAAAACATCGAGCATTTATGCTATCAGAGTATCAGAAGAAGAGAAAAATGCAGTGCAAAAAAAATTTTGAAGAAATAGCACCTTAAAACTTCCTAAATTTTATTAAAGACACATTCCTATAGGCTTAAGAAGCTTAAAAAAATCCAAAGAAATCTATGCCTAGACAAATGAGAAGAACCCAGAGGGTGGAACCAGATGGAATATCAGTATTTAAAAGGAAAAAATTTAAAAGGAAGGAAGAAGGGGGTAGGGCAGATATCAATCTAACATAGTTGAAATTCCTTACCAAGAACATAAAAGACTTGATACCAATATGGTCAGCCTATGATTTTACATAGCAAGTGATCAAGACAGACAGATTCCTTAAGCAAAGGCTCTGGTATAGACAGATCTGGCTTTAATTTCATATTCATCTAATTGTCTGAGATGGGGCAAGTAATTTATATTCTCCGAGATTAAGTTCCTCATGCGTAAAGCATGGCATTAGAGACTGTTTTTGCATTCTGCAGCATTTAAACATAGTGCCTGACAGATACTGGATACACACACACACACACGCATGCGCGCCAAAAAAAAAAGGGGATAAGTGGATGGATGAGCTATGGAAGGATTTTATAAAAGAGTCTTTTTGCTGCTGCTGGTGTTGAATTTTCAAGAAGGTAGAGACTGCCAATTTGTACACATTTTAACAAAATTAAGTTTTTCTTGAATATTTTCAGAAAAAATTTGACATTGATGGCAATTTTGCCTATGTCACAGATACCTCCTAGACATGAGGTGGAAAATTAAATCAAAAGAACTAAAACAAATGAGAATGCAGAACATTGTTACAAGAGAAATTTAAGTATAAGACATAAACTTTAGGTTAATATTTAGATATGATGCCATCTAGTAAGAAAAAAGTTTGATTATTTATAAACAGTAGCGATCAGATAAGGTGCTCCTACCTGCTTCCTTAACAACATGTTTAAGATGACAAAAGTGTGTGTGTTTGTATGTAGTACACTACTGTACTCATTTAGTAACCCCTTATTATCTTTCAATTAGTACAAATCATTGCTACTTTGTCGTGACATGAGCAATATGCCACTGCCTTGAATACAGTAAGCACTCAATAAATGTTACCAACTATTTTTATAACTGGAGAAATACTTTCGTTGCTGATTTTGTACAGATTATGCAATTTGGCTATCCTCTAGAAAGAAAGAAAAAAGAAAAAGAAAAAAAGAACTAAATGATTGACATCATTAAAAAAAATTTAAATTCAAACTTCCCAACATTTTGGATAAACACTTGAAACAAAACATCCTCAAGTTCTCCTAAATGCTACAGCTATAAAAAACAAAAACTAACCACATAACAGTGTTGATTGAAAAGCACATACAACAGACAATATTATTTTTTACATGATTGTTAATGCAATTCCAAGTTTGATAATTATATTTTAAATGAGGGATTCTAAACATTTATCAGTAATAGAAGTTTTATCTTATGCATGCCTTTACAGCACAAGACGTTAAAACCAGTATGAAAAGTGTTTGGAGACTGAGGAGATGTTTTCTTTCATCTTCTGAGTACTACAAACAGAGATTCCAATAAAGAAAACCACAAGTTTGCTGAAGTTTAAAACATCTGGGGTATATCTTAAGATATTCATTTTAAGAGCTCCATGTTAAAGAACAGCCTGAAGGGGAGATGATAAATCTGCTCTAACAGTGGAAGTGTGTTTTTAATCCCATTGAATATAAACAGACTTTAAAAAACAGAGAGAGAGAAAAGAAAAAAGAAACTATAATTTGGAAGCAAAGTACCAAGAGACAAAAATGCTCCATAAAAGAAAACTTTAAAAACAAACACTAGTGCTCAATTATAAAATATATAGGACTTATTTATATAAGAATATACTAATCTTAGAGGGATCAGCGACCAGAAAGTAACTATCAATAATCCTGTGTAACTGCTAACAAATATACTGGGTGAAGGGTTCAGATAACAAATATTTCCTTTGGTAAAAGATGGAAACTCTCATGAGATAACAATAAACTCTCAGAAGATTACTGTAAGGAATAAATGGGTTAATTTCTATTAAAATCCTGAAGGTGCATTTTTCTTTCGCATGAAGTTAAGCTGTTAATGTAAAAGCCTGTTTCATAAACAATTATTTACCAAAATATATACTATAGAATGCATCAAGGCATGTTATATGGGGTCCTAAAATATGTATTTCTCACAGAATTTAAAATTAAACTGTCCATGAAGCTTATTAACTTGAAAGTATTCATATTGTTCTTTAAGTCAACTGCCAAAAATAGATATATAAAACAACAATAAAATAAAACACTGGACTCAGTACAACATAGAATAAAAATCCTTTTCAGTATATACTAAACTTCAGAAGTAAAAAATTTTGAAGACCCATCATCAGTCATTTGGAAGCAAAAGCAAACAATAAAAGGTAAAGAAGGCAAAGCCTTGAATTTTAAAATTAGACAGCTACTACAGGAGAAGGGTGTTTGTTGCAAGATACTCTATAGGACATCCTCTGCTGACATAATTTACAGGTGAATTTCATTTTCAACATTTCAAAGATTGAAATTATCTTAATAGGCAATAAACTGTCCCAAATTTGAACATTTTCAGTATTTTCTAAAGGCAAGAACTCTAAAACGAGAATAAAGGACAATCAATGCATAACTGGTTTCTAACTAGAAATATATTTTTCCTTCAGGCGGAGAGTGGCTTCAGAAAACTTTCTCTGTAAAGAGAAAAACACATAATAACAGTATTACTGAGGTAGTTATAAAATAAGAGAGAGAACAAATTTCCAAAAAACTTTCAGCAATTCAAGTCTACTATTAGCAGTAGAACATAATTCTTCTGGGGGGAATAACATTTCATTTAATGGGTGTTCAAAATTACTGTTCACCATCATCAAAAATGAATGCAAATGTTCATCTGCTAACACTGATCTATAATGAGATTTTACATATTTCAACTTTGAAAATGTCTTTTCACACAGATATACTGCCAAATACCGATATCAATCCACAAGCATATGATTTTAATTGAGTATATTCATCACTTATACGGCATTTATAGAATTCTATTACAAAAGTCTCTTGATATTTGCCTTTTAGCATGTCACTATAGATCATTCACTTCTAACTTAAGGTTAGGTAGAGGCTCCTCAATCGCACTGTTACAAGATTTTGAAATAAGGAAGCTTCTTTGCATCTCCATCAAGGTCTGAAAAATACTGTTGGAACTACAGTTCTAGCCTGGAAAATATGTCTGCTGTCTGTGTGAATGGAGAGATCACTCCTTGCTTTACCTTCTGACAGAATGACATATATAAAGCAAACTGACATTACTTGTGATTCAAGCTGCCGTGTGCGTGCGTGCGTGTGTGTCTGTGTGTGCGTTAGTTGCTCAGTCATGTCTGACTCTTGTGGACTACAGCCTGCCAGGTTCCTCTGTCAACAGAATTCTCCAGGCAAGAAGACTAGAGTAGGTTGCCATTCTCTTCTCCAGGTCAAGTTGCCTTCAGTTCAGTTCAGTTCAGTCGCTCAGTCATGTCCAACTCTTCGCGACCCCAAGAACTGCAGCACGCCAGGCCTCCCTGTCCATCACCCACTGCCGGAGTTCACTCAGACTCACGTCCATCGAGTCAGTGATGCCATCCAGCCATCCCATCCTCGGTCGTCCCCTTCTCCTCCTGCCCCCAATCCCTCCCAGCATCACAGTCTTTTCCAATGAGTCAACTCTTCGCATGAGGTGGCCAAAGTACTGGAGTTTCAGCTTCAGCATCATTCCCTCCAAAGAAATCCCAGGGCTGATCTCCTTCAGAATGGACTGGTTGATCTCCTTGCAGTCCAAGGGGCTCTCAAGAGTCTTCTCCAACACCACAGTTCAAAAGCATCAATTCTTCGGTGCTCAGCCTTCTTCACAGTCCAACTCTCACATCCATACATGACCACAGGAAAAACCATAGCCTTGACTAGATGGACCTTAGTTGCTGTCGAATGATTACCATGGTATAAGTTTCACATATAAGAGTTGGTTTGCCTCATAATTAGAAATATTATCAATTAAATCGGTAATAAGCAATATGAAGATTGAAGCAAAAGGTAATGTTCAAGCCATTCAATATTCCAAGAGCAGTAAAAGGAGTGTGTTCCTATCTAGAAAATTTTTAATCTTGACTGCAAGCTCAAAAAATTGCAATGATCAAACTTATGGGTGCTAGGTTATATCAAATAGCTCAAACTTCTGACAAAAACTAGAACCATTTCTTCATGAGATCTGATTTTGTTCACTATTTATATTTCTGGCTCAATAATAAATGGCAGTTACAAATGTTTTCCACAATTCTGCAACCATAAAAATAGAGAATAACCATAGGCTTTAAAAACTTTACATTTTCACAAACTTTGTAAATTAGTTTACCTTTTTTTCTGCTCCACATATATTTTTATCACCATCACTTGTAACATATCTTTAGATTTTACTTCAGACTACACTGAAATAGTGTTGTCAACTTCATTGAAAATAATCTTGCCTGAAGTTGTTCTACAAACACTTCTCAGGGAGACTAATTAATTCTTCAGTCACTTGAAACTCAGCATTGCCTCTTTGAATACACAACTGAACAGTGTCAGTAAACATCTGTTGACTCATCAAAAGTCAGGAAAACCACTCAAAATCATTATCCTTTTTAAATTTGACTACTGATGTTGCTACCAATGTCCTCAATTCTTAACGCAATTATTGTCATCAAAAGGCTAATAATCTTAAACAAATTAATTTTTTCTGAACACATTTCTTTACTGCAATAAAACACAGTTTAATTAAATTAGCTCACCATTGGTAACTGGCTCTCTTTGCCTAGCTAACAAATGAGCCACTCTAAACCTTACTTTGAGAGCCAGCTCATTTTCACCTTTTTTATACTTGTGGGGAAAAAAAAATTCTGCTATGATGAAATTTTTTAAAATTTCTAATTTTTATGAGAGTTGCTTTCCTGCATTTGGAAAACTGTAATGCTTAGACTGGTAAGGGCAACATATATTATATATTCTTTTAATAGAACATAATAAACCCAATGTTTTATCATCTAATTTAATAAAATAATTTACAGTCCACACTCCCTTAAAACTGTAAGTTTCAAAGTCCCCTTTTTTCTCCTTTTCTTGTTTTGTCATAATGAGATATGCAACAGTTACAAAAAAAAATAAAATGTTATGGTACAGCAATACGCATGACGCTTATGCCACACTGAATCTCTGCTGCAACTATTGAAGTCAGCCATAGTGGTGGGAAGGCAGCCACAGACAATACTTAAATAAATGTTTATGATATCTTTTAACAAACTAAATTAAATTTGAACTTCATAAAAGCTTCCTGTCATATAATATTATTCCCCCTCAGTCATTAAAAAATATAAAAACCATTCTTAGCTTATAGATCACACAAAAACAGGTGAAGGGACAGGTGTGGTCCACAGGCTTTACCAATCCTTGCTTCAGAGAAATCATTTATTCACTTGAGCTCAGTTCACTCTTCTGCAACATGAAAATTAAATAATGACTGGCCTATCCATCTACCACATATGCAACTATGACCAGGTTCGGAAACTGTAAAAGAAATGAATGTTTGTGTGTGAACTAATTCTATTTCGCATTCACAAAATACTGTCTGTACAACATTCAATGTATTATGACAGGCAGCGTGGAGCACATAAAGAGCATTTAGCATGGTCCATATCATCTATTTTCAATGAATTTGCAATATGAGTGAAAAATTATAATATAACTAAGAGAAATGCTGAATATCCTGTGTTAAATAAATACCAGATGAAGTCAATTCAATTCCACAGACATAAAACAAACACTTAGCATTTACTTTACACAGGATACACAGCTAGGCAATTCAGCAATTCCCTATGCACACACAAAACCCACACTTGACCCTCAAACTCTTTCGCAAGATACATTTTTCAGCAAACAGTCTTTCACAGAGTTTGTTCCATAACAACCAGCACCTTCAAACTACCTCTTTTCAGTGGTTTCACAGCTTTACATTGCATAGCTACAACCTAATCTGTAGAATAAACATATACTAACAGATGTTTTCCAGGATTTTTTTTCCTTTTCGCTTTTACAGGTAATATGAGAACAAATATACATATGGATACATAAAAGTCAAAGGGCATTTAAAATTTTGCTAAATAATGTAAATTGCTCCTTTAAAAGGCTGTGGCAATTTATATCCCACCATAGTATATAAGTGCCCATTTCCCATATCCTTGCCAATAAATTATGTAAGAATTATCACAACACATTTACTTTGAATTCCCCATAGGAGAGAGGATGAACATCCTTTCATATGTTTAAGTACCACTGATATTAACTTCTCTGTCCATTATCTGGTCATAGACATTGCTCATTATTAATATGTACTTGTTGCTCTTTTCATGTTGATTTCTAGAAGCTCTTAACATATTAAAGAACTTGGACTTGGACTCTGATTTAATTGGCAATTATTTTGATCAGTTCGTGAACTGTCTTCTGACTTTAGGCAAACATTTTGTCATATATTAAAAAAAAGTGGGAGGGGGTTCATGTTTGGGAATGCATGTAAGAATTAAAGATTTTAAAATTTAAAAAAATAAAAAACTAAAATTAAAAAAAATAGAATACAAAACAAACAAACAAAAAACCTACAAACTAAACCAAAAGAAAACAACAAACAGTAGAATAAGTAGATACAGAAAACAAGTAGGGGAACAACAAAGACAAAGCTGGCTCTTTAAAAATGTTTATAAAACTGACAAACCCTTAGAAGTAACAAACAACCATTAGCAGAAATGCAAAAGGGTACATTTTGTAATCCACATATTACATACAAATCAAGAGATCACAGGAAGACATTATGAACAAGGGTTGTATAAATAACACATTTAACTATTTAGACAAAATGAATGAATACTTATAAACACAAATCTTACCAAAGGTGGCATAAGAATAAATAGAAAACTATAAAAAGTCCTTTATCTATTTTTAATGGAATATTCATACGAAGAAAACTCCAAGTTGAGACAGCATTATCACTGAATGCTACAGAACATTTAAGAATGAGATAACACTAACAGAAGTCAAAATCACAGAGCACAGAAAGAGAAGAACACCAAAAGGGAGTATCCACATTAAAATGAAGAACATTTATTCACAAAAAGATACCTTTAAAGACTGAAAAGGCAAGTCTCAAAATCACAGAAGGCATTTGCCAACCAAAAAGGGCCATAACATATACAAAATTCCTATGAATCAATCAAGTATTATTAAACACCCAATGAAAACTGGGAAAAGACCTTAAACATGCAGTTCACAAACAAGTATACACACAAACAGTAAATAAACAAATAAGAAAATGCTCAACTTATTATTGATTATGGTCAAGGAAATACAATTAAAACAGTAATGAAATACCACTACTTTTACAACCCTCTGGCTAAAACAAAAGTTTTAAAGACTGAACATAACAGTGGAAAAACTAGAATTCTCAGTCCTGCTGATGGAAACACAAAACTTTGGAAATCTTTCTGTCAGTATCTAGTAAAAATTAAGACAAGCATACTCAGTGACCCAATGCTACACATAATTCCAAAAGATATGTGCGCACATTAACACTAGAAGATATATACAAGAATGTTTTATTAGCATTATTTATAACAGAGCCAAACTAGAAACAACACAAATTTTTATCAACAGTAGAATACCAAAGTAAATTGAGATTGATTTATACAGTGGAATAGCACATAGAAAAGAAAATGAATGAAGCAGTACTACCAGAATTGACGTGGATAAATCACACAAACAAAGACGAGCCAGAAAGGTATTAGAAAAAAAAAATACACACTGTATGATTCCATTTATTTAAAGTTCAAAAACCGCAAAGCTAATCTCTGTGTTGTAAGTCAGGACAGTGGATACTTTTCGGGAACAAAGAGCTGGGACAGGAGTGCTTCTAGGCTGCTAGCCAAGTTCTATTTCTAGAACTGGATGGCAGTTAAACCAAGTATGTTTACTCAGATAATTCCTTTAGCTGGACACATGATTTGTATACTTTTCTATGTGTGTTATATTTCAATTCATAAAAAGTCAGTAAAAGAATAAACACTGAGTTTTGCAAATGCATTTTTGGCATCTATGAAAAAAATATATAAAATTTCTCCAAAAATCTACTAATATGGTTCATTAGTTTGGTTCACTAAAAAGATTAAAACCACAGTAGATTAAACAGGGGACTTTTAACATAAAGAATTAACTATGATAAAAGAGTAACTAAAAGACATAAGAATGCCCATATGGTATTCGAGGGGAAGGAAAAACATGTAAAGGATCAGACTTCATTTGACAAGGTGTGGTTCAGCCACCAGATAGCAGGGTTCATTAGTTTAGCTGGTCTGGAGCTGATGAGCAAATAATAGTAACCTCTGGGAAGCAGCTAGGGAAAAAGCATGGTAAACCCTATTCAAAGATTCCCTAATTCTGAATGATCCTTTCATTTTAGAATAAACCCCACTTGTGCTAGTCTCTTTACAATCTGAGCTACTAGGGAGGAATCTCCACTTGTGCTAGTCTCTTGGTATGTAGTTGTATTCTGTTTATGTTGCTGCTAATTTATCATTTGGAGTTTGCCAGGTGCCTCAGAGGTAAAGAACCTACCTGCCAAGTAGGAGATACAAATTCGATCCCTGGGTCAGGAAGATCCCCTGGAGGAGGAAATAGCAAACCACTCCAGTATTCTTGAGAGGATAATCCCATGGACAGAGGAGCTTGATGGGCTACAGTCCATGGGGTCACAAAGAGTCAGAGACAGCTTAGTGAAGTCGCTCAGTCGTGTCCAACTCTTCGCGACCCCACGGACACCAGGCTCCTCCGTCCATGGGGTTTTCTAGGCAAGAGTACTGGAGTGGGTTGCCATTTCCTTCTCCAGAGAACTTCCCGACCTAGGGATCGAACCCAGGTCTCCCACACTGTAGACAGACGCTTTCCATCTGAGCCACCACTTGATCTTAGCCAAAAGGCCACTAAAATACCAATTTATCATTTATGGTTCTTTGTATAGAGAAAAGTATAAAAAATGTTTTTGTGTATTAATTCTATAATCTCTTACCAAGTTCCGTTCAGTTGCTCAGTCATATACAACTGTTTGCGATCCCATGGACTGCAGTACTCCAAGCTTCCCTGTCCATCACCAACTCCCGGAGCTCACTCAAACTCATGTCCACTGAGTCAGTGATGCCATCCAACCATCTCATCCTCTGTCGTCCCCTTCTCCTCCTCCCTTCAATCTTCCCCACCATCAAATGAGGGGCTTTTCAAATGAGTCAGCTCTTCACATCAGATGGCCAAAGTATTCGAGTTTCAGCTTCAACATCAGTCCTTCAAATGAATATTCAGGACTGATTTCCTTTGGGATGGACCAGTTGGATAGCCCTGCAGTCCAAGGGACTCTCAAGAGTCTTCTCCAACACCACAGTTCAAAAGCATCAATTCTTCAGCACTCAGCTTTCTTTATAATTCAACTCTCACATCCATACATGACTACGGGAAAAACCATAGCCTCGACTAGATGGATCTTTGTTGGCAAAGTAACATCTCTGCTTTTTAGTATGCTGTCTAGGTTGGTCATAACTTTTCTTCCAAGGAGAAGGATGGCTCCTTTAATTTAATGGCTGCAGTCACCATCTGCAATGATTTTTGGAGCCCCCCCAAAAAAATCTGTCACTGCTTCCACTGTTTCCCCATCTATTTGCCATGAAGTGATGAGACTGGATGCCATGATCTTCATTTTCTGAATGCTGAGCTTTAAGCCAACAACTCTCCTCTTTCAATTTCATCAAGAGGCTCTTCAGTTCTTCTTTGCTTTCTGCCATAAGGGTGGTGTCATCTGAATATCTGAAGTTACTGATATTTCTCCTGGCAATCTTGATTCCAGCTTGGGCTTCATCCAATCCAGCGTTTCTCATGATGTACTCTGCATAGAAGTTAAATAAGCAGAGTAACAATATACAGCCTTGATATACTCCTTTTCCTATTTGGAACCAGTCTATTGTTCCATGTCCAGTTCTAACTATTGCTTCCTGACCTGCATACAGATTTCTCAGGAGGCAGGTCAGGTGCCATGGTATTCCCATCTCTTGAAGAAATTTCCACTGTTTGTTGCGATCCACACAGTCAAAGGCTTTGGCATAGTCATAAAGCAGAAATAGATATTTTTCTGGAACTCTTGCTTTTTCCATGATGTTGGCAATTTGATCTCTGGTTCCTCTGCCTTTTCTAAAACCAGCTTGAACATCTGGAAGTTCATGGTTCATGTACTGCTGAAGCCTGGCTTGGAGAATTTTGAACATTACTAGCGTGTGAGATGAGTGCAACTGTGCGGTAGTTTGAGCATTCTTTGGCATTGCCTTTCTTTGGGACTGGAATGAACACTGACCTTTTCCAGTCCTGTGGCCACTGCTGGGCTTTTCAAATTTGCTGGCATAATGAGTGTAGCACTTTCACAGCATCCTCTTTTAGGGTCTGAAATAGCTCAACTGAAATTCCATCACCTCCACTAAGTAAATTCCTACCAAGTAAATGTTTCTAAATATTTGTTTGTTGGTATTTTTTGAGTTTTACAAAAACAGAGTTATTTCACCTACAAACTATAGTTTCCTTTCTTTTTGATTTCTGTATCAGAGCATCATGATCTGACTTAAATGTTTTTAAAAATTCAACTCGTCTGCCCTGCTAAGAATATAATGAAGGTGAGAACGGTAGAAAAAGCAAGACTAATAGAGGTTATTGCAATAACCAAGGCAAAGAATGATGGTGGCATAAAGCAAGGGATATATGACAATTGTGGTATCAACGGTTAAAAAGTGACTAGACTCAGGATGTATTTCAAAGTGGTCCGGTAAGATTTGTGAAGGATTGGATACGTGCCATCAGAAAAAGAGAAGAATCAAGAATAATGCAGCCCAAAAAACCAGGATAAAGTTGTCATAAAGTGAAAAAAAGAAGGTTATAGGTGGAACAGGTTTTGGAGAAAGATCAAGAGTTCGATTTTGGATATGTTGAGTTTAGGATATGAGCTGTGCCACAAGACATTCTACTTCACTGAAAAGAAATGATCCATGAGATCCACAAAAAAGTATAGAGACTTTACAGCAGTTGCCATTTTTCCAGTTTCTTTTCAGATAGAAACTGTCCTATAGCTTGACTGCCATGTATAGGGTTGTACACATAAAGAACCAAAATGCAGGCTTTACTAAGGCAGAACCAAAAGATAAGCTCTTCTTTATCCCATGCTATCTCCTTTCACTCCTACAAGAAAAGTCATGAGAAACAAAATATTCCAGATGAGAAAATTACAGTATGCAAATATTGTGACAGGTATAACATAAAGGTAACCAAAATTAGAATCAGTATCTTCCATATCATTTGCTACTCTCTCAAGGAGTTTCTAATATTGCAAAGCTGTCATACTAAACCAAATATGAGGTAACAAAGAAAACTATAAAAATTTAACACATTGTCAAAAATCCTAATGACCTTTTTTTTTTTCCCCAGAAATAAAGAAATATACCTTAAAAATTCATGAGGGATCTTAAGTGAAACCAAACAGCCAAAACAGTCTTGAAGAGAACAAAGATAAAGGACTTGTATTTCCTGATTTCAAAACTTCCTACAAAGCTACAATAATCAAATACTATGAACTGGCTTAAAGACAGAAATATAGACCAATGGAATACAATAAACAGTCCGGAAATGAATTCTTGCATATATGGTCAAATGATTTTTGACAAGGATGCCTACATCATTTAATGAACAAAAGAACAGTCTTTTCAACCAATTGTGCTAGGAAAACTGGATATCTACATGTAACACAATGAGGTTGGATGTTCATCTAAGTCTCTCTATATATGCACTTAACTCAAAATTGATCAAAGACCTAAACTGAAGAACTAAAACTGTGAACTCTTAGAAGAAAACACAGGGCAAAACTTTCACGATAGTGGATTAAGCAATGACTTCTTGGATATGACACTGAAAGAGCAGGCAACAACAACAAAAAATAGACAGACTTCATGTAAGTGAAAAACTTCTGTGCATCAGAAGAAAATATCAACAGAAGAAAAAGACAACCCACAAAATGGGAAGAAATATTTGCAACTCATATATCTGATAAAGGATTAAGATCTAGAATTTCTACATAACTCCAAGGAAAACCAAACAGCATAATTCAAAAACAGGCAAAGGACCTGAATAAATGCTTCTCAAAAAAAAAAAAAGACCAAAAAGCACAAGAAAAAGATATTCAACATCACTATCATTAGATAAATGCAAGTCAGAATTATACTACTTCAAACTTACTATTAGGAAATAATTATTAGGAAATAGTAGTATTATTATTAAGAAAGCTACTATCAAAAAACAGAAAATAATAACTGTTTGACCAGAACAGGAAGAAGCTGGAGCCCTTGTACACTTGTTGGTGGGAATGTAAAATGGTACAGACACTGTGGGAAACAGTACAGGATTCCACAAAAAATAAAAGCAGAATTACAATAGGATTCATCAATTCTACTTCTGGGTATGTATTTTTTGTTCTGTCTTTATGACCAAAACAACTGATACCAAAGAGATATTTGCACATCCATTTTCTTGGCAGCATTATTTATAACAGCTAAAATGCGGAAGTAATTCGTGTCAATCAATAGATAATGCATAAGCAAAATGTCAAATATAAGCATAATGGACTATCATTCTGATACATACTACAATGTAATTAAATCTCAAGAACAAGAAAGAAGCCAGTCATAAAAAATATATACTCTATAATTCCATTTCTATGAGGTACATAGAGGTAATCAAAACCATAGAGTCAAAAAGTAGAATGGTAGTTGCCAGAGGCTAGGGAAAGGGAAAAACAGGAGTTATTGTTTAATGGGCACAGAGACTCAATTTTATAAGATGAAATGAAATGGATGGTGGTAATGACTGAACAACTATATTCAAAACCACTGTACACTTAAAAATGGCTAAGATAGCAAATTTTATATTATATGCATTTTACCACAATTTTTTAATATGGAAAAAACTAGGCAGATATAAGAAGACCAAAAAAAAAAATCAGTACATCAATAATCACAATAGTTTCCTCAATTACTAACGATTACTCAAGTTTGGCCACTGTAATATATCCTGTATATCAAAGAATTTCAGAGCTAATCTGGCTTCCCACGTGCCTGTAACTGATAATAATCTATATAATGCTTTGGTAAAAAGGAAAAGAAAAAAAAACCTTTCTTTCTGTTATATGGAACATCAGGATTATTTTTTATTTTTCTCAGCTGAAGATAATGAGCAAAATGCTTCCATATTCTTTAGCTTATATCTTACATATGGACAATAAAATGTATTACAAAACATTTTCCATTTTAAGTTTGTAATTTGGCAGAAAATCTCCCACAGCATTTAATTCATTATTATTATTTGCTACAGACTCTTCCTAAAAGCAAGAGGCCGCCCATTTTCTCCAGATGACTCATTAACTAAAGGCAAAGTAGAATGAAGTGTTCCAACTTGAAATACCAACAGCTAAATATAACCTCTTCAACACCGGAAAATTCAGTGCCTCTCCTTAGTCTGTAAGAGCAATCTTAAAGGGTCACCTTAACAAAACACATTTAGCATATTAGTTGATTAGCAAGAAGAAAAACCTGAAACAATGTAAACTGTCTTTTTTTAAAAGAGCATTCAGCAAAAATGGAGAAAGCACTGCAAATTAGCAAAAAAAAAAAAAAAAGAAAGAAAAAGACATTCTTTAAGTAAAACAGTTCACCTCTTTCATAAAAGCACTTTTAACACCTCAGAATATGAATATGCCACAAATACTAAAATTTATCAGCAGGTCCCTAGTGTAAATTCAAAGGCTTTTCCAGCTATTAAACAAATGAGATTCCAGTCATGGTTATTTCATTTGAAATTACTCTTCTGAGGAAAAATAATGAAATACACCATAAATCTCACAAAACTATGAAACCAAATTATTTTTCTGGATATTTGTTTTGCATATAAAATAAAATAAAAATGTAAAAACAGTATCTGCAATTACTAGTTAATCAACAGTACTGATAACTTTTCAAACAAACAACAAGAAAAGCTAACAGATGACCACAACACACAGTAGGTCAAAGTAAGAAAAGAGAAGTCTGACAAACTGAAACAAAATCCTGAAGATAACTCTCAGAGGCAGAGAAAACTGAAGAAAGAAAAATCTGACAGCTTTTGAGTCTGTAAATTTAGTCATTCCTATGAAATTAAAAGACGCTTACTAGTTGGAAGAAAAGTTATGACCAACCTAGATAGCATATTCAAAAGCAGAGATATTACTTTGCCGACTAAGGTCCGTCTAGTCAAGGCTATGGTTTTTCCTGTGGTCATGTATGGCTGTGAGAATTGGACTGTGAAAGAAGGCTGAGCGCCGAAGAATTGATGCGTTTGAACTGTGGTGTTGGAGAAGACTCTTGAGAGCCCCTTGGACTGCAAGGAGATACAACCAGTCCATTCTGAAGGAGATCAGCCCTGGGATTTCTTTGGAGGGAATGATGCTGAAGCTGAAACTCCAGTACTTTGGCCACCTCATGCGAAGAGTTGACTCATTGGAAAAGACTCTGATGCTGGGAGGGATTGGGGGCAGGAGGAGAAGGGGACGACAGAGGATGAGATGGCTGGATGGCATCACTGACTCGATGGACGTGAGTCTGAGTGAACTCCGGGAGCTGGTGATGGACAGGAGGCCTGGCGTGCTGCGATTCATGGGGTCACAAAGAGTCGGACACGACTGAGCGACTGAACTGAACTGAAGGCCCAACTTGTACCCATATACTTTTGTGTGTATGCAGTTTTAGAGACTTAAGTTGCTAAGTTCCTTTTCTAGACTAAGCTAGCGCTAGTTAAATTTCCTGTCACATGGAGCCAAGAACCCTAATAGAGTGTAAAAGTATTAAGAAAGAGTAAACTACTAACTGCCCATATATTTATAGAAGTGCATCAATTTTCACATGTATGATGACATACATATATTCTATCTTCTCTCCTTTTTCCAGGAAAGAGAACTTTATTTCCTTTATTTTAGATGAAGGGGAGAGGTTTTTTTTAAGCATCAAAATAAAATCCACTACAGCAGAAAACTTCAGAATCAACTTTTTTGAAAAGCACCAATGTAAGAAAGTAAGTAAACAGTAACTTCCCTGAAGTACTCATCTCTTTCAAAACTGTAGTACCATTTTTTTCCTCCGAGCTTTACTGAGATACAAATGACAAACAGCACTGTATAAATTTAAGGTGTATAGCATAAGGAATTGACATACATACATCATGAAATGATTATCACAGTAAGTTAGTAACTATCTTCTCATATAGATACAAATTAAGAAAATATTTTTCCTTGTGATGAAAACTCAGGATATACTCTCTTAATAACTTCCATATGTAACATATAGCAGTATTAATCATATTAATCATATTATACATTATATCCTTAGTATTTATTTTACTAGAAGTTTATACTTTTTGGCTATTTTCAAATTCCCCCTCCCCAACATCCTCTTCCTACACCCACCTGCAATAAATCTGATCTCTTTTTCTGCTTGTTCATTTGTTTTTTTACAGTACAAGTGACCTACAACACTACACTAATTCCTGATACACAACACAGTGATTCAACATTTCTATACATTAAAAATGATCATTTCAGTAAGTTTAGTTATGCTTTTTTATATTATTACTATATTATATATCAGCTATGTTACATATTATATTATTATGGGCTATGTTCACCATACTGTAAATATCATCCCATGATTTATTTATTTTTTAACTGGAAGTTCATAGTGCCATTTTCACAGAAAAGTTAGTTGAAAGAAAATACAAAGTGGTAACAAAAGTACTCTATTCACGATGGAATTACCGATGATCTTTATATTTTTGTTGTATTTTTATGTATTTTCCAACTTCTCAACAATCAGAAAGAATAATTGCTGTTTAAGTAAGAGTATGTTTTACATAATTTTAACTTTCATCATGGTTCAATAGACATCTTTACTTAGGCTTAATCTTCACATAGCTTTCACAAATACTGTTTATTTAGTTCAATTCAACAAGTATTTATCAAATGCCTACTATGTGTAAAGCTGCTGGTGCTGCTAAGTCACTTCAGTCATGTCCGACTCTGTGCGAACCCATAGATGGCAGCCCACCAGGCTCCCCGGTCCCTGGGATTCTCCAGGCAAGAACACTGGAGTGGGTTGCCACTTCCTTCTCCAGTGCATGGAAGTGATGGACTTCAGCCTACCAGGCTTCTCCGTCCATGGGATTTTCCAGGCAAGAGTACTGGAGTGAGTTGCTATTGCCTTCTCCAAGCAGAGTGTCATAAAAAAGTAGCTATAAGACTTCAGTGAATGTACATGTATTGAGAAAGAGGGAGAATGAGTGTGTATCTGTGTATGTACGTGTGTGAAGCATGTTTGAGTTGTAATCAAGTTTAATCCAGAAATTAATCCACTACGTTAGGACTCAATTCAACAACGAAGTGTAAACTGGTTCATTCTGATATTTTCATTTTCTACGCATTGACATAATTTTCAAAGTACTCCCCCTCCCCCTCGTCACTTGTGATGTTTATAAGACATTACTTGCTTTTCATATAAATAATCTCTTAAACAGTTTAAGGCCAACTAACCTCTATGAAAATTAATAAAGAAAAGTGAAGTAACACTGTTGCCCATTTTAGATCCTACTTTCTACTACACTAGTTATCAAGGTTCCACTCTAAACATATCTAAGGAGATAGATGTTAATACAGCTCATCTTCACTGTATTTTAATAATGTATAGATTTTGTTAAAAAAGAAAAACCGATGAGACCTTCAGGTAAATGTCTTTATAGTGAAGTTTTGAAAGTTTGCTTCTATATATTACAGTCACTGTTTTTTTTAACCACAATATTGGTTTATATGATCACTAGTAAAAAAGTCTGTTTTCAGTGTTCGAGAAAATGAAAACTGAAGTTCATAAGCTGTTTAAATTCAAGCAATACAACTAGATGGACAACCCCAGAATTTCTATTGTAGCCCCCACAGCCCATAGGAACCACAGTATATGGGCCCTAGATATTTAGTTAAGGCTCGATAAATGAAAGGGTCTCCATGGTCACAGTTGTTCAGATGTTTAAAGAACGCACGCCAATAAAAAAAAAACTAGAAGGCTATTTAGGAAGCAGCTTACACAAATATTTATTCAGAGCCTATTAATGCCTTAAGCATGTCTACATTACTTACTATATATTATTAACATGTTTTATCTCAGACTGACACAACCACTCTCCCACACTGAATACAACCTGAGAAATCACTCCTCTCAGTGTTTACATGAAATCTGTTGATTTCAGCTTCCAAACAGGCCTTAAATCCCACTTCTATTCCCTTCAGTCTCACTGGGACATGTAGGGCCTCCTTATTTAGTATTTAGGATATTTCAAAAGTCTGACATGTCTTTACAATTGCAGAAAGGCCTTCCTTCAATCCATTCTCACACTGTTTAATCAATTAACTCTCCTATTTAAAATTATTCCCATCACCTACTAAAAACAAATCTAAACGTTTTAGCAGGGTATTTAAACACATATAAACCAGGTTGCATTTAACATCTTTTATCTGCTAACTCACTCTTAGGTCCTTCACTCATGTCCCATGTTTCAGTCATACTGTGGTGTGTCCATAAAAATGCTTTCTCAAGTCTCTGCATGCTTTCTGCAAAGGCTGTTCACAATACAACCATGCCACACACACATCTTCCTATTTATCAGTTTCTTTGTCTAACTTCATACTAACATCATCATCTCTACTGCAGTCAATCTTAATCATTAATCTTCTAACCCTTTTAAAGTAGATATCCCACCTCAAAGCTCTCAGAGGTAACTTTTCAAGTATTTATCATAACATTTATCACTTGTTTATTACAATTCACTGGGTCTCAAGTTTGCTCATCTACAGAGTGACTAACAATATCTACACTGAAGGACTATTAGACAAATTCAAGAAGTAGCTGGCACTTAATAAAAGTTTCACTAAATGATAGATGTCCTGTGACATTAATATTTCTTTCAAAGGCAGGCACCTTAGCCTTACTCCAGCAACTAATATTGTATGGCCAAAAAAAAAAAAAAAGGTGACTGTACATTTGTAAAGTGAATTAAATCCATGTTTCAGGGAGTTCCCTGACAGTCCAGTGGTTAAGACTCAGAGCTTTCACTGCTCGAGTCTGGGTTCAATCCCTGGTTGGGGAACTAAGATTCCACAAGCCATAGTGCAGCTCCAAAAAAACCAAACCAACCAACCAACCAACCAAACAAATCCATGCTTCAAAAAGACAGTTCCTGTAGCACTACAGAAAATGGAATTAAGGAATTCCTGCAATAGACACTTTAGGACCTCAGAAGAAGAGAATCATTGTTAAGGTGTTTTCAAAATCGAATACACATGCTACCGAGACACAGAGGATTTGGCACCTCAAATGAGAATTACTACTCAAGGGACAGCCTCCTTGGTGGCTCTGCCACAAAGAATCTCCCTGCCAATGCAGGAGATCCCTGGGTCAGGAAGATCCCCTGAAGAAGGAAATGGCAGCCCACTCCAGTACTCTTGCCTGGGAAATCCCATGGACAGAGGAGCCTGGTGGGCCACAGTCCATGGGGTCCCAAAGAGTCAGGCATAACTTAGCAACTAAACAACAAAACAACAACTGACGGGTGACTCGTAATTTAGGGGGAAAGGGTTAGATGAATATCTAATCCATCATATATTGCTGAGAGAGAAAAAGTGGAAAGCAAGAACCACTGCAGAAATAAAACCAGAGATGACAGGGCTACAGTACTTAATCCAAGAGACGATATGGGCAATAAACATGAAAGGAGCAGAGAAGGAGAAATTTTAGATCCATTTCAGATGGTAATAAGCCCAGTTTGCTAGTGTTGAACAACAACTTGCTAACAACAATTAGTGAATAACTTGCTTATGAAGGCTTAAGCAGTAGGATCAAAGATGGCTGACATAATATGACAAAATAAGTTAATTGTGATTTTAAAAAAAAAGTCAAAATAATTGTGATTTAAAAAAAAAAAGTCAAAAAACAAGGCATAAAATTAAATTAACCAAGGTTTAGATATTGGCTTGGTCAAAGGGAACAGAAAGTTGAAGATAATGGTAAGAGGTAGTTGAAATAACTGTCCCTGCCACTCGGGCTAGGTAAAGAGAATAAGGTGAAAATATGAAGAAGCTAAAAAGGAAGACACAGATTATTTTGTTAAAACAGTTCTGGGGATGGCGCAGGTTCAGAATGTGAAAAGAGGGTTGCTCAAGTGAAATGAACATAAAGGTAGTTATAACAGAGGAGTTTAATGAAGTGTGATGCCTGCTACTCACGCACATGAGAACTAAGAAGACGGTAAGAAAGAGAATATTTGTAAAACAGGTACCAACGTTTTCAAAGAATGAAGGAGTCTAAAAAGGTGACGCAGATCAGAACCCCAAAAGCTTCCCAACCATCTTTTCTAGTAAGATCTAGTGTTTGCGTTATTCACTTAAAGTGTTAAATAAAGCTTCTTCCTGCTTCCTCTAACCTATCACTGCCTTCCAGAAGAATTCCCTATTTTCTGATTTTTTTCAATAGATACTTGACAGTTTGTCACAATCAGAAAAGTTCATTCTACATCAGGTGGCTAACATATATTGTAAAACAAAAATAGAGCAAAAAAAAAACTGACTTTACACTAAACAATGTTTACTTAATAATCTTATACTAGAAAATATCAATGGAAAATTATTCATTCTACAGGTTTTATTAAGACTATGACTTAAATGAAAAGAAGAAAAAACTTGCCGTGTTTATTTGATAAAGCCATGAACACTTTTGTAAAAATACATGTTTTCTAAGAAACTTCAGCCGTTCTTACCACCATAATGTATCAAAGGTTATTCTTATCACTCTGCACAGCTTTAAAAGGGGCCTCCCATGTGGCGCTAGTGGTACAGAACCCGCCTGCCAATGCTCAAGACATAGAGACCCAGGTTCGATTCTTGAGTCGGGACGATCCCTTGGAGGAGGAAACAGCAAACCACTCCAGTATTCTTGCCTGGAGAACCCTCACGGAGGAGCCTGGCAGGCCATGGTCCATGGGGTCACAAAGAGTCAGACATGACTGAAGTGACAGCACAGAGCACAGCTTTAGAAACAACAAAGCAATTTATTATTACGGTGGTAAAATCCAACAAAGGAATAAAACTAAATCTTATGACCCTTAAAAGCTTAAGGTACTTATTACAATTTATGGCTATTCATAATATTTTAGTACATTTTAAATGATCCAACTACAGTGTCTTTTCATAAGTACATTGGTATCACCATGCAATTTTAATCCATATGCTTAAACCTCTTTCACAGTTTACAGGAACAAAGGAGTTTTGATTCACAAACAATGCCCTGCAGTCAAATACACTCATGAGGTATTAATTTACAACTTCATCTGTGATCAGTTAAACTGCATGTGAAATCTTAAACATCCTTAAAAAGCTCACCACAAATAGTTCAATAAGAGATTTTTTGGTAACATTACTTTAACAAAAAACATGTAGGATTAAATTCTATTGTAAAATAAAACCAAATGCCACTTGCTTTTAAGGATAAGCCACTAACAAAACAATCCTTTAGGCTGTCACCTTTTGCGTTTAAATATTAATTAAAAATGTAACACCAGTATCAAAAACATAGAATCCCAAAGCTTTGGCAAGGCAAATCGCAAATTTTTTTTAAAATTTCATGAAGAAAAATGTACGTATTTCAACAAATAAGTTGTTCCTTTAATCAGTCCTAGGAGCCAGATTTATTAAAATGTCATGTCAACCTGAATCACACCAAAACAAAAGAATAAAATTACCAGTTTTACCAAACAACTAAAATGTCAGAGTCACATAAGCTATGGGCAAAAATAGTAATAATGAAAGAATACAATATAAATTCAGCTTGTTTTAGTGTTGGGGGGGGGACCTACTAACTTCTCAGAAACCTGCAGTTTTAACATTTATGTAATTTGAACTTTAGAATGTTTATTTACTTAGGATTCTTTTTTCTAACTCGCTAAGAATAATGGTTAGTTTGATTATTTTCAACGATAATTAGAAGAATTACCATCTCACATAAAAAGTGCCAGACCTAGAGCAGTGCTCCTGGGTTAGTGAATTTATGACTCAATATCATCATCACTGGCATAGTTTGTTTTCATGTTTCCTCCACGCCATCCTCAGTGTGGTGCGCTGACTTTTGTCCTTTAATGGCCCAAGATAGCTGCAATAGTTGTAAGCATCATTTTATCTAAGGTCCAAAGGAGAAAGACTGTCTCTTTCTTATGTATCATAAAAATAAGAAAAGAAAAACCTCCCAAATAAATTTCAAGTGTCATTGGCCAGTCATTATTAAACCAATCAAAAGAAATGAAATAACGATGATTAGCTTAGACTAATTCAAATTCAGTCACTGAAGGTAAAGAAGAACTTAGTCTCTCAGAAAGTTTTACATGGGTCTTTGATAAGCAATAAAAACTGAAGTATCAAGTGAACTCTATAAAATGTGAAGAATCAAATTACACTATTTTCATATATTACATATAATATACAATCGTCATTATTTCCTTTACATACTTCAAATGAACATTATATGTAACAATGTGGAAAATCCTTTTATATACCTCTTAAAATTCTCAATTCTGATAACTGAATATCTCACTAGAAAACTATATAATGCAATAGTTTTTCATCTAAATTAAGAGACCAAAATAAGAAAAAGCAGCAATTCAAAACATGTGTCATACATTCAGGCAAAAGAAAAAGGAACTGTATACTTCAATGAACTTCTGATTCGTTCTGAATGCCACTAAAACTATTCTCAAGGACAAAAATTCCAGAAAAGGAAACAATGGTGGCAAAACTTTGGACACTATAAAAAAGAATGGACCCAAGGAACTCAACAGGCCCAAGGAAGTTAAATCAAATAGCAGTGGAGAAAGGTAGAAGGAAACTGAAGGTTATCAAATTTACACTGCCGTACTCCCCAGCATCAAACTAGACAGCTTTGGGAACCTCTACGAATGGGAGTGAAGCTACGTAAAGTCTGCTTAAGATCCCTCCCTGTACTTCATATATCAGGGCAAATGTCCTTTTTTCTCAGCCATGCAGAAGACTAGAGGTCCATTTTCTAAAACGGGTAAGACTACTATAAAAGTATACTGAAAACATAAGGAGGATTAACCAAAAGTTGATACACTAAACTTTCGGACATCCAATTTTCTTCTCCTTCTTCGCTCCAGAACCAGGAAGTTGGGGGAAAAAACCTTCCTATAACTGACCTAGTATAAGAAATTATCTCATTAACATCAAATGGAATTCTGCTACAAAACAGCACAGCAGATCATTTAACAGTGATCAACTCTTATCCAAGCACAGTTATTATCTTTCAATTTTCCACTCTTAAAATAAGCAAAGAGGTTAATATTACAAGACATCTGAAACTCTCCGCTGTGAAAGACAGAAGTCAAAACAAAGTTAATTGCAAATTTGGAGGAAAGGGAGACATACATTAGAAAAAAACCTTGATATGAAACCTATCTTATTAAAATCCTTAGAAAGATAAGATACTGCATCCATGAGACATGAACAGATGCTACTAAAAAAATGTATCAGAATAAGTAAGAATCCTTTGAAATTAAAAATATGACAGTAAAAAACAAAATTCCTCAAAAAGGGAGAATAAAATTTTAAATTAGAAGAGAAAGTTTAGAGGACCTATCGAAGATGTCCAATATCCCAATAACTGGGGTCCCTACCCATGAAGAGAAGAATAACAAATAGGAAGAAATCATACAAATGATTAAAGAACATTTTTCAGAACTCCAAGAAACGGACTTCCCTGGTGGTCTAGTGGCCAAGACTCTGTGCTCCCAATGCAGGTGGCCTAGGTTCTATCCTCTGTCAGGGTACTAGATTCCACATGCAGCAACTAAAGATCCCGAATGCCACAACTAAGACCCAGCACAGACAAATATAAATGTTAAAAAAAATAGCAAGAAAAGACTCCAGGACAAGATCCATATCAAAAGAATCCCACCACCAATGTATCCAGCAAAACGGATAAAAAGAGACTCATACAAAGACATTATCAGGACAAGAAGCCTGAAGGCTTTTTTGCAGGGGGGAAAAAAAGTGTTTTGAACAAAGGATAAAGAATCAGAATTCATCAGAGCAACACTGAAAGCTAGAAGATAATGGAGCATTGCCTTGAAAATACAAAGGTAATTTTGGCAAAAAATACACTGCTGAGATTTAGAATACTTTGTACCAAAAATGTCTGCTTCAAGTAGCTGGTTATACAACAGCCAGTACTGCAAGAAAGGACTAAGAGTACTCAAATCTCAACAACTCTAAATATTTCAGTTCTATACAGAGAACAGGAAAATGGAGCTGTGGTTTAATTAAGGATGCGCTCGCAAGTCTGTTAGAAACTTCTGACTAGAACTTTAATGTTCATGGAACATTCTCTTCCTCCTATTGGAAATCATGCAACATCAAGGAAAATGAAAACAGCACCTTATTTTTAGTAAAAGTAGGAGACGAATATAGGCAGTGCATGCCTGCGTGCTTAGTTGATCAGTCATGTCTGACTCTTTGAGACCCTGTGGCCTGCAACCTACCAGGCTCCTCTATTTATGGGATTTCCCGGTCAAGAATACTGGAGTGGATTGCCATTTACTTCTCCAGGGGATCTTTCCCACCCAGGGGTCAAGCTCACATCTCCTGTGTCTTCTGCACTGCAGGCAGATTTTTTACCCCTTAAGCCACTGGAGACGCTCTAACAGAGTCAGTAGGTACTACAAATTAATAAGAAAAAGCTAGAGTAATCAATGACGGTATAGAACAACTATAAATGCACATGGTAAGCTGTCAAAAGCAGCTGTCATGCAGCAGGAAGAAAAGCACAAAATGTGACAAGACAGTTCACTGGTGGAAATTCACTGAATGAGTCTGTGAAAATATACTTTTTGAAGGTGGAGGAGTACCATGAAATGCACAACATACCACTCTAATTTGCTAAGTTAGATGGAAGATAAGAAAGTCTATTATCATCATTTACCATCATATTGGAATACTAGTCAACATTGCTAACAAAATGAAGGAAACTGGAGCTATAAATATTGGAATATGTTATTGCATAGTTTTAAAAAGGTGCATAGTTAAAAAATTGAAAAAAGCAGTAGAAAACTTATGAACAATAAGAGAATGTGGTAAAGGACATAGGTTAAAAAATTAATATAACCAAAGCTACAGTTTTTCCAGTAGTCATATATGGATGTAAGAGTTGGACCATAAAGAATGCCAGAGAATTGATGCTTTTGAACTGTGGTGTTGGAGAAGACTCTTGAGAGTCCCTTGGACTGCAAGGAGATCCAACCAGTCAATCCTAAAGGAACTCAATCCTGAATATTCATTAAAAGGACTGATGCTGAAAATGAAGCTCCAATACTTTGGTGACCGGATGCAAAGAGCCACAACATTAGAAAAGGTCCTGATGCTGGGAAAGACTGAAGGCAGGAAGAGAAAGGGATGACAGAGGAAATGGTTGGATGGCATCACTGATTCAATGGACATGAGTTTGAGCAAGCTTCGGGAGATGGTGAAGGACAGGAAAGCCTGACATGCTGCCATCTATGCAGTCGCTGCCATCTATGGGGTCACAAATAGCTAGACATAACTTAGCAACTGAACAACAACATTGTTAAGTGCCGTGTTCTATTAAGTAAATGTCAATTAGATCATAAAGGACATCTAATGTTCTGAAGAGTATGAAACAACTAAATAACCAGCTATGAAAAAAAAAGGATATGCTGATCAAATGTAGAATCCACATTCCATACTACATACGAGGATAAATAACAAATCAATCAAATACTTAAGAGTAAAATACTGAATTAAGAAGTCTTAAAAGAAATAATAAGATCAATAATATAATAAAAATAAAATTAGCAAAACAAAAAAATCTAAATTATAATCTTGTTAAAATGTCTCTAACACATATCTACACAGCTTATGGTTGCTGCTGCTGCTGCTGCTGCTAAATTGCTTCAGTCACGTCCAACTCTGTGCGACCCCATAGATGGCAGCCTACCAGGCTCCCCCGTCCCTAGGATTCTCCAGGCAAGAACACTGGAGTGGGTTGCCACTGCCTTCTCCAATGCATGAAAGTGAACAGTGAAAGTGAAGTCGCTCAGTAGTGTCCAACTCTTCGCAACCCCATGGACTGCAGCCCACCAGGCTCCTCCATCCATGGGATTTTCCAGGCAAGAGAACTGGACCAGCTTATGGTTCCTAACATATAAAAAGCTCCCATAAATCATTCAAAAGATCAACAATTCACCAGAAAAGGAGGTGTGGTATAGAATACATGAAAAATGTTACATAGTAACAGAGAAACAAATGGTTTTGAAATAAGAGCCTCAACTTTACTCATTATAAAAAACACACAAATTAGAAGTAGGCTAAAAACGCATTTTTAGTGATTAAGTTGAGGGAAAAAATCCAAAGTTTAACAACTCTGTTAGTGAGACTCCAGGTTAAAGACACTTTATTTTCTAAAGGCAAGAAAAGAGGAAAAAAAGACAAGCAAGACAAATTTTAAAAGTCACAAATATATGCTAAAGGAGAAAGATTTTAAGGTAAAGAAAAAGTTCAACTAATGGCTGTTATAAAAGATACATCAAAAGCATAAGAACATCTAATGTTCTGAAAGGAAGAAAAGGATATACTGATCAAATGTTAATGAAAAGAAGTTTAATTGTAACTGTTATCAGATAAACATTAAAAGTAAAAGACATCAATTAGGACAGAAAGGGTCACTAATAATGATTTTTTAAAAGCTAAGTTCATAAGGAAGAATAGTAATTCTAAAAGTATATGCATCTAATAAAATGGGCAACATATATTAAACAAAAATAAAAGAATCTGAAAAAGAAATTTACTAATCTTATATTGCAACAGATTTCTACACACCTTTGTACATTATTGATCAGGCAAGCCTATACACACACGAGTGGATAATACAATGACATATGGAACACATGGATTTTTTTCATCCAACAATTAGAGAGTATATATCAAGTACACATAAAAAATTACAAAAGTAATTGTATACTGAGTAAATGTATACATAAGATAAATTACAAAAATTTCTAAGAGCAAATAGCATACATAACTTTCTAACTATAATTTGGAATTAAAAAACAAACAGATAACTTCTTTTAAGTCCATATTTCCAATTTTTACAAAGAATTCCCACTTAAAGAATAAAAAAGAAATTGCTAAGGGAAATTTAAAATACTTACAGATGAATGATAGTTAAAACACTATCTTAGTGTTCTGAGAAAAACCATAGAGCTTAATTGAAAGTCTTAGAAAAAAATCTGTAAATTAATAAGCCAAGTGTTCACATGAACAAACTCTTAGTTCATATTACGATATTAGGAAAGCAAAAATAGATAACCAAAAGGAAGGAAATAAAGAGTACAAATTAAGGAGACAGAAAGCAAAGGTACGACAAAGATCAATTTAGAAAATACACACACACACACAAAAGAGAAAATGCACATATATATAACTACAGAAACAATAGAGATTAAGCAGATACAAGTTTGTGGCCAAGAGCAAGCAAGCAAATGGGACCCCAGCCCTACAACTCCAAGTAACTAAACTCAGCCAATATCTTGAATGAGCATGGAAGCATTCATCCCTAGAGTCCCCAGAAAGGATGCAGTCCTGCCAATATCTGATTTGAGTCTGGTGAAAACTGAAGCAGAGAAGCAGTTCAGTGTGACACACCATACCTACTTCTGACTTACAGAACTATGAAATAATAAACGGGTGTTGCTTTAAGCTGCTATATTTGTGTCAATGTGTATGGAAGCGACAGAAAACTAATATACATTCCTTGCAGTTAAGTACTGCTCCCGAGGCTTTACTATTCCAGGATCTCATCATCTCCTTCCCTACTAGAGTCCAGTTTTATAAAGTATCTATTTTGCCCATCTGATGCAAAAAGCCAACTCATTACAAAAGACCCTGATGCTGGGAAAGATTGAAGGCAGGAGGAGAAGGGGACGACAGAGGATGAGATGGTTGGGTTTGGGCAAGCTCCAGGAGATGGTGAAGAACAGGGAAGCTTGGTGTGCTGCAGTCCATGGGGTTGCAAAGAGCATGGACACGACTGAGCAACTGAACACAACCACCATCAGCTTCCATCTACAGTAAACAGCCACTGGAAGCTTCTCTATGATGCTGGTATCCCCCTCACTATTGCACTTCCTTATTACATTATTGATAAACAGCAGCTCTAACATACCGACTTCAATTAACATGGGCCATCACTCTTCCCGAGCTTCTAAGAGCCACTGCAGCAGCAAATGAGAACCAGCTCCAATGGCTTCTGCCAGGATGCTATACTGGAGAATGTTCCCCAGTCAACAAAGCTCTGGCTCAGCTGCTAGCCAAAATTAGAAGTTCACAATATTTAGTCTGAACCTGAACCCAAAAAAACTAAAACGAAAGACTTTCCTTCTTAAATCTTGGATAAAAAATGACCTGTAGCTTTCAATCTAGCTTTAAAAATAGAATGAAAGCTGTAGACCCTCCCAGAATCTCACACACACACACACACACACACACACACACACACACACACCTGCACACACACACACAAATTTGCATAAATTTTATGAAAAAGTCAAGGACGATACCCATAGACCTCCCTGTTACAACTAGAATTCTCTAAAACCAGACACTGCAAGAGTTTGGAATGAAAGATGTTTACTAGAGATCATTCCTGTGAAAGGAAGGAGGGGAAAGGAGAATTGCAAGGCAGAAGTCAAATGACAACACAGACCTCACAAAGCCTCGTGCAACCTGGCAGGGATCTCTGCAAGTAGTTACTTGTCCGGGTTTTCTCAGTGTGAACAAAAAGGCTGGGCTTTTACACCTCTGCCTTGCTCAGGTGCAGGATGAGAGCTGCCCTGAAAAGGGTTGAACCTTAGGCAGGAGGTTCCCTGTACCAGAAGCCGACCTTGAACAAGCTGATAGCTGAAAGCTTTCTGATGACCTTCTTCTCCCCTTGTAATTCTTCCTTGAAGGATGTGGGCTGCACAACTCTATGTCTACCACACTTCCACTTAGGAACCCATTTCACCCATTCTCAAAAATCCCCTCCTCTCTTCCACTTCACTCCTTTCTTATCTTTTCTACTTCTTCCAATTACATGTGTGTGCTTGCTTAAGGTAAAAGCGCAAGCGGAGGTCTGCAGTATAAAGCCCTTACAGAAGGTGCACTATAACCTGTGGCAGACTGAAACTGCATATGGGTAGAAGGAGCAACAGGAGGCCCTACTGACCTAAGTTTATTTGTAAATTGTTGGGAAAGGCTGTAAATGAACTAAGCAATTACATGGAAATAGTTGACAAAATGATCTAACAGCAAACTTCTGAAAGTAGAAAACGTTTCCACCAAATCCAACTAGAATTAAACACAGGATGGCTTATAATTTATTCATCACAACAAGGAGCAGTAAAATATCACTACTTGGGGGTTATAAGATTAAGCATTTATAACAATATCTTTTAAATTATAATGAGAATTAAAGGCATTTTTAAATGATTTCATCTTAAATCACTTAAATATAATCTTCCTTCATACAACAATATTTAAGGTCCCGCTATGTACCAGCCACTCCTAGGAGCAGGATATAGAAGTCAATTGGGCAGAGACCCTGGCTTCAAGGAGCTTATACTCTAGACAGATAATAAACAAGAAAACAAAGCTACTTCAGATATTGGGAAGTGCAAAGAGAAATGTGATTTAAACTGAGAACTGAAAGAAACCCAAAAGAACTATACAGAAGAGTATTCCAGAAAAAGGAAACATATGCACGGTCCCAATATAGGAATCAGCAGCTGTTCAAGAAACAAGACATAGATCAGTGTCCTTGAAGCATTGTGAGCAAGAGCGCTTTTACATGAGGTTAAGTGTTAGTTGCTCAGTCGTGTCTTTGCAACCCCATGGATTGGAGCCCACCAGGCTCCTCCTCTGTCCATGGGATTTTCCAGACAAGAATACTGGAGTGGGTTACATGAGGTAAGAGTTATACTCAAAGTGTCTGTCAGGATCAGTCATTCTTCCTGCCACTTAATCTGCTGCTAATTGTTAAAGAATTATATAAATACTTGAGACTGAAAGCTGATGAGCTGGCACTTTCAGATCTTCCAGAAACCAATGCTGCTTGCCACATTTGTTCTACTCTCCTTGTATTATAAAAAGATCAAATCTACATTTTCATAGAAATCAAAGAGAAGAAACAGAAATAAAGAATGAAAAAATTTCTCACATCTCTTAACAAGGAAAATTAATTTTATTTGTAACATTAAGTAATGTAAAAGATATTAGCAACACTTCCCTTTTATGCAAAAATCTACATATATTTTGACTGAGTTACATTAAAGATAGTAAACAAATCATCTACACTTCATAACACAAGTGTATTCTGAATAATTAAGGCTTCCCTGCATGTTAATTCTTCACAAATAATTTAGTTATCAATGGATTTACAGTGTAGTTGAGTTCCACTCAGGAAAAGCAAGTATTTATTTGGACATATCAAAGGGAAGCTTAAGCTAATAGGACAATGCCAAGTAGCTCTGTCATAACACATAATCGGTTTGATAAACACTAACTATTAAGAAAACAAATGATATACTTAAAAGAAAACTGCCTTAAAACATACTTGATAAAAATGTAGAACAGAAATACTTTGTCTTTAAGCAAGAAAACATGAATGCTTAAATTTTTAATACATAGTATTAGAGCTAAAATTTCCAACATTAGAAATTACAATTATTGCAAGATACTAACCAATGTGTGTTTTGTCTCCATGCCTCAGCTGAACAACTGCCAATTGGAAGGTATCAAAATCCCCCACAACGTGATATTGGGGTGAATATAAGTTATACTAAGAAAGGTCTCTATATAGAAGCCAATGGCAACCCACTCCAGTACTCTTGCCTGGAAAATCCCATGGACAGAGGAGCCTGGTAGCTGCAGTCCATGGGGTCGCAAAGAGTCGGGCACGACTGAGTGACTTCACTTTTTCTACTATATGTAAATAGGTTAAATCCCCTTTGCTTCTCAATCACACATGACCAGTCCCTATATGAGTCCTGTCAAATAGAAAAATACATTGTTATCCTCTATTCCTAACTTGCTCATCCATGTATTTTATTTGCTTCTTTCTCCAAAATAGTCCTGGTCTGTTCACATAAAAATTAGTCATGAAATAATTTCTCTCTTCTTGATGATTTCTGCACAAGTATCCTAAGAAACATTTTAGCAGCTATAACATCCACAATAGCTAACTTGCCATTTAACTGAGTATCAAATAAATTTAAAGAGCCTTAACCCTAAAGGACTATTCCTGGCTGCTACAAATCTGATCAGCAACTTTTACACATTGTGTTAAGACTTAAAATTCTCAAACTCCTGGTCTTTTAACATAAGATCAATAGACATCTGATATTAACTCTCAAACCTTACTGTAAATTAAAAAGAATTTCTACCAACGCCTCCCAGCGATTGTTTTCAAGTATGTAGGCTAGGAGTTCTCAACATATGGTCCATGGACCACAAGGGACCCTACAATTCTTTCAGAGAATCCGCATGCAAAATTATTTTCATTTTATAATCTATTCTTGCATGATTATATAGCAAAGTTTTGCACAGGCTACACAACATAATGACATCACTCTGGTTAGCTAATGAAATGAATGATTATATGTTTGTGTTCCATTTTGTTTTGAGAAGTTTATTTTTTAAGGTAATAGATCTAGGATGTTAGCATGGACATTTTCACAGATTAATTACTTTGTTCTTACTACTTCTATTATACACTCTTAACTAGCTATACATGCTGTAATCTTGGTGTAAGGCCATATTTCATTCATATACTTCAATCAAAACAATATACTGCAACAGACTGAATGCAGACAGTAAGAATCCACCTGCTTCTACTAATTCAGACATTTAAGAAATTAGCAAAAATGTAAAACATAAAGTAAAACAATATCAACCTTTTTATATCATTTTCTGTTTTAGAAAACATCATTTTTCACAAAAATATGTTACTTATATTAATATATAATGAGTTTATTACAGCTATCTTTAAATGTTTAAATAAAAATTTTAAATGTCTTCATGTTAATTTCTGATACAATAAAATATCAAGAAATATAACCAAGAAGCAACAACTCACTGTGACAAAGGAATAATACTTTTCACATATTTAATCACCAACTTTGTCTTCAAAATAATTTCTGTTATTGTATAAATCAATTTTTCACCATTTTCAATTTAAAAAATTTTCTGTACTTTTAATTACCATCAAATTGATACCTCTCATTAGCATTGTTTTTTAATTGCTTATATATATATATAATACAGTGTTTTAAAAAATAAATTGCAATTAAAACAAATAATAATGAACACAATAACCAACAATAAAAGATGGGCCACATGAGTTTTCAATATCTTTTGGTCTGATGTGGCTTTATTTTTGGTTACAAAATTTTATACAGTTAAATATTTTTATATTTGCTATCAATACCAGATAAAAGATACCAGTACTGTGCTATATTACAAAGAACATAATTAATTCTATGTCAGCACTATCGAGAGTTTTATGTATATTGCTGGAAATGTAGGTTACCAAATAGCTAATGTTTAAATACTTTAAAAACCATTATGAAGGTTCTTTTCTTGAGACTACACATTAGTTAACCTAAATGGATTATAAAAGTTAAGGTTGGTGAAAAAATATTATGATAAATGTAAGTAATATTTTCAAATAAAGATTAATGGTAGTTGAAAAATTAGTGTTACATTTAAAAATACATTTCTGAATACTGTACACAGCAATGAAGCACCTTAATTAAAAAACAAGTTTAAACCATAATCATTCATCTTTCTCTCTTGTTGCCAACTTCTTTCTATTGTTCAAACACATGGAACAGTTTATATTATTTCCCCAAACAATAAAACCATTTATCACAATTTAACTACATTTATTGCTGTCTTTAAAGATAATTTATATTTCCCAGCATAGACTAATTACAAAAGTCTTCATGAGCTAAATCTATACATTCAACAGAATATAAAGATACAGGTAAGTCATGACTAGGACAGTGTCTATCAATTACCATTTTAATCACTGAAAGTGCTAACCAATAAATTACATTGAGTTTAGAAATTTATCAATAAAAGTTACTACACTTGTAATATTTACTGATTACAGACTAATATGAGACAAATGTTGATTAAACCCAAAAGTTTCTGGCTTAGGCCATGCTTAGAGGTGAACTAACATTTCTAAAATATCTAATATATGCCAGGCATTCGGCTACATATTCCACACTTATCACTGTATTTCATCATCACAATAACTAAAGCAATAGGTGTCATATTCCCCCTGCCAATGACAAAATGGATTCTGAGAAGCTGTACAACCAAGATATAGCATAAACTGAATTAAAGTCAAAACAAACTCTAGCAAAACAAAATCAAAAGAATGAAAGCAGTTTTAAGTCAACTTTTTTAAAGGAATGACTATCATTTTTATAACCATTCTTTATTCCCGTAACAATCTTCAAATCTGCTTTTAAGAAACTACCCCTCTGAAACTCTTAATCTCTAAATTTCCAGGAGAGCTAATTCTACCCCCAGTTGCAGGAGTAGACA
The DNA here is from genome assembly GCF_016772045.2 of Ovis aries. Lineage (NCBI taxonomy): Eukaryota > Metazoa > Chordata > Mammalia > Artiodactyla > Bovidae > Ovis > Ovis aries. The sequence goes on along the minus strand of NC_056078.1, from coordinate 29,353,387 downwards.
GGCAGCCCAAGACTAGCCAAACAGATCTAACATGATTTAATGCCATAACTCTTCTTGGAGAGATTAGATGCAAATTTAAAAAGAAAAATGAAAAGGATATAAACCTGCTGGGGCCCACCCTACCTCCAGGAGATGAAAGCCTATTTGCAAAAGAAGCTAAAACCAAGAGAAACACAGTTAACAGTTGAAGAGGACCCAAAGATGTTATTTAAGCCACTGGATCAAGCTTTACCTGAAACCGGCCATGTCGTATCTTTGTAATTATGTGACCCAATAAATTTCCATTTGCTTAAGCCAGTCTAAATTAGAGGTTTCTGTCACTTGTTCAAAGCACATATCAATAAAAAGTGGTATATAGCATTCATAAAAGCCAAATAATGCATTTAATTATTCTCAATTTGGAATCTTAAAGGAAATTAACAGGCATCTTTAAAAAAAAACAGGAATTAAATTATTTTCAGTATTTTAGAAAGTTTAATGGAGTCATAATCCGATCTGAGGTAAGGTCACTAAAACTTAACACCAAATTCCTTCTGACTTTATCATCTCAAATGAAAACTTGTTATCTAGTTTCACCATGAGTTCTACATAGAAATACATTTTTATATATAATCTTTAATTTTAAATTGGAAAGAAAATGGATTATCCATCAAATAAACTATTTAAAAAGTAACAAACTACTTCAAAACAGAAACATTTTCACAATGATCACTTGAGAAGAAAACCAAGAACTATCACATTACTTTGAAAGGTACTCTTAAAAAAACAATTCACACCTTTAGTTCAGTTCAGTTGCTCAGTCACGACTGACTCTTTGCGACCCCACGGACTGCAGCACACCAGGCCTCCCTATCCATCACCAACTCATCACTCAAACTCATGCCCATTGAGTCGGATTCCTGACGTTCTTTTACCCTGAGGCTGTTCAGCCTCCAGTGACATCAAGCAAACAGTCTAGACTAATGGCACCACCTAGTGCCCTGCACTGGTCACTGTCTGAGATCCACTGTCTTTCCACTTCCTTCACAGCTAAAGGAACACAGGCAAGTCCCCTACTGTCTTTCTGTATTTAATAATTATTTCAAAATCCATTCCTTTGTGCAAAATCCATTCCTTTATTCCTACGCACATACATGTTGTCTTAGGTCTCCTGTCGTTCCTCTCTCAACAACTGTCTTGTCACTTCTGGAACAACTGTTTAGAATGCCCTTCACCTTCGCCAGGCACTTGGTGCTTAATGCAGGTCATCATCACAAAGAGTTTAGTAAAATTACTACTCTGAGTATCCCATTCACGTACCCAAGATCACAAATTACTGGACAGGCTGTAAGACTCCAAAACCCATTTGCTTAATTACTACTCACAAGACGCATATTGCTTTTTCTTCTTTGTTTCATATTATGGCCAAACCACAAACCCAATTTATAAAACTGGGAGTGAGTGATTCAGTTGTGTACCAAAAGAAAACAAAAAAAGTTGTATTTCAAAAGAAAATAAAAGTGAAAATTAATTTTAAAAAATTTAACCTACCACTTGAAAGTGTCTGACTTTCAAAATGTTATCCATTTTTTTCAATTCTTCAAAAATGTAGGGATAAGAATGAAACGTAATTAAAACCCAGAAACGGACTCACACATATACAGAAAACTCAATATATGACACTGGACTGTTCAAAAAATTATACCAAAATAACTGGTTATCCATTTAGGAAAAATTCAGTCTCAAACTCTACCTCACACCATACACAAAACTTATATTCAGCTGGATGAAAGAACAAACTCTGTAGGGCACACATAGAAATTCTTTGACTTGGAGGTAGAAGAAATTTCTTAAAGCAAAAGAGCATAAAGTATAGAAGAAAAAGATTGATAAATTTAGTTAACATCAAATCACAAAACTTACATGAAACAAAAGACACCACAAAGATAAGTCACACACAGGGCACAGAAATATGTAAATGAATACAATCAAAGAGTTAGTATCCATAAAATATAAAAAAACTATAAATTAGTCACTTAAAATATCACAGCAGGAAAAAAAAAGTGAGCAAATGACACTAACAGGCAATCACAAAATAGGCAAATAAACCTGTAGGAAAACATGCCCAACTACACCAGACATTTTTTAAATGTCAGTGAAAACCACATTGAGATACATTTCACACCTATCAAAGTAAAACTAAATTAAAATTTCTACTGACACCAATTCTTAGCATGACAGTTGAGAAAAGGAATGCTCAGATGCTGATGGCAAGAACAATTCAGCAATATCTAGTAAAGTATAAGATGCGCATGACTGACAACTCCACACACAGGTGGAATAAATACAAATCTGAGTCAGTGCTGTTATACAGAGCTTCCTTGAAAAAGGGATATATTTTGTATCTACAATACCCAGTACATTTAGCTGCTAGCTGCATATGGTTTCTGAGCACTTGAAATGTGGCTAGTTTAACTGAGCAACTTAATTAAATGTACTAAATCTTAATTAATTCAAACATTGACATGCTACTGCAGTAGACAGTATATCCCAAGAGAATCTTCCACATGTACATACACAAATACAAGAATTTTACTTGCAGCAAAGTTTCTGAAACTGAAAAACTTCTAAGTCCTCAACCGGAGTACAAACTGTGACACATTCATACAGTACTGCACAGAAGAAAATACATATTTATTTCATAACATTTATGTCCATGAAATTTAAATGCATTATATAACATATAGGGCTTCCCTGGTGGCTCAGCAGTGGAAAAAAAAATTCATCATGTAATGCAGGAGACACAGGTTTGATCTCTGGGTTGGGAAGGTCCCCTTGAGAAGGAAATGGCCAACCCACAACAGTCTTCTTGCCTGGGAAATGCCATGGACAGAGCAGCCTGAGGGGCTATAGCCCACTGGGGTTGAAAAAGAGTCGGACGTTAGACTAAATGACTAAATGCAAAATACAACATATAAATAACATTTAAATATATAAACTTCAAAAAGTAATACTGCACAAAAAACCATGAAGGATAGACACAGTAACACAGCATTTACATAATGCTTTACAACCTTCTAATCAATTCACTCATATTGTGCATGAATACACATATGTTCACATTAAACACTAAGAGATGTATCATAGCTTAAAAACATGAAGAACAACTAATGACGGGGTAACAGGGAGAATGGGACTGCAGGGTGGTACATACGAAGCCCTAACTCTATCTGTATGTTTTGTTATGTTGCCACACTAAAACCTTCAACAAATATAGCACAGTTTTAATATATTGGGTAGGTGGGTGTATGATTCAGTACTGTTCAATTCTTCTATATACTTACGATATTTTATAAGGAAAATCTAAAGACAAGAAAATCCATGATACAAACTATAGAACACAACCACTTCAAAAGTGTGAGAGTTCCTGTTTAATTTCTTCCCATCTCATTTAGCTTACTAACATTCATCACTAAACACAGTGAAATCAAATTTGTGAAGCCCTAAAACACTCAGTTGTATTTTCATGATGAAGCATAGTCTTTTACTAAAAATGTTCTCTATGTCCTCGTTTAAGCAGTAAAAAGTCAAGGCTTCTCTTTTTTTATGACTTTTTGATTTCTTACTCAATTCCCTTGTGCAGTATTTGTAGAAATCAAGTATTTCAGCATGAAAACAAAACAAAAAGCTCTCCTATATAAGAATTACCCTTGGGATAATTCATAGATTCCTGAACCAGGCCATTTAGCCATGAGGTCAACTATAACATATGTTTTAAATAACGTTTAATCTCCTTTGTTGAACGTCTTATTAAATGTTTATGTTTTGCACTAATTGAGAAATTCATAAGGATCACATATTAGGTCTTTCTTCCAAGACACTGTTCTCTCCTAGCTTTAAAAATCAAAAGCTAAGAAATGTACTCATGAAAATACAAACAAGCAAACATGACATTCCACTTTAAAGTAAGCCTGTGTTTGAATTCTAAAGTTTTTTTGAATTATTCAATCCTTCTATTGTTAAGAAGTACAAACTACATGTTTTATTGTTAGACTCCAACCAATCCCTAGGATTCTATGTTCCATGAGATCAGATATAGTGTCATTGTGACTGAATGAATAAACGAATAATCAACAAATCCAACTATCTATTATCAGTATCAAATATGTCCCCTATTTGTTTGTTATGATTCATGACTACGTAGGACAAAAAAAAAAAGTGAAGAACTGAAAATAAACATGCTTGAAAAAGCAGTTCTAAACACTGGAGCTTCACACCAGAATGTCAGTAGAACTGCGAAACTTCCTCTCACAGCTTTCTGCCGCCCACCTTCCTTCTCTCAGAGGAAACACCGGAAAACAGGATTAAAGCCCAATCCCAATTTTAAGGTGAAAATCTCGTGTCTTCTGAAGGTGTTCTGCTTTGCTTGGTACATTTACATTTGGGAACAACCCCTCCGTCTGAAAAACGACAAAGCCAGGACAAAGGCAAAATATATGCTTAAAAATGGCCAATAAAACTGTCCTGAATATCAAAGAAAATCTACTAGAACTGCTGTCATATTTTCATTTATTGCACTGGTTGCATGTGTAAATGAACACCATTATGCTCTATCATAAGCAAATGATACAACTTTTGTGAAAGACAATTTGGCATCTCTGAAGAGTTAGAATGTGCATTCCTTTAAGCTGTTGTTGTTCAGTCACCCAGTCGCGTCCGACTCTGCAACACCATGGACTGTTATGTAATATACCAGGCCTCCCTGTCCCTCACCATCTCGTGAAGTTTGCCCGAGTTCACGTCTATTGCACTGGTGATGCCATCTAGTCATCTCATCTTCTGATGCCCTCTTCTCCTGCCTTCAATCTTTCCCAGCATCAGGAAAGATGATACTTTCCCATCCAATGAGTCGACTCTTCACATCAGATGACCAAAATATTGGAGCTTCAGCTTCAGTCCTTCCAGCGAGTACTCAGGGTTGATTTCCTTTAAGATGGACTGGTTCGATCTCCTTGCTGTCCAAGGGAATCTTCTCCAATACCACAATTTGAAAGCATCAATTTTTTGGCACTCTGCCTTCTTTACAGTCCAGCTCTCACAATCCTACGTGACCACTGGGAAGACCACAGTCATGACAATACAGGCCTTTGTTAACAGAGAAATGTCTCTGCTTTTCAAAATACTGTCTAGATCTATTATAGCTTTCCTGCCAAGAAGCAATATGGCTGCAGTCACCATCCGCAGTGATTTTAGAGCCCAAGAAGGGTGTATTTGTCACTACTTCCACTTTTCCCCCTTCTATTTGCCATGAAATAATGGGGTTGGATGCCATGATCTTAGTTTTTTAATATTTAGTTTTAAGCCAGCTTTTTCTCTCTCCTCCTTGACCCTCATCAAGAGGTTCTTTAGTTCCTCTTTGCTTTCTCCCACTAGAGTGATACCATCTGCGTATCTGACATAGATGTTCCTCCTGCCTATTTTGATTCCAGCTTGTAACTCATTCAGCCCAGCATTTTTCATGACATGCTCAGCATGTGGGTTAAATAAACAGGGTGCAAACTGACAGCCCTGTCATACTCCTTTCTCAATTCTGAACAAATCAGTTGTTCCCTATAAGGTTCCAACTGTTGCTTCTTGACTCGCATACGGGTTTCTCAGGAGACATGTAAGATGGTCTGGTATTCCCATCTCTTTAAAGAGCTTTCTACAACTTGTTATGACTCACACAGTCAAAGGCATTAGCTTTGACTTTAAGTTACGGCTTACTAAAACTGGCACAATTGTGTAAAGACACATGCAAAAAGATAATAATTGGCTTCAAAATGTTTATTAATAGAAAGATGGTTAATAAAGATAATTTACAGTTCGTACAGAGAAAGAACACAGAAAATGGTAACCAGGAAATTGCCAAAAACGCTTAACAAAAATGCCAAGAGGAACATTAAAGTCTCTGGATGATAAGGTTTCATCACATGCTCCTAAGAAAAATTGCATAAAGACATTTCAGAATACTAGAGGGAAAGAAAAAATTCTATCAAAGTGTTTCCAAAGAGAAAAACAGGTTACATATAACGCTCATGGGTAACAATAGCTACCAATGAAGTTAGGCCTTCAAATTCTTGAAAAATTTGAAAATTTTTGAATAATTTAAAATAACTGAAAAATTATTTTCAATCTACAGTTCCATTCCTTGTTGAAATACTATCTAAGGTGAAGAAAGAATGAAGATATTTAAGACTTCCAAGTACTCATAAATTTCACTTTTTAACACATTCTTTCTTCAACAATCTTTGAATAATATGATTCAGTAAAATGCGAGAATAAACTTCAGTAAAATGAGGAAATAAACTAATAAAGAAGAAAACAGCCCCAAAAGAAAATACTCCAAAAGAAAAGTCAGAGAATCAGGATCAGGGCTGTGAAACATTTTAAAAAAGACTGAAGCAGAACATTAAGTTGAGAGAAAGCTCTAGAAAAAAAAATAGCTTTTAGACCTATACTTAAACTCTGGAAAAAAAATTGAGCAGTGCCTAAGAGATTTGTTGAAACACAGGGAGAAATAAGCAAATTAACTCACAGAAAACTAAGTAAATGAATAAGCAAAGCAATAAATCATAGAGGAGGGGGAAAGGACAAATGTTTAAGTAAATGGATGTAATATAGTGCATTGTTATTCAATGCTTACATGATCATTATAATGTAAATATTAAGTATAGACTGTTCACAGATTTACCCAAAATTATTATATTTTTTTAAACTAGAGAAGAAAGAAGTAGGTGTGTATCATGATTTGACTCACAAATCAACATTAAAAAGTCAATAATTATAGCCAAAATTGGTTAGTCAAGAAAAGCTGAGCAACCATATTACTTAGAAATAAAGTGGTATCATAAGAAAGAAACTATCAATAATAGCATTAAAAAGTGGTTACTTCTAGAAAACTGAGGGGCAGAAAACTGCTGTATTTTACTGTAAACCTGGCACTAATCAAGTCTTTTACCTACATGCAACAATTATTTTAATACAAAAACATTCTTAGTATTATCAACTTTGATATTGTTAAAATTAAAGGGAATTGAAAGAAAGCAGGGAACATCCATACAATGTAACATTCCTATTGTTATTTGAAATACAAAGTAACCAATTTAAGAACTGAAACAGCTAAGGAAACAGAGATTGTATGAGATAAAGATTCATCCCATCATAGAAGAATATAAAGCAGAAATACCAAGAAATAATACACAATCCCTACTATAGGTAGAGATAACCACAACAAGCAGTCAAAACAGATTGAGTTAAAAGTAGCTGCCTTTAGGGGAGTGGGAAGGGGAAACGTGGGATATGATTTCTCTTGTTTTTCATTATAAGACCATCTGTTCTATCTGAATTCTAACCATGTGCATATATTAACTTGGAGTTTTTTTAAAGTGGTCCTGAGATATAATGGATCAAAGGCCCATGGGATTCCCTGAAACTTGCTACCAAAAATAACTTTCTCAAAAGGGCAAAATGCATTTAACATAGTCTTCATAACCTAGAAACCCCCATCTATACAACATTCTTACAAAGAAATAATTTATTGGAAAGAAAGGTGGGCAGGGCAAGGAGTATTCCCTAATATGAACATGCAGAGAAAGAATGAGTAATGAAATGTAATCTGAATCATTTAATTCAATGAGCAGTTAATTGAGAAAAGTTATTACACTGAGTTTATAACTCATTCCTAAGACTTCTGAAGCACACTTCAATCACTACCTCAACAAGAATAAAACCATAACAAAAGATTACTTCACTAAAGATTTAAGTTAATTACATTATATTATCTTATTTCTTTAATATAATTCTAGAAACAATAATTTTAGCACATGCCTACATGTTTAAAACCAGGTACTAATATTCTGTGTGTGCCATGACCTGAGAAAGCTGAAAACCAATGAATTAAGGTATACTCTCATATTACATATACATATAATATATATATAGTAAAACCATGGTATAGAAAGCAAGTTAGTAACATTAAAAATTTAAAGGACAGAATATAAAACAAGTATATTATTCATATCTGATGCTATTATATAATCACCCTGACAGCCCACGGCACTCAACAAGGAACATAAATGGCAGCTGCATGCTTTCACTGTAAAAGTGATAAATCACTTAGTTTAGCAGATATGTGAATTATTTGACACTATGATCCTTCACTTTTTCCCAGCTAAATAAAATACTTTAAATTTTGATTACTTCTAAATCTGTTGTATTAAGTCTGAAACCAATTAATGATGTGCCATACCGTGCTAAGAGGAATTAGTGTATAATTGATTACTGTATAATTGAAGCAGTTGTAGATTTACCAATTTTAATTAGAATGACTTACTACAGATAACTTACACTATAATAAAGAAAACAGAAGCAAGAAGTTCATCAAAACCTTAAATTATTATCACAGATACAGTATCACAGATTTGACAGGGCTAAATATCTAGTACTTTGAAAGTAAGCATTTTAGCCCAAATTCTTTAAAAGGAGAACACTGATTATTAACCTTTAGCCTAGATTTTTCAAATAAATACAGTATTTATGGTAATCTACTGTAATAGGTGATGCTAATTTATGTGGGTCAATGAAAGTGTATCAATAATACTTTGTCTACCTATAACCCTAAATAACACTAAAAAGAAAACATATAAAAATATTTAAGTGTTTCCTTTAACTCCTTTAAAGGGTATTCAAATAAGAGAAAATCTCTTGTCTTTACCTAAAAATAAACAAAAACAAATTTACCAGCAAAGCAGCAAATAAGGAGAAACAGTATCTCAGCAACAAAACACAGTAGTATCTGCAGTTCTCTCAATACCCGAGTGGGTGGTAACTACAGCCCACGAAGTCCCACATAAATTGCTAATTCCCCTGAGCTTAAAGCCATGGTAATTAGGTTCATTATCTTACATGCTAATGACACAGAGATAATAAGTTTTCAGTGAATAATTCATATGCTACCAGCTCTCACTGTGATGCTCATTACTAATAGTTTATTTACAGTACAAGTTACATTGCATTTTTTTTCCTATAGTTTAAATGTATTGCCTAAATAAGCAGGAATAATTTAGTATGGGAATCTAATTTACTATCAGTAAATGATGACAATTCTAAGCTTATATTAATGCTAGCTTGCACATTTTGAAATAAAATTTTTACTCAGTATTCATTATTGGAATAACCAAAATACCACAAAAATGTGTTATGTAAACATTAAGTTACCTATATCTATATGATTATCCTAATCATATTTTATAATGATTATCTAAAATGATTACATGATGTCAATAAAGTATGAACTGCTTTAGTAACTCTTATGCTGTGCTCTGCTTAGTTGCTCAGTCGTGTCTCACTCTTTCGCAACCCCATGGACGGTAGCCCACAAAGGCTCCTTGGTCCATGGAATTTCCCAGGCAAGAAGTGAAATGGGTTGCCATTTCCTTCTCCCGGGGATCTTTCTGACACACAGATTGAACCTGAGTCTCCTGTATTGGCAGGCTGATTCTTTACCATTGACATGGTACCACTCTACCATCACAAAATGTACATGTGGATTATTTTGGCACTCTGAATATCAAAGTACAAATAAACCCCGTAAGTGTCCAATTATGTAAATACTTACTGGAAAATAATATCTAGTGTAAAATTAATGCAGTGACATAAAATTGCAGTTATCTTCAATTTTTACCCAGTTTGTAATGGATTTATATCACATTTACTATATTTATGCTAAAAATAACACCATTTTAATCTCTTTAAAATGACTTTAAACAGACACAATAACTCATAGTCTACATATATCAAGAAAACTTTGACATTCTCACATATATGAATTATCGTGATTTAAATATCTCTAAACCAGATAAGAAAATTTTCTTTACCTGTTTTTATACTTCTATAATGATTCCTTCTCAAATAATTTTATTTACAAGCTAAGACTGCTTTAATACATAGGTTGTGCATCAATGAAGAGAGGTCAGGTTAGGACCAGGTAACAACTGCAAAACTTCAGTGGCTTAAGACCCAAAGGTCCTTTCCTCACTTTACTAGACATTCATGGGTCTTCTAAAGACTCCACTCCATGTCTTTTCATTTCACTAACCAAGATGATGGAGCAATCACAATCTCAAATACTGCCTGTCATCACGATTAATAGAAAGAGAGCTCTGAAATGACCTGCATTGGTAATTAAATGCTCCATCCTAAAAAACACATTTCACTTCTGCTCACAACTCATTAGATCAATTATCTGAGAAAGATAAATCTTCACAAAGTTTAAATTTCAGAAGAAAAATTTTTTTCTTAAAGACATCTAATTCACTCAGTAGGCTATGAAGACAGGTTAGATAATAAAGATTTCTGAAAACAAAGAGAGAATCCCAATTTTTTTGTATTAATTTACTATCAAATCTAAACAATCAGTTCCAGCCAAAACAGCCAAAACTATAATCACGATACTACAAATCTGAACACATCACCAATTTAAGATTACTCTAATTTTCTCAGACTCACTCCCCAACTTCATGAACTAATCCCTGCCTGCTTTTCTGTCCTGTCAGAATACCCAATACAAGTTACAAAATGCTCCAGGGAGACAAAATTAGTACAAATGTTGAACTCAGTCTTCCCTGCCTTTTCACAGGCTGTCTATGTCAGAGGGCTCCCTTCCACCTCTACTTAATGAAATCTTACTCTTCTTTCAACTAAGCTTAAGTCCTCCATTATGAAGCTCTGCCTGACTGATGAAACAACCAAAGATTCTGTACTCCCTTAAACACTAATTTCACTTCTCCACTCTGACTGTTCATTGGGTACCCTGTAGACTGCTGTTACTGTTGTTCAGTTGTTAAGTCATGTACAACTCTTTGAGACCCCATGGTCTGAGGCATGCCAGGCTCCTCTGTCCTCCACCATCTCCCAGAATCTGCTAAAATTCATGTCCTTTCAGTCAGTGATGCTACCAAACCATCTTATCCTCCATTGGCCCCATCTCCTTCTATCCTCAATCTTTCCCAGCATCAGGGTTTTTTCCAATGAGTCAGATCTTCACATCAGGTGGCCAAAATACTGCAGCTGCAGCTTCAATCAACATCAGTCCTTCCAATGAACAGTCAGGGTTGATTTCCTTTACGTTTGACTGGTTTGATCTCCTTATAGGCCAAGGGACTCTCAAGAGTCTTCTTCAGTACCACAATTCGAAAGGCTCAATTCTTTGGCACTCAGCCTTCTTTATGGTCCAACTCTCACATCTGTACATGACTACTGGAAAAACCATAGCTTTGATTATATGGAACTTTGTTGGCAAAGTAACATCTCTGCTTTTTAATGTGCTGTCTAGGTTTGCCATATCTCTCCTTCCAAGGAGCAAGCATCTTGAATTTCTTGGCTGCAGTCACCAACCTCAGTGATTTTGGAGTCCAATAAAATAAAACCTGTAACAGTTTCCAGTTTTTCCCCTTCTACTTGCCATGAAGTAATGATCTTAGTTTTTTGAATGTCAAGTTTGAAACCAGCTTTTTCACTCTTCTCTTTCACCCTCATCAAGAGGCTCTTTAGTTCTTCTTCACTTTCTGCCATTAGAGTGGTTATTATTTGCTTATCTGAGGCTGTTGACATTTCTCCTGGCCATCTTGATTCCAGCTTGTGCTTCATCCAGCCTGGCATTTCACATGATGTAGACTGCATGTAAGATAAATAAGCAAGATGATGATATACAACCTTGATGTACTCCTTTCCCAATTTTGAAGCGTCAGTTGTTTCACATTAAATTCTAACTTCTGCTTCTTAACCCACATACATGGTTCTCAGGAGATTTGTTATGTGGCCTGCTACCCCACCTCTTCCAGAATTTTTCAGTTTGTTGTGATCCACACAGTCGAAGACTTTACTGTAGTCGGTGAGGCAGAAGTAGATGTTATTCCAGAACTCCCTTGCTTTCTCCATGATTCAACAAATGTTGGCAATTTGATCTCTGATTTTTCTGCCTTTTCTAAACCCAGTTTGTACACCTGAAAGTCCTCAGTTTGCGTACTGCTGCAGCCTAGCCAGAAGGGTTTTGAACATAACCTTACTAGCACGTGAAGTGAGAGTAGTTCTACAGTAGTCTGAACATTCTTTGGCACTGCCCAGTTTGGGACTGGAACGAAAACTACCCTTTCCAGTCCTACGGCCACTGCTGAGTCTGTCAGATCTGCTGACATATTTAGCACCTACTAGACTAGGAACACTGCAAAAAGGAGACAGTCTTATCTACCTCTGAATCCCTTGCACTTGACATCATGCTGCTGCTGCTGCTGCTGCTGCTAAGTCGCTTCAGTCGTGTCCGACTCTGTGCGACCCCATACACGGGAGCCCACCAGGCTCCCCCATCCCTGGGATTCTCCAGGCAAGAACACTGGAGTGGGTTGCCATGTCCTTCTCCAATGCATGAAAGTGAAAAGGGAAAGTGAAGTCGCTCAGTCGTGTCCAACTCTTAGCGACCCCATGGACTGCAGCCTACCAGGCTCCTCCATCCATGGGAGTTTCCAGGCAAGAGTACTGGAGTGGGGACATCATGCTGCTGCTGCTGCTGCTAAGTCGCTTCAGTTGCATCCGACTCTGTGCAACCCCAGAGATGGCAGCCCACCAGGCTCCCCCATCCCTGGGATTCTCCAGGCAAGAACACTGGAGTGGGTTGCCATTGCCTTCCCCAATGCATGAAAGTGAAAAGTGAAAGTGAAGTCGCTCAGTCGTGTCCGACTCCTAGTGACCCCATGGACTACAGCCTACCAGGCTCCTCTGTCCATGGGAGTTTCCAGGCAAGAGTACTGGAGTGGGGTGCCATTGCCTCCTCCGGAAACATCATAGGTGATTAATAAAAAAAAAAAGTTCAGAAAAATAACTACCATTCTATGGTGACAAATGAACGGTCTTAAAGAAAAGCAGTATGTTTTGATAAATGAACAGTAAGTGTCTTGATATCTCATGGAGATACAATTGCAAAAGTAAAAGTAAGTCATCATTTAGTGGCCAAACTCTTCACAAAAGCAATGACACACAGTCACTGAACATTTTTTTACTTTTAGCATTGTACAGACTGGGGGAAGATGCATTTTTTAAAAAAAGCTGATACATTAATAGCTACATCTTCTGATAACGATATACTACTAACTACGTAAAATCTGTACTACTGCAAAATATCAAGAAACTTCTCAGTTTTAGTCTGGCATAAATTTCATGACATAACTGGATAAGAACTCCATGAATTTATATCAGATACATGTGGGAAGACAATTTAATCTAAGATTCTTATATTGCAGCAATTTTAACCACTCATATAACTAGCTCATTGCGATGGTGCAGGAGTGGCCAAGAGGAGCTACCCCAGGCCCAAGCTCAGGGGCGAGGGCCGAGAGGAGCTACCCCACGTCCAAGGCAAGGAGCGGCGGCAGCAGCTGGAGCAGCCGTGAAAAGATACCCCACGTTCAAGGTAAGAGAAACCCAAATAAGACGGTAAGCGCTGAGAGAGAGCATCAAAGGGCAGACAGAAACCACAAACACAGACACTAGGCAATCTGATCACAGCCTTAAATAACTAAACAAAACTAAGCCATGCCGTGTGGGGCCACCCAAGACGGACGGGTCATGGTGGACAGGTCTGACAGAATGTGGTCCACTGGAGAAGGCAATGGCAAACGACTTCAGTATCCTTGCCTTGAGAACCCCATGAACAGTATGAAAAGGCAAAAAGAGAGGACACTGAAAGATGAACTCCCCAGGTCGGAAGGTGCCCACTATGCTACTGGAGATCAGTGGAGAAATAACTCCAGAAAGAATGAACAGATGGAACCAAAACAAAAACAACACCCAGTTGTGGATGGGACTGGTGATAGAAGCAAGGTCTGATGCTGTAAAGACCAATACTGCATAGGAACCTGGAATGTTAGGTCCATGAACCGAGGCAAATTGGAAGTGGTCAAACAGGAGATGGCAAGAGTGAACGTTGACATTCTAGGAATCAGCAAACTAAAATGGACTGGAATGGGTGAATCTAACTCAGATGACCATTATATCTACTACTACGGGCAGGAATCCCGTAGAAGAAATGGAGTAGCCATCATAGTCAACAAAAACATCCAAAATGCAGTACTTGGATACAATCTCAAAAACAACAGAATGACCTTTGTTCGTTTCCAAGGCAAACCATTTAATATCATGGTAAACCAACTCTACGCCCCAACCAGTAACACTGAAGAAGCTGAAGTTGAACAGTTCTATGAAGACCTACAAGACCATCTAGAACTAACACTCAAAAAAGATGTCCTTTTCACTACAGGGGACTGGAATGTAAAACCAGGAAGTCAAGAAACATCTGGAGTAACAGGCAAATTTGGTCTTGGAGTACAAAATGAACCAGGGCAAAGGCTAATATAGTTCTGCCAAGAGAAGGCACTGGTCATAGGACACACCCACTTCCAACAACACAAGAGAAGACTCTACACATGGACATCACCAGATGGTCAACACTAAAATCAGACTGATATATTCCTTGCAGCCAAAGATGGAGAAGCTCTATACAGTCAGCAAAAACAAGACCGGGGGTGACTGTGGCTCAGATCATGAACTCCCTATTGCCAAATTCAGACTCCCTATTGCCAAATTGAAGAAAGTGGGGAAAACCACTAGACAATTCAGGTATGACCTAAATCAAATCCCTTATGCCTATACAGTCAAGTGAGAAATAGATTTAAGGGACTAGATCTGATAGACTACATATGGACAGAGGTTCATGACACTATATAGGAGACAGGAATCAAGACCATTCCCAAGAAAAAAAATGCAAAAAAGCAACATGGCTGTCTGAGGAAGCCTTACAAATAGCTGTGAGAAGAAGAGAAGCAAAAAGTAAAGGAGAAAAGGAAAGATACCAGCATCTGAATGCAGAGTTCCAAAGAATAGCAAGCAGAGATGAGAAAGCCTTCCTCAGTGATCAATGCAAAGAAATAGAGGAAAAGAACAGAATGGGAAAGACCAGAGATCTCTTCAAGAAAATTAGAGATACCAAGGGAACATTTCATGCAAAGATGGGCTCGATAAAGGACAGAAATGGTATGGACCTAACAGAAGCAGAAGATATTAAGAAGAGGTGACAAGAATACACAGAGGAACTGTACAAAAAAGATCTTCACGACTCAGATAATCAGAATGGTGTGCACTCACACTCACCTAGAGCCAGACATCCTGGAATGTGAAGTCAAGTGGGCCTTAAAAAGCATCACTACAAACAAAGCTAGTGGAGGTGATGGAATTCCAGTTGAGCTATTTCAAACCCTAAAAGAGGATGCTGTGAAAGTGCTGC